>NC_137982.1:18615196-18994983 GCF_963924665.1 Micromys minutus | reverse complement strand
AGGTGGGGTCTAAGACCTGGATTTTTTTTGTGTACCGGCCCTGTCTGTTCTGAAACTTGCTTTGAAAACAAGGCTGCCCTTGAAGTCACAGAGATCTTCCTGCCTTTGCCTCCTGAGTGCTCTGAATTAAGGTGTGTGCTGCCACTTCCTGCTTTATTCTTACCTTGAAAACAAGTGATAGATGTGGAGAGTTGTCTCTGAGCAGTATTTGTGATCACCCAAAATGTATGGGAAAGGGCCGCAGCCTAGTGGCAGAGACCCCATGAACAAGGGCTTTCCAAATGCACAACTGTGTTTCTTGGATGCTCTTGGTATGACAGACTTTCTGCCTAAATACTCTTATGTAATTTTCCTATCAATTGCTCTAGGGCCATACAACCTACACAAGACCAGAATCGGGGAAAAATTCACTTTAGCCACAAGCAAATTGTGGACGGACTGATAAAGGATTGGGTGCATGGTCACTTAGAAGAAGGAAATACAGTGGCATGCCAGGATGGGAAATGACTCGGCCCAGGGAAAGCAGTCTAATAACTAAGCAGTACAGTTAGAGGACTGGCCAGTCATTCCAGGGGCAAGCATTAGCATCCAAGGTGGATGTCACAAGTATGTTGACATACCATGACACCTCCAGAAGAACCTTATGTAAATGGTTCTCAGCAGTGACTTTGTCATCTATCTGCAGTTGGATATCTCAAAAGAAAGAAGTTTGCTTTCAGAAAAATGTGTGTCTTGATCTTGGGAAATAAGGAGTAATTAAATAAATAAACTGGCCTGGTTTCATATTTACAAACTGAACTAAGAAGGGAAATAAATCTGTCTCATCAAATGAATTTTGTTTAAATAATGATTTGAAAAGGTTTTCTTTTGTGGTTGTTAAATACGTCTTTCAAATTCGTTTTATAACTCCACCTCACCATTGCAAGGATGAGCAATGTGATGCAGACATTCATAACGTCTGACCCATTTTTGCCAATCAATATTGTTCCTGGGAGCAACAGTTCAGTGATGGAGTGAACAGCCTATTCTATGCCCCCAAAGGTCTCTATTTTGAAAAAGAAATCAGCAGCTACTCAGTGCCCAATGTATGACAGGAACTGCCTGGAGGTTCTCAGTATTTCTCCTGAGCTGACTCCTGCCCGAGAAATGTGGCCCTTTAGTTTGTGGGTGGCTTTTGTTTTTGTTTATGTGTGGGTTTGTCAGTAAAGAGAAGGGATTATTTCTTGCTTTGTTTTTGGTTCAGGGATTTTTACCAAGAGTGGCTTGGTCCATTGTGATAGTTTTCAGTATACATTGTTAAATTCTCAAAGCCTATTAGGCAAGGTGTCCTGGGGAAGTCAAAAATTTATTATTGCCATTGTGAAACTCTGAAATTAAGACCACCTTGCAAAACAACTGAATTGTTATAAACGTGGTGTGTCGTCTGGTTACCCAATCAATTGGCCAGTAACAAGAGACAGCTATTAGTCTGTGCTGTGTGAATCTAACTTCCTCCTCTTAATGTGATGGAATTAATTCACACAACCTGATAACAAGGCTATTACAATGCGAACAATGGTTTAAAAGTGGCTTGCGTGGAACAGCCAGGCACCATTGAACATTTCAGATCAAAGGTCTATTGAACAGAAAGAACAAATAGAATCAATTTCTTGAACTGTCTCTGCATTTCCAAAACTTGCAACATTCTACCACAGAATGTGACTTAATGAAGTACAGATGAGAGGGCCAGAGCAAAGCTAGTTTTAATGTAACAATGAAAATTAATGGAAGACTTTGGACTTTTTTTTTTTCTCCATGGAAACAAACTAGTTATTAAAGACAGCTTTGTACTCCTAAAATTCTGGACTTTAAAGCCATCCAGGACATAGATAGTTCACTTAGGCACAGATAACAAGGCGTAGAGTCATACATTTGCTACTTTTTTATCTGGGCTCGAAGGCTGTATGAGGCATAATTTATTTATGTTTAAGCCACAGTGTATTTAATGAGGTAAAGTGACCTAACCTAACTCACAAAAGTAATGGAGGATACATGGGCATTTTGCTTGAAAACCCTGAAATGAATAGTTAAATAATGACCACAATTAAGTGGATTCTGACTGAATAAAGATTATACATTATTTCAGGTATCTCAGCCTAATTACTTTTGGTTTGGGACACAAATAACAGATATAAGGGCACCAGTGCCATGTTATTTTAAGTAGGCGTATTTGAAAATAGCACAGGATCTGCAACCACAGATAGATTGATTAAAAAGCTGGCGACGGAGCTCCGTAGCACAGTGACTTGTCCAACATGCCGAGAGAAATTGGGCAGTGTCCTTAACACTGCAGAAAAGCATGTGATTATGAAGGAAAATGATGAGAATAAATTGCTTTTCTTAATCTCTAATTTAAAACAATCTATTAAGAAGTCACGGAAGAATAATGGAATGACACGTTGTCAAAATCCTGGACAAAGTGCTTCAACACATAGCACCATCTACACAGACATTGTTATCTTTGCATTGTCAAATATAAAATCACAAAGCAGAAAAGTACAAAAAACATTCCATTTTAGGTGGCTAAATATAAATTTAGAAAAAAAAACACAAGCTATTAAAAGTAAAATTCAGAACTGACTTGCTGAAAAAAATACATATTTAATACTTTTCTTTTGAAACATTCATGAAAACATGGAAAAAAACAGGACTCAGGCTTGTGGAAATAGATGGGCAATCTTCTTGAGTATTGATGGTAACCATGGCTAGACATGGCCCGGTCATCTGGGCCACCCCCCAGAGTTAAACCCATTCAAAACAATGTTAAACATGTTTCGGTCACAGTGATGTTCATCAGTACCTGTAAATACCAATGTTTTTCATCTATGAGTTTGACTCATTTCTTTTTCTTTTTAAATAAGCTAAAATGTGGGAGATGGAGGAAGTTGGAGACCCAGGCCATTGTTAGACCCTTCTCTGGTCCCCTACCTGCCTTGACCTAAGCAATATGAGTCAAGCCAGGCTGCTCTCCAGCCAACACGGGCATTTCAAAAGCCACGGACGTTTGTCGCCAAAGTGTCGCTCCTAAAGGCAAAACCCCCAAAATCCAGCAGCGCTTCTTTCAAACAGCTCATACTAGACCTATTGTTTTCTGAGTCTCCTTCCAACATAGATGTGCTTGGAAACAGCCCCAGCCAGGCTGGAGGGCAGAGACTGTCTCTGATGGCTTAGCAAAGAGACTGTGGCGACTGCTGTCTGAGAGACATCGCCACCATGGAAGCAACTAGCGTACATCGTGCATATGAAAACCCGTGTGTGCAAATACTCCATCCTTAGCTACATAAACTGGCCAGGGGAGGCCAAGAGACCTGCTTCTGTCCCGTTCCCCTAATGCTCCTGCTCCTACCGAAACACTTCGCTCCCATTCCCGACGGTTTTCCTCAAATGTATTATCTTGCCGAGTCTTATCTCCTTTATTGGGAGTGTAGGCTGATCTTTTAACTCGAAGAGCAGAGGTGGTGGTGCCAATGGCAGACGGCAGAGGCAACAGAGGCAACAGAGGCAGTGGAGTATGTGACAAAGTGGCAGGAAGTACACCACCTCGGAGTGACAGCAGTTACAACAGCAACAGGGACAGCTTGCTACAAGACTTCCCTAGAGGTTAAAGGCCAAGGGGCTGGAACCCAAGCTGCTATCGTGGGCCACAGATTGCCCACACCCTAGGTCCGAGAGTCCTACACCGGTCATTGTAGGGCTCCAGCACTTAGGGTTGTGGAGAGCTGTAGCTCCAGAGGGCACTGTACACAACAGCTTGAGGCTGGTTTTCTGTTAGGACTCAGTACTGTTAGCAGCAGGTTGTAAAAGCTGCTGAGTGTCAACCCAAGAAGAGCTTCTCTTGCCTATCAGGACCGCTGTCTCTGTAGAACAAAAGGATCCCAGCTACTCACTGCTGTGGACATCACAGGTTCCTTGTTTGAAAGAGTTTCACCACCACCACCACTAACACCACCACCACTACCACCGCCACCACCACCACCACCACCATTAATACCACCACCATCACCACCACCATCACCACCACCACCACCACCACCGCCACCACCACCACCACCACCACCACCACTAATACCACCATCACCACCACCACCGCCGCCGCCCCTTCCTGATGCGTAAAAATAAAAACAAAATGACTTAAGTTTTAAAAGAAGTGTTCTTTCTTCAGGAATTGCTGATTTAATTCATGCCCACATTAAAGTATAAAAAGGAACTACAGACTGCTTAAAACTCATCAAGCACTGGTTTGTGTGCTAAGCTGGTTTCCTTTCGAGTGAAACATAGAACAGGAACAGTATCACACGTAAATTCTTCCCTCAACTTTGATATGGAAGGGAAACTTCACAATGACAGCTAACATGTCAAACCTGTAAGAAATATTACATAACAAGCTAGATTCTATAAAAAGGGATTTTATCTTTTTTAAAGTAACAGTTGGTTCAAGAACATCTTGAAGAAAGAAATGATTATTTGGAGGAAATGGCATCTTGAGGAATCGACTTAGGCTGGCTTCTCAGTAAGACACAGCTTGAGAGTTTACTCGGTCAAAGTGGGAACACTGGTTTCTGGAGGTCGGAAACTAATGAAATCAGAGCAGAGTTGAAGGACAGAAAAACCAAACGAAATCCAGCCATTACTCCATCTCTGATCTTTACGAGGGCCAGAAAGGGCAGAAATAACACTGCACACAATTACATTAACAACAGAGAGAAAGTATTAATTTCATGTTCAGAAGACGAAGACAAAACTTCAGACATCGAAACGGGGAGATGTAGACTCAAGGGAGGCTATGTGGGGATCCGACAAGGATGGAGGAGAGGGTACCACAGAACTTCAGCCAGGCACAGCTCGTCTGTTCTGCTCTCGGAACGCCCAGCCACTGCGATGCGCAGCACAACCTTCGTAAGACTGGGCTTTTCCACATTCTATCACCCACTAAAAAGGGGACCATAAGGACCACCTTCCAGTCCTCCACTCGACTATCTACAGGCACGTTACGGGTCCAGGGAGATAGATGTTTTCTTCAGTTGTACAGACATCGCCAAAGTCCTCAGACTTCTCAAAATAATCCTTCATCCGGCTTGGTTAAAAACCGAAATGAAAATCCTCCGTGTATAACCAAGAGAGGAAAACAGAGAAAAGAGACAGAGACAGAGAGAAAGGAAGAAGGAGGAGGAGAGGGATGGAGGAAGGGAAAACAGGGGAAATCGTTGCAGAAAGAAAATAAATTAGTGGATCAAGGACCAATATTATTAAGCATATGCACAGAAGTGTCATAATCAAACCCATTATATATTAACTACTTAAATATGTATATAACAATTAAAATTTAAAAATCTCGAAAAGAAACAAAAGAGAGCACTTTTATAAAGCATTAAATTTCCTGAGAATAAAAATTTAAACTTCAAGTAATTATCACTGATGTCAAGATTAATGAAAATAAACATTTTGAACATATATTTATATTTTGTGAATATGACCAGTACATTGATAGAAAACTAACAAGAAACTTTAAAATATTTTCAAAACAAACTATAAAAAAATTACATACAAAGATCAAAGTCAGATTGCTATAAACTGTATTAATGGTTTAAATATACCAAGTAATATTAATATAAATTTAAAAAGAAAAATCAATCAGGAGATTTTAATTATGATGAGATATAATTACATTAAACTATAACACAATAATAATAATACAAAAGAATAATGAAATCAATATAGATGCTCTATCAAAGAAATCAGTATCTCTGGAATATATTCCTTTAAAAAGGAGATGATACATAATTAAAATAGGCATCATAAAACCACAGAGAGACCATGCCTTCACCACTATGTGATACAGTGATCATTGCTTCCTGGAACACTATCATGGATTAGGGATGATTAAAATATCATCAATGATCAAAATGCTAATGCTGAAATACACTGCCACTCTTTCAAGAACAACAGCAAAGGTGAAGGGGCCTTCTGTTTTCAAGACAGTTAGCACGTTATGGAGTAAGCATCTCCGTAATCCGAACAGTAAGAGCAAATGATGATGCTGGAGAAACTAAAGAATTTGGGTGAAAGTTGAGTGCAAATATTATGTCACGTAGAGAAGTCTCAGCTTTCATGAAGTGTGGACTATATACAGAGAGGAGTTTTATTCATTCATAAGGAAGAATGAAATTATGCCACTTGAAAATAAGTTTCCTTAGCAATCTCTCAATTTCAACATGAATCACAGCATTTCAATATCGTAAAGATGTATCTTAAAATTTGGATATGCCAGGAGGGTTGGACATGTAAGTCCCAGTGTTTCCACTTGCTGAAAGAAATCTAAGGCGTAAGATCCCAGCAAGGCCTGGTCATCAGCGGCTGGAACAGAGGACATTCTAACTTTTTAACAATCCTTTGACAGGGCCTCATTGTAAAGAGCAGCCGCTGGGACCGTGTTTTTGTTGCACTTGATTTTTTAAGTCAATGTGACAAACTGAAGCTAATTCAACAAATGCCATTTTTCTCTCTCAGTCTTTTTGTATTTTTTTTTGTTTTGTTTTGTTTTTTCAAGACAGTTTTAGGTTTAAGTTTTTTTATTTTTATTTTTTAGAAAAGGAAAGAACTCTAAGGAGAAACAAGTCAATGAAAGCTCTATATTTACATATTTTGGGGAAAGGACATCAAACAATGCCTTGAAATAGACTGCTTATCCGTCACATCTTCACTTCATGCGAGTACCTGATCTAGAAAACATACACAACGTTTAAAACTAATGCAAGTGGAAATTTCCAGATATACCTTTTAAAAAATCAATAGCTGTTGCGATACTAAATTCCAAAGTAGCATTGCCTTTACAGTTGCTTTTAGCTAATGACTTTTAACATGCAATTTCATTTTCAAATTCTGAAAAACAAAT
Source organism: Micromys minutus (assembly GCF_963924665.1). NCBI lineage: Eukaryota > Metazoa > Chordata > Mammalia > Rodentia > Muridae > Micromys > Micromys minutus. Next base: position 18,988,052 of record NC_137982.1, on the reverse strand, counting down.
ATGAAAATACCATTTGCAATGAAAGCATGAGAAATTTAACTTTCTCAGGCCATTTGCAAGCTTTCCCACCAACTGCACAGAAATCAAATTTCTTTTCTTTTCCCTGGAAAGTCCTGAAATGCCAAAACTTTGAGGCTATGTTTAGATCTTTCCAACTGCATTTCTATCTTCTCTTATGTCTTACAGCCCAGTTTGTGGGTTAGAACCTCTAAAGTTGCTGGCTTAACAAGGACCTTTGACAACCTAAGATTCTGTTAGTCTGCATTATTTTTAAAAATAGCAAGATATACAGTTTTCTTTTGTTTTCCAGGAGGCCAGCAAAGATACGATCTTGAAGACGTTGAACGCAGTGTTCCCTGAGAACCCTGAGTTCTGTTTCTCTAGAACTTTCCAAGCCAGATTATGTTGCTTCCACCTAATGTTGCAAACATTTTGGGTGCGGGCCCAATGTGATTCTGAGACTTGGGTATGATTCCTTGTAACCTGGCATTCTTCCTGGAAGTTAACTTTGTTAGGCAGCTATTTCTATAAACATACTGAGTAATACGAAAGCTACATGGGCAGATGAAGTCTACTACCTGCCTTTTCTCTACAGCTCTGTACGGTGGAATTTGGGGATTCATTGGGATCCCATGATCTCTTTAAAGGGTTAAGCTCTATTCCCAGAACTGCCATTGCTTCTCATAAGAATTACACCTTTGGGTTATGTTTATAAATGCATAATTTGGATCAGTTGTGCATTTATTCTGTTACAAATGAGTCCAGAGTTTAGGGGTTTAAAACAACTACTTATTTGATTAAAGTCATAAATCTCAGTCTTACTCAGATATTCTCATACAGTTACATGACTGGACCAAGCCTCTATGGTGAGATCCACATTGCGTATTACACAATGGGAACATTTCTGGAAGCCATTCACAGAGGCGTCTACAACCAATGAACGAGCATCTTTAGCAGATCCATGCTGGGATATCTTTGTGTTTTGACTCTCAGGGTGTAAGATTCAAAAAGTTCCAAGAGAACCTAGAGAATGATATCTGTGGCTTTTGTGCTAGGTTATGCTAAAAGTTACACACACACACACACACACACACACACACACACACACACACACACATACACACACACAGACACACACACACACACACACACACGTTTTTAAAGCTTGTGAGATCTTGGAGGAAGACTTTCTCTTCTACATCAGAGAAATCTCAGGAATTGAAAGGTACACCCTGGCTCATCACTGAGTCAGAATCAATAGTGATTATGTAGCTTTAGCATGCAAGTGACTCAAAGAGTTGCCTCTTGTATCTTCCGGCCGGGTGAGTGCAATGCCACGTAAGCTACATCAATTGGAGTCTGGAAATGTGAAGAAAGCCAAGCCCTACAACACTTAGATGTCTTCAGATCTACTAAATAAAGATTTACATGCCAATTCTGAGGTAGGAATGAAACATTTGGAATTTGAGACAAGTGTTCTAGGGAATCTAAGTCTCACACACAAGTGAATCAATTTCCCTTTTCCCATTTACATGCATGTCTAGGGATGTTAACTATGATTGACCCTATGGTCTCAGGGATAGGCATGAAGTCATCTGATGAAGAATGACAAGTGGTGGGTATCACCTGTCATTGGCCCCCAACCCCCAGGATAATGACTTAAGGCAGTGGTGAGCAGAAATACTACTACAAGTCACTCAAACAAGCCACATAAGTGTTGGATAGCAAGATGGAGGAACATAGACAGTAGGGATGGCTTCATATGGTGAAAGCCTGGAGAGGGCAACGGAGAAAGAAGATTGGAGACAATGAAGTCTGGGAAACATTAAATGACTCAAGAGAGTCAGCAAGAACATGCACTTTTTATGTCTCCTGTTAATGTCTTAAATTTTCCTAGAGATCACACCATTGAACCAGATGACTTGAATCTTTGATGTTTTCTATCTCCTAGCCTTAGCCAGTTAAATCTTATAAAACAAACCCACAAATGAGGTAGCCACACTGTCAGGCATAGTGACTCTCGATTGACCTCACACCATTACTTCCTCCCAGCAAAACCAATATAGCTTTGCTTACTGACTAGCCTTTCAGCAGGAGAGAAAATAGTTCAGAACTTCAGAACAACAACCAGGTTCTGGATAGCAAATTGAACTCCTTTTGCTCTCAGGCTCTGGATTTAGTCATCTGGGACTGGAAATCAACTCTAGATATGATGGGTTTGCATTTTCTGATTGGTGCTTCATCGTGTCTGATCTTTATGGATGTAACACTAGAAGCACAGGGTTATTTGCTCTGTTAGAGGCACTACACCACTTCCATGTGAAGACTAAAGGAAATGAAACCCAGGACACCTAACTCTAGGGCATACTGTTCTTCCTAAGTGCCCCATCACTTGGAAACAGTTGACCTTGTAGCGGTCTGACGTCTTAAAATGCATCTAAAATAAGGTGGCACCTTATAGGAAGAAACTTTGTCATCCTGCAAGTACAGTGCACTCACTGAGCTGCACCACAGCAAGGATTCGTGGTGACATGATACAACATTACAAGAAGCGAGAGCATAGGTGGCTAAGAACCAAAGTATGCACAAGAATAGTTACCACAGCACATACTTAGAAGTTTTGAGCTTCTACATTTTCAAACCTGGTCTCTGCTGGATTACACATTGTTGTTAGGACAGGAAGTGTTTTGCTACTAAAGGTATCAGTAATGCTGTAATTAACTTAAAACTATGGACAATGGCTGGTAGGTGTACATGCTAAAGATACAGGCTAATTATAGGGAAAGTACCTGACTTATTCAAGGGGAAAGCTGGCCTTTCTAACAATATGATGGCACTCTTGTTGTATGCTGACCACAAGAATGGTTCTGGCATGCAAGTGACTCAAAGAATTGCCTATTGTATCTTCTGGTCAGGTGAGTGCAATGCCCTGTAAGCTACATCAAATGAAGTCTGGAAATGTCAAGAAAACCAAGCCTCACAATCCTTGGATATGAAAAATAGCACAGCAGGAAAAGAGAATCATGACAATAGATGAGCAAAATCCAGAATCCCTTGTAATGGAATAGACAATGGTTATCAAATACTGTCTCATACACAGGTGAAGAAGAAGTATGCATTTTTTTTCTCTAGAATGTTTTCTTAGCTCTTCTATAGCTAAAAGAGCTGTCACATGCCTAAAACCCAAGATAACATTTAAGGTGAGACATAGGGACATTTGAATGTTAGTAGGAGTGCATTACACCACACATTGCTGCTCTCACGCCAGACCTCTCTTCATATCTGTGTCTGCAAAATCTGTTTTCTGGGATCTGCTTAATGATAAGCTAATAGCAAACCAACTTCTGGTTTCTCAGACTTTGTGACAGAGAACCCAACTCAAGTCAAAGGCATTCATGAAAACGTTTGTGCTTAAAGAACTCAAAAAAAAAAAAAAAAAAAAAAAAAACTTCTTAAGAAATAAAATGAGCATTTTTCACTGAGAGAAAGTTGTCAGTATAAAATTAAAATTGTGCATAAATCAACACGTCACCGAAAATTCCACTATGCACCAATATCTAGCACACAAAATGCTTAAGGTAAAATCATTCATTGCAGCATATGAATAATCTTCCTGAATAAACAGGAATAGGCTGTTAAGAACCTGAAAGAAGCTACCAGGAAGCCAATATTATTGAGACAAACAGTAGGAAGTCCAGACTAATACCTGGGCACTCTGACCATAGCTTTACTGCGTCAGTTCTGGAGTCATTAGATGCTAGCATGCAGCTTTACTCAGCCTATTGGCGAATAGATCTACTTTAAAACGCACACATATGTATGAAAGAGACAGAGATATGAATGACACACAGCTCTGACTTTTTGGACAGTATATTGTTTCCATCATCTCCCTGAAGAGAATGTGGGGAGGGGCTAGCTGGCTTAATGGGACTTTAGGATTCTTCCAGGGAAGGTGGGACATGATTTTCCATAAGCCAAATTAAATGTTTTGAAGAAGGAAATAGTTCAGTATCAAAAGTAATTAGTAACAGAGGTAATGGCAAATGTGTAAACATAGAACCAAAGGCTTCCAGAGAAGTTTAAAATAAAATCCAAATGTCTCTCTTTAAAAATAGTCACTTGCAACTTCTATGGTAAAGAATAACATTCATCCAATATTATAATTCTCCTAGTGTAGTGCAATGCCTCTTTGTAGGCAGGCGACTTTTACTAAATCATAAGGCAGTTTAATGGTAAGGAAGCGTCCACTGGAACATGGACATTAACTATTAAATACCATGTCTGAGAATTCAAGGAACTCCAACCTCCCTCCTGGGGCAATTTTAACTCATTATATCTTATGTTCTTCAAAGACTTTTGATCTACATAAATATCCATTCTCAGGTTCAGATTTTACCACATACAATGATCCTATGATTTTAGAAACACATACAATAAAAATCCTATGATTTTAGAACGTTTTAGAATAATCCAGGACACAAAGTCACCCTGATCTCCGAGATGATGAGTAGGTAGCCTCCTGCATGCCTCTCCATGTTCTCAACATGCAATGTGATCTATATATTTGTCATTTAATTTCTAAGTCCTCCTCGGTTACATTAGATTATAGGTTTCTGTGTCTTGAAATCAGATTTCTTTAGAGAACCCTGCAGTTGATGAGATAAAAATCTCAAGTTTTATGAATTGCTGTTCATTTTTCCTTTTTGATATTATAAATTGTATTATTTCCAAAAGCAGGCTCAGTGAATGATAACTTAAGAAAATTCATGCTTAGATCCAAATGAGGGATTACAGCATCTCACATATATTCTTATTTACACAAAATAACATATCTTTAGATTCAATAAATCTCTCTAATATTTGAGTACATATTTATTTGCCAACAGAACTGAATGTCAATAAAATTTGTCAGTCAACAACAGCCAAGAGTAACTTCCTTAGATAAGCCTTGTAAAATACACATTCGAAGTAAAGCCAAAATATATATAATTACCTCACTACTCCTTGAGACTTTCACTCTACCAAGGCACAGAGAAAAAGGACAGTCACTAACTGAATGACATCTAAACCTAACTGTTCACACTTTCGGTTTTTAACCACCCAGAGCCTAGTCTTGCTTTCATCCCTCGCAAGAGACCCAGTCAAATGGAATTAGCAGTCTGTGCTGGACTGCCAATCGGCCACCAGATGGCAGCAATGCTTTTATGAATAATGTAGCAGCCTCTGCTGCCCATCTTAAGATTTCCAGTGTTAATAATAGAACAATCCTTACTTTAGTAAAAGGGCAAATTTGTCTGCAACGAAGCCAGCCACATTCTCATGCCATTAATTATATTTCACGGGACACATTTGTTTTCTAGCGCGTGGGCCTCCAAATATTTATTTTTATGCTGATTAAACATTAAATTGTTACTAAGTTTAATTTGATATTGTGCTGAAAACAGCCAGGGCTGTTTTGTCCTTTCTTTTATATGGGCAGAAATATCTGTGATTGTGTATGTTCCAGAGCACCTATCAAAAGAGAAAGGCTTCACACACTTTCCAGCACCTTCATCAGCACATCCTGTGCACCAACAATCACACCTCACAATCACTCTGCCATGATTTGAGTTCAAATTCATCATAGATACCAGGCATCAGAAGTCTATCTTTACCTTGGTGGTGGGTATGAGACTCTTGAAAATTAATCATTGCTTAAATAACAGATAAAGCACAACAGAATTACCAAGTCTACTCCCCAGAGCTACTTCTGCAACAAGTTAACTTTGTCATTGTAAACAACTTGGGTTGAATATACACCCTACAATGAGTTAGAACCCCACCCCCATCAACACTGGAGATGAAATACTTCATTAAATGGTGTATGTGTGTGTCTTTGTGTGTGTGTGTGTGTGTGTGTGTGTGTGTGTGTGTGTGTGTGTGTACATGGTATATGTGGGCCTTAATTAAGTTTCTGCTGCTGGGATATAGATCATGAGACCATGACCAAAAGCAACCAGTGAAGAAAGAGTTAATTTGGTTACTAGGTCAAAGTCTATTGTGGAGAGGAGACAGCAGAGGAGGAAGCAGGAGGTAGGAACTAAAGCAGAAGACTATGAAGGAACTCTGCAGACTGCCTTATTCTTTCCAGGCTTGCCCTGCCTGCTTTCTGATTCTATGCAGAACCACCTGCCCAGGAGTGGCACCATTGTAGAAAATTCTATCATTGACCAAGAAAATGCCTCCTCAGACTTGCCTACTGGCTGTCAGACCGGAGGATTTTCCCAAATGATGTTCTTTTAGCAAGATTACTCCAGCTCGTGTCAAACTAGCAAAATGGAAGCACAACACAACACAATCAAAAACTGAATGTGCCTTGTGAATGTGTGCAGGGAAGCCAAAGGTAGGTGTTGGGAACTCTGCTCGGTCCGTCCTCACCTTGTCCCCTTAATACCATCTTCCACTGAAGCTAGAGCTAGTCCCAGTGAGAGAACTCTAAAATACCTCTGTCTTCTGCACTGACACTTGCAGTCCAAGGTACACAGTACCACTGACAGCTTACATGCATGTAGGGAGATTGAACTCAGGTCTTCATTCCTGCACAGCAGGTACTCTTCTTCCCCACCCCAGAGCCACTGTCCTAGATTCTGTATCCTTGACTTTCAAATATTGCAATTATAATTTAATCACAGTATTTCTCCAATCCCTTTCCAGCTTCCAGAACCTCCCATGTACCCCTTCTCACACTCCTTCTAGTTCATGGCCTCTGTTATAAGTAACTGATATTGTATGCATATCTGTATTTGCATGTAGGTATATGTTTCTAAATTGTATCTGTGCTTTTAAATCTGTAATTTCCAGTATGGTTTCTTTGTACTATGTTTCACTCATCTGTTAAAGGATTCTGTTTAGATCCCACACAAGGCTTCTCTAGTGAATAATTGCATTAGTTTACATCATAAACTATTGGTTTCCTTGAGTTCATTTCAAGCCCTTGTTTACAAAGATTGCTTTGTTATTTTCCTATCCTGCTTTAAACATTGCTCTGAGGTTTTAGAGTTTTTCTCACCACTGCCCAGATTTTTCCTCTTTCTTGTGGCTAGCAGTTTTTAAACACTGTGTATATGTGTTTGTGTACGTGTGTATGTTTGCTTGTTTTTACATGTGTCTGTGTTTGTGTGCTTGTGTTTGTATGTGTATATTTGTGTGTTTCTCATTCTCTCTATATCTACATATCTCTCTGTCTGTGTGTGCACACACACTTGTGTATGTGTGCCTGTGTCTGTGTTTGTAATTTAAGTCTAACTTCTACAGGTTGTTCTCTCTCCCTCCCCCTCTCCTTCCCTCCCTTCCTCCGCCCTCCCTCTCTCTCTCTCCTTCTCTTTCTCTCTCTCTCTCCCTCCTCTCCCCGCCCCTGTGTGTTTCCTGCCCTCAGATTCAGCCTTGTTTCTAACAATGGAGTGGCACTGGCTATTTACCTGCAGGTAATTTTGTGCCTTCCTAAGGTACTCGATTTTATTTCACTCAGTTCTTTTCATGGACTGACTTTAAACCGAGTTACCATTTATTGGCTCCATATATGATATATCAGCTTTAAGGATTAAAGCATCTCTTTTTCTGGAATACATCTGTTTGCCATTAAAAAGGAAAGAAAACCAGACTCAGCATGAAGTAAACATGGCTACTTTGTTTTACAAATACAAAATAAGAATTCTGAAACAGACATGCAAAAGTGAGCCCTTAGTTGGAATCTTGTCATGCCAGAATCACAGTCATATTTTCTCTACTTTATACAAGATGGAAATCACAAGTAGAAAAAGCCTAGTACTTGAAAATTTCACTCCAGTCCCTTGGAATTTTCCCTGAGGTCCAGGATTAGTTTGCTTGGATTGTTGTATATAGTCTGAAGACTTAGGTTTTGTTACCTATTACCTGGAAGCCTCTCTTTTGCTATGTAAATGCTACAGGGAAACTGCAGTGAGCCACAGATGCCCATGGATAGCCTAGAGACAAGAATGCTTTTCCTACCAACGCATGAAGAAATAGTTTCATAAGAGGTGCGAGTCCCAGCACGAGGCCAAGAAATGAAGAGCAGCTTGCTGCAGGTATCGTGAGGTCAGACTGAACCTCCTGTTGTATAAATAAAAGGTTCTTATCTCCACCCCACACCCTAGCTACTCCAGACACCAAAGGGACCACAGCAGTGGCTTTAGAGACCTTCTGGGAACATGCATATGACATCAAGTTCATTCCTTTCAGTTCAAAAATGTGATCTAATTTATGTCACTTTGGAAACTTTACATCTTAGTTCTTTGGACTGATTTGGCTCTAAAATCTATGGATATTTGTCAGTCTGCTGGCTACTGCCTCACAGTTCCATTTTGTTCTGACCCTAGTGTGAACAGATGTCAGGACACTAGCAGTGACCTTCAGCAGGTTTAGATAGGGTGAAAAGTGCAACGGGATGTATCTCCAGTCTGAGACTTGTAATCTGGGGCCTTACAGGATCCCCCAGGTGGGATACATTTGATAATCTTTTTTCTAGTAATGTATTTTATTTTTATATATTAGTTACAAGAATCTATGTTAAAGAACTTTTATTATTTTCCTCAAAAATCACCTCAGCAAAAAGTCGGTGTTTCCTAGTGATTTGCTCTAAAGGGATGGGTTTGGTCTGGTCTAAAGAGATGACTGTGGCCCTCTTATTATTGGTGTGTGTGTGTGTAAGAGTGTGTGTGTGTGTGTGTTTTCACATGTGCAGGTGTGCATGCATGCATGTTTGTGTGTTTTCACATGTGCATGTGTGCATGCATGTGTGTGCGTGTTTGTGTTCATGTGCATGTGTGCATGCACCTCTCTCTCTCTCTCTCTCTCTCTCTCTCTCTCTGTGTGTGTGTGTGTGTGTGTGTGTGTGTGTGTATTAAAGCCCTCATCCAAAAATTAAGTTTTCCTCAGTATAATCTCATTGACAAGCTGAGGCCAAGATTCATAAAGTAGTCATATTGTTTCCTTCCACTGAAGAAAATCTAGTTCTTTGACATCTTTAGAAGTGGATCTGAAAGTGTCCCTTGTCTCTCTTTTATCTGGGACATTGTTTCTGAACTTGTCTCTACAAGTACCAGTTCAGAGCTCAGAAGACAGTTCTAAGGGATATGCTTTCACTAGCATGTTACCTTGCGTATGACATTCATTAACTAGCTTCTACTAAATTGATATTGCAACGATGGCAAGTTTGTAAAGGACTGGATACTAACATCTAGACAGACATAAGGACATGTGTGCTTTGAATAATATAGGGAAATATCTTCCATTTGGCATATTAGATCTTTAGCAACCAAGGACCATGTACAAAAGTCCAAGTTCTCCAAAATCAGTTGTGTTTTACTCATATGCACCCCCTTCATTTCGATTCACAATGCATAACTGCAGTTTCATGCAGAATGTTATGAGATGATTTGGTTACTGCACAGAGAAATAATGATAGCCATCAGTATTGGTATTAAAGTCTCTTCTTTGTAGTTGATCTAAAATATGCAAAAGGTAGGTATCTCTTCACTTTTAACAAATAGAGGAGTCCGGTAGGAGAGGGGCTAATATCTCATCCTTTCTCAGTGTAATAAACCAGTTTGAGAAAGAATCTCCAACTTGAGTCTCTGACGACATCAACTGAAAACATCCAGCTCTCCAGACACATGTGTAGCTCCACTATGCCTCTGTAGGATGGATGCATATCCACTAGACGCACGAAATGTTTCAGGGCAAACCATGGAGTTAACAAAAGCTGGATTGGATATTGAAGTTTCTCCTTACCCTGGATTCCTTTATTCAACTCCTTGCCTTTTAAGATACTGTGAGTAATTCTAACTGAAACCAGTATTACCTCAAATTAATGCATTTATAAATGTGAAGAATCCCCCTTTGCATTTAGTCTAACTATACACATTGTAAAATGAATGAGAGAACTGGTAAATGCTTGGATTTATTATAAACTTCCCCTCTTGACACAAGAAATGAATAAAAGCAAAATTTCAGTTTTCCTCTTGGCTTAAAGTAGCATTTTCCAGGATATTATTAAATTATCACCACATTAATAAACTTAAGATGTACTAAACTCTGTGAGGCTAAGACATGTCAGATCAGGACAAGCAATCAAATTATGTTTAGTTGTAACTTATATCCTTGGAAAATATTACAAGAATATACTAATGTACAGGATAGCCAGAAGAATTTACCCAGAGTTGGAAAAGGAAGGAGTAATTAAATGCTAAATCTACCTCATCCTCACTTTCCTCATAGGGAACAGGGTCTCTCTCTGCAGATATGTGGTCATATTAAAGAAGCAATGTCAAACACAAGACATTTGAACACAGTATTTATATTCTGTACATGGGAGTAAGGTGGACCTCTATCTCCTTACGTCATCTCTAAGTTCTCTGTCTTACAGACAGGGAAGAGACATAGTTCTGCTCATTACTTATAACTGATGGAATCATACAACTTAATACATGTAGTCTGCAGAAATCCAACAAACTCAAGAGCAAATTTTTAGTAAAATTGTTTATAAAACACTGTCTGAGGAAAATATGTCTTTCAAAGTACAGATGATTCAGTATTTTAGCTAATCAGTTAATATCTTAACTAAGAAACAAATTATATCTTCTAGTGCTTCCCTTCAGTTATATTTTGTGAATCTTGCAACACAAGGAAGGCGAATGGATGGTGCAGGATAAAGTTTCCAAATTGTTTTATTTGTTGTTTCTTATGCAAAATGTATCCAGGTCTAGCCTCACCAGCAACAATCTGATCAGCTAGAGCATGCCCAATCTCTTGGCTCAAGAAGTACAGTAGTTGACATATTTTTTTAGTCATATATAAAATTGCTTTACAGAACAGAAAAATATTATCGTGTGATAACTTAACGGAATAGAAATAATTACAGTGCTTTGTCATCAGTTTTTGTTTGGTTGTTGAGACAAGTCTCTATGCACCTCTGGCTGTCCTTGAACTTGCTATATAGACCAAGATGCCTTCAAACTCACAGAGCTCACCTGCCTCTGCTTCACAAGGGCTTGGATTAAAGGTGTGAGCCACCAAGCTTAGCTTCTGCTTTTTATCAAGTGGCATCCCAGGGATCCGGGGAGTACATTGTCGTTGTATGTTCTGTTTGACAGCATGTCATGGATTCCCTACCCTAGACTTCCAATGTTCAGAAAGTCTCAAACTCAAAGGAGGCAAAGCAATGTAAACTCACAATGTGGCCAGTGAGAAAAGCGCAGGTCTTGGCTCCTTTGTCACTGGATGCTGCTTGAGTCCTGCCTTCCTTTAGTGGGATTTTGCTTAGTTGTTATAGCTATCTCCTTGTAAATGACATTTAGGATTACTTAAGATTATGTTGTAATCTTTTTAATCCTTAGTGATTTAAATTTCAGGCTAAACACCACAGAGCAAACCAGCACTTAGCAGAAATGTTTAAAACATGTGATTTAAGCAAAAATTCTTTCACTTATTTATTTATTTATTTATTTATTTATTTATTTATTGGTCCAGGCTCTTTCTGATGAAGACCTGGCGTTGCTTTTAGTTAACTAAGAAAATATGTCCAAAGTTCATCCCAACTTGTTCACTGGATAAATGCTTTTTCAAACTGTAATGGATTGGTGATGGCCTATGATATCACCCTTTCTGCAATATTAAACAAAAGTTAGAACAATGGACAGTCATTAATCCAGTCTAGAATTTGAATGACCCTTTCATAAGTGCAAGGCTTAGTGTGTGTGTGTGTGTCTTTGTGTGTCTCTGTGTCTATGACTCTCTGTGTATGAATACTCACATTTTCTAAAACAAGTAATTCAATATAAATGTACACCTATGATAAGTATACTTCTACACATTTTGACACTTGTGATTATGTGTCACATAGGCAATGTATTACAGAAGAGAACAGTGGTTTTTTAAAATGTTATTTCCAGTTAACCAGTATCTATAAGACAAAATCAGTAGAAAGAATCTGGTTCCAATGTAGGCAAAGGTTTCTGGCCTCAGAAAGTGAATACCATTTTGATTCACCAAGAATTATTATGTACTAAAGCTATTACATTGTCACTATGATATTAATATATATTACTTGAAGAAGACTGAATACACTTTGAGTTTTATTTATGAAAAAAATCTTGGATTTTACTAAGTACTGAAAATGAAGAAGTCTAAATAGTACAAACAGTGAATGAAAAATATTCCATTTTTCTGGATCAAAAATGTTTCCAGCCTATCTCAGGCACTCAAAATTTTTTGTTTGTTTTCCTATTCATTTCAAATTTGACTTCACTATAGATATCATCATTGTGTAGTATATAATTGCCAATCCATCATCTTTTTGAAGACAGATTTCAAATTTTAAATTATTTCTAATTTTGCTCTTCTTTGATTCATCTGGAACTAAAAGTCTCAATAGTCGTTTGCGATCTGTAATCTATAATTCATAGGCTGAGATTGAATAACAAACCTAATTCAAACTTGGAATCCTAAAACTATTTTTGATGTGGCACCTCAGTTGAAGCTAGAACGGTCTTTTTCAGTAAGTAAGAAACATTTCATTATTGAGTAAGTAATGAAACCCTTCCACACAGTCAAACACCAACCCTTGCCTTAATACCATGTTTTTGAGATATAATCATGTTTATTCTGATCATTTGAGACTTAGCCCAGCTAATGTATCTAATCAAATATTGATGCACGTCATGTGGACTTAGTTGTCTGGCAAATTCTTCCCAATGCTCTTTTTGTTACCAGAACTATAAAAGTAACTTATGTTATTCTGCTCAAACCAGATACTGTTCCAGTCTACTCTGGGTGCATTCACGTATGGCAAGTCAGATGATTTATTTAAAAAGAATTAACAGAAAGTTATACAAGAATTTTCCTTTAACTTTGTTATTCACAATATCGTTATAATAATCTTTTGACTCCCTATGGAAAACTATAAAGAATTCGTTCAGCTATAATCTGCCTATCCATCATCTATTAATATATCTTTCATGCTGTCTGCATATGTACCAACCTACAAATCACTGTGTAAATACTGAAGGCCCCATCAATTGTCCAAATAAAATTACAAACAAGAATAGATGAGGAGAAATTTGTAAACAGAGAAAATAGACTTCAATGTCCTAGGAAGAAACCAAATTCAGAAACACAAATATAAATCACATGAAAATTATAAAATTTTGAGCATTAACAATATTTTGAAAAGCCAAGGATTATATGCATCATCATTTCTGCATCACACCAAGTTGACAGTAATCTTTTTTTGAACGTGTTGAAGCTTTTTAGAGATAAATGGAGAATGGCTGGCCTCACAAATCTATGGAAGGCCCTACTGTATAAACATCATGTTCTTTAAATTGAACATAATCTCTTTCTTTTACATCTTTATAAACCAGGGAAGCCCATATACATGAAAGTTTACAACACTATATCCTAGCTCAGTGGTTCCTGACCATCTTAATGTTGTGACGCTTTAATGCAAGACCTCATGTTGTAATGACCCACAACTATAAATGTATTTTCATTGCTATTTATGACTGTAATTTTGCTCTACTGTTATGAATTATAATGTAAAAATGTTTGCAGATAGAAGTTTGCCGATGAGGTTGCAATCAACAGGCTGAGAAGCACTATTCTAGATTGTCAGAGACTCAGATTCTGACACTTGCACTTTATTACAGAGGTTAGAATAATACCAAGAGAAAAAAGAAACAGAGAAGAGAATATCACTGATCCTCACCTTCTCACTTGCAAACAAAGTTGATTTTATTATTTATACCTTGGTGTTCTAAATTCTAAATTCTCTACCATTTGGCTTAACATCATTGCTCTGTACGTGTGTCTTCCTGCCTGCCTGCCTTCCTTCCTGTTTCTTTTTTAAAATTTTATTTTTAGTTGACAGACGATAATTATATCTATCCTTTCACTTAATTTTTGGTTAAAAACATCTCTATATTTAAGTACTTTAAAACTAGAAACAGAAAGATAATTTATTCTAGGACATGCGTGTGTAGTTTTTCTTTTTAAAATCTGAATAGGTCCAAATTATATTAATATACTTTTCTAAGAAAAAAGCACATATTGAACGTATTGAGAAATGACCATTTGTTTCCCTCATAGGAGTATGAATGGCAAAGGTCAGTCAGCTTTGCAGCTATAAGCCCTAATAATGACTTCATCAATGTATTTTATTGCCTAATAATGACATTTACACAGTAGAATTTTGCAGAGAATAGTGAATATTAATAAATATGTATTAATCTATTCCCTTCACTCCTAAATGGAATAATTCTAAGCAATAAAAAATTATTTGATATCAAAATGTGAATATTACATATCACCTTAAATGGAAAAAAACAGATCAAACTTATAACTTAAAATAATTGCTAACTAAAAATTATTTTAAATCATGATTTGGTAACATCACACATGAAATATTAGGTTTCAAAGATTTTGTGGGCTTTTTTTTCTAAACGTTCAATGGAATATGCTTGTGACTACTGATGAATCATAGAAATTTTTCATCTAAAAGTGAAAATTTTCAATATAAAATGATGTGATTTAAATTTTATTATTGATTAAATGTTTGCTCTGACAACTTCTTACATGTATATAACACACTCTGCTCATGCTCGCTCCTCTCTTTCCTATTTTCCTGCCTTCCCTGTCAAGCTGAGCTCTTCCCTCCCCATACTTCCAAACACTGGCAGTGAATAAGAAGAGCTTATAATTAGTGGATCTTAACTTGTGTATGTTTGAAGGTACTGCATGAAATCTATTTAAGTCAAGTATTCTAGGTTGGCACCCCAAACAGCTATCACATACACTGAAAAATTCAGTGATGTTGCGGTAAATTAATGGACACAGAACATGTATTTTTGTTGTTGTTGTTGTTTAGATAATAACCATCCCTCAGGGGAAAACACAAAATAAACCCATGATTCCACAAAGGGGAGGAGCTAGAGTCAGTCTTTCATAATGACCTCAGGACAAGTAGTTTGTGTTGTTCACATTACCCTAGGAGGCTCAGATGTTGAGGAAAAGAAGTAAATGGAGCACACACGGCACTCTTACCTGGAAGACACTCTTTCTGCTTGATTTTTCTTTGGCCCATTCTATCTGTGCACCGCACAGATCCACGCATTCCTGGGTGTGCCTGGTTTTCTATAAACAGAAGCGAATTAGGCATTAAGATCACACACCATTGAAGAAGCTGACTGAGGTTGAGGTTATACATATGTATTCCATAAAGCTTCCCCTTTGTGCTTCCCAGGGGAAACCTAGTCTGTGGTGTTCTTTGGGATTTTCTAATTTTAATACGCTAAAATTAGAAGCACAGTTTTACACATACCTCATTTGTTACAGTTAATAAAAAGAATCAATACATATAGCGATGACTGGACAGAATGTTAAAGAAATGGAAGCTCAAATAACTCCTTTTCTGTACTGAATAACATTGTTGGTCAGTGAAGGCCATGAAAATAACTTGTGCGACCTAAAAGTAGAAGAGAAACTTGAACATTCAAAATGGAATGGGAAAAGTTCTAGTTTAAGTTTTGTGACTTCAGCAAAGTCAATTACAACCTAGTGAGATTAGAACAAATGGATTCAGTTCATCTCACTGTCTCCTCAAATGTTTGTACTTTTGTATGTTAAAAAGTTCAAAAGGTACCATTAACTGGCATCAGTGAAAAATTCACACATCTATAACCTCAGCAGTCACAAGGCAGAGACAGGCTGATTGTTGTGAATGGAAGGTCAGTCTGGTCCACATAGTGACATGCTGTTTTCAAATAAGAATTTTTTAAAGTAAAAGAAAGAAAAAAGGAAGGAAAGAAAAAAGGAAGAAGGGAGGGAGGGAAGGAAGGAAGAAAGGGAGGGAGACAGGGAGGGAGTGTAAGAAGTAAGGAAAGGAGGAAGAGAGGGAGGGAGGGAGGAAGGGAGGGAGGGAAGGAGGAAGAGCAACACTTTAGACTTTAGGAGTGCATGGGTAAATTTTATGTAATAATGTAGATTAAGTAGATTTATAAAGTAGATAATAGCATTTGCTTCCTTTTATACAAAGTACATACAAAAGGGAAGTCATTTTATTGCAGTAAATGCCAATAACCAGCTAATACAAACATTAATTAGGGTTGCCTCATAATTTCATTTGACTCATAGGGAATAACATATACATAAGTTTAAATCCACACATCCGCAGGCATTAAAGAAAGAGTACGTTTGGGAAATTTATGATTTGCTAAAGTAGTACTATATAGAGAGATGCTTTACAACCATTTCCATGTGCTCTGAGCTACTCTGGCTCACCTTACTAAGAAATTTAATAATTTTCTTATTTTTCTGCTACAGAACATCCTGATCATTTAGCATAAAATGATATATTTAGGCATCTTTCAATATCATTAACTTTAAGTCAAAACTTGAAACTAGAAATGCAAAGGTGTTAAAAGATACAGTCTGTCTATAATTTTTGCCTTATAACCAGTGTGTCTGATTGTATTTGGCTTTGAAAAAAATACAATTTAAGAATAATGAGAAAATTTTATTTTGTTTTGTTTGTGTCACTGTGGTAAAATAGGGTGTGTTTGTCTTTCAGCAACACAACTAAAGTGTGGGGGGAGTGTGTAGGAGTGTGTGGGGGTGTGTACATATGTTTTGCATAATTTTGTGAGTGTGTATGAGTGTCTTTGTATGAAATTGTTTGAGTTTGTGCTTGTGTGTGTATGTGTGTGTGAGTGAGTGAGAGAGAGAGAGAGACAGAGAGAGAGAGACAGAGAGAGAGAGAGAGAGAGAGAGAGAGAGAGAGAGAGAGAGAGAGAGAGAGAGAGAGAGAGGATGTGTCTGAATGTTCAAGCATAGTTTTTCTAGAGGAAAAACTGCACCTGGTTGGCTAGCAGTCCACAGCATGCCTTTTACTTGTGTTCAGTAGGAGCCCTGTGGGAAACCCTTTAAAATCAGTCATGCCCCTTAAAATGATTGCAATCAGTGTGTTTCACAGGTTCCCTCTGCATGGACATCCAGGCTGTCACTACTGCAGATGTCCTGAAGAAATACCAACAACAAGCTGCTTCCTGTAGAGTTTGTTAAATTATATCATACTCAGCACCAACAATGATCATTAAGGGCATAAAACTAGAGGGCTTTATTTCCCCATGTAATGCAGTGTGGTGGGAGAAGTGGCAGCAAAATTACATTCGATAAGAAGCATTTTGCATGTATCAGGCATTTTCTTAGCTAGCTTCTCCCTATGACCACAGCATCAGTTAATCCTTGCAATAGCACGAGGCAGTTATTATTATTGCTATTATGATAAAGGTTATAAGATATGTCAGACTGATTCTGGTGTGCATACATTTCTCAAGGTAAGTGGCCTAAAGTGTCTAAATTTATTTATTTCATGTGTTTGAGTGTTGTGCCTGGATGTACACCTATGCACCTCTTGCATTCCTGGTTCTCTGACAGCACAGGTCAGAGGATCCTTCAAAACAGGAGTTATATATGGATCGGAACCACCTTTTGGTGGCTGATAATTGAACTCTGGTTCTTTGGAAGATCAACAAATGTGCTTTTCTTTTCGCCATCTCTCCAGCCCCCCAAGGGTCAGCATTTAAATACGACTAGAGTTATTGTCTTGCATGTAGGATGCTGGAGATCAAACCTGGGGCCTTGCTGGTGCAGAGACAGGTGCTCAACCACAGAAATGTATCCACAGCTCCCAAAGTTCTTAACCACCACACAGCC
Organism: Micromys minutus; assembly: GCF_963924665.1. NCBI lineage: Eukaryota > Metazoa > Chordata > Mammalia > Rodentia > Muridae > Micromys > Micromys minutus. The sequence continues at coordinate 18,970,286 of NC_137982.1, read as the reverse complement.
CCAGACTTTGGATTTAACACTGGGATGATGCTTATGACTGAACACTTCAGAATTTGTGGAAATGCTGTGGCTCGTTCATTAGACTTCACAGCAGTCTTGGTCTTATTTTCATCGTCTCTACTGAACTGATCCTGTTAAAGATGTGCATTTATTTATCCTCTTTTTTTTACAGTTCCTACACCGCCTCCCAATCTTCAGACAGTGGCTCCTTTAATCAGCTCCCTGCTAAAGTCACCTCGTCACCAGTGGGTTTTGGACCTTTGTGTAAAGCGCTGTTTCCCAGCACTCCTGATGACCTCTACCTTAATTCTCAATTAACTTTTCTACCTGAAAGTAACACATATATTTTCATATACTGGCTGTTTCTGTTTCCATCCCTGGCATGAAGTTTCCTCAACTTGGGGCTAATTTGCTTTTCCCTTCACTGTTTTTCCCAGTGAATGGAACAGTACTTGGAACACATTTGCTGTTCAGTGAATATTTACTGAATTCCTGAGTGAAGAAAAAATACCAACATGCAAGTAACTCTTCTGCTTTGCATGTCTTGAGCATCTTAAGTTTTCAGGTTTACATAAGTTAAGATTTCTAAGGTTTTTTTTTTTTTTTTAAGTAACACAGACATTTGTGATTTGGGAATGTGATCACAATAGCTCAATGAATTCATGCAAAGCAAGCAGGAGTTTTATGGAATAATTCTAAACCATTCATTGTGCATTAATATGGCATTTTGTTTCATCCTGAAACTCCAGGGTTATGGGGAGTATTCATGGCTCCTGTAACAGTTGCATTGCTAGGGCTGAGCATATGAATCTCTGAGTCACCAGCATACATAAGGTGCTGGATTCAATCCCCTATAACATGAGTGCACGCACACACACACACACACACACACACACACACACACAAACACACACGTGTGCTCATGAGCACAGAAACATGAGGCGGGCAAGCAGAAGCAGAGACAGGACAGAGACAGAAATTTCCATATTGGTAACTCTTGAAGACCACCTGGTTATACATAGAGCCTCTGTGCTGTTGAAACAGAGGACCTCGTGGGTAAAGAGCAGCACAGACTTCCATATTCCTTACATCTTTTAGCTGTGCTAATCTCAGAACATCATCGGCATCATGAGCTAAACCTGATGGCTGTGGCATTCAAATTTCTGTCACTCCCAACCAGCTGCCTGAGTTCCTCCTGTCGTCCTGCCTTCCCTGACTGTGCCCATCGTGTGTCCTGTACCCCTCATGCCCCCCACTCGGCCACTTCTTCTACAATCCCTGACCTCACTATGCTTCTCATCAACACACCTGACTCTGCACATTTGCTTCCTGTTCCTGACATTCTTTCTGACATTATGGAGACAGTTTGGGTGTGACCTTCCAGTTCTCTTAAGGCTCTGTTGGTTTGACGTCTTTCCATGTGTAGGCACATGTTCTCCATTCAACAGGCACTTCAAGCACGCATCACTGTTTCTCACTGACCCTCTGCTCACTGTCTGTCTTGTCTTGCAGTCTTCTGAAAAAACAATCCCGTGGGCTCCTCGGGAATGCACATCACAGACAGTCCTTGCCCTTTCCAACCGTCCATTGGCTCTGGTTAGCAATATTTTCTGTATCTAGATTGCATGTTTCTGTTCTTTCTTATGACAGGTAGTCACTTATGTAACAATGCCTTTAGCCTTGGTCCATGGCATGGCTTGTTGCTACTTCCCAAAAGTTGTACTTCTCACAGGCAGGGTTGCTAACTCCCGCCCTTTCCCAGGAACCAAAAAATGTCTTACACTAAATTCTTCTCTATCTTTTGCAATACCTTTGTGAAGCTAATGCCAGTCACTTCAGCATGTACATGAAAAAACTCAGGCTAGAACCCTACAAGTACCTCACTTAAGGTCACGCATTTAACAAGTGCCTATGCTGAGTGTCTATTATCCAACTCCATGCAGCAAGGTCTTGGCAACACAGTTCACAGCCTCACCTTCTTACGCATCCTTTCTTCCTACTAGTGCATTTGTTTAAGGCAATGTACTTAGTTTATATTTTAAGTAAGTGTTAACATTGTCTTCTTCCTCATCTATTCATAAAATTCTAGGTCTGGCTTTGTGAACTGTTTATGTTTGCCTAAAGCCTCATTCCTTGATATGAGTGTGGCCTGAATGTAAGTCAAAAGTTTCTGAAACAGTTGTCATGCTCTGCATATCATGATCTGTATAACCCTGGCCTGCTTGACCTCAGCTCAGTTGGTAGTGTTTCCCTCTCTGACTCCTCATTCCATTCACAGACTTCACACCCTGCTTTGTCTATTGGCTCCTACTTCCATCCTTCTACTCCTTCATCCATGAGAAACAAGGGTGGGATGCTATTTTAAATGATCAACTTGAAAACTTCACTCTCAGCCACCCCTCGTTCTTTTTCACTGTTTTCTGTACTCATTTTTTTTCTGTTGCTCATGTTTGATTGTCCTCTTAACCAATGATAGCCTGGCTTTTGTTCCTTTTTTTCATTAATCTAAAGTATTTTAACTGTCAAGGTCAACATAAATAACCAAACACCAAGAATCAGCTCCTTGGACCATTAGAATTTACACTATAAAGTTCTACTGCCATTTTCCAAGACATGTTCGTGTTCCTCAATGGTACAGGCATGTTTCTTCCTGTGCCTTTGTCTGTTACATGGCTCCTTGGCTTTTCACTTGTTTCTCGTTCTCCCAAGATTCTAAATAACTAGGGTTAACTTCTAAGTGGTTTCTGGATTACTTTTCTTAGCTCTCACTATTTCTCATTCAATACTATATTGTGAATTTTAGTCTTGCCTCTAATCTATCACTGTCATTTACCAATGTTGACTTCTTAATCAGTTCTTGTGCCCTGCCCCTTCCAAAGTCCAATGTTACTGTAGGCTAAGTACAATAACAACATGCACAGGGATCTCAGGGCAATGAACGTCTTCACAGACTCTCCTATTATGCTCTATGGCTTGTCCTACTTAACTATCTATTTACCAATCTATCTCACATTTCATTCCCTCCTTCAATCACCTCCCTTATCACTCACAGCCAAAGTGTTCAAAAGCCATATTTCCCAAGCTAGCCTTGCTGTATTCATCTTGTGGCTACAGCCCTTTGAACTCATTTGCTTTCTTTTACTTGAATTCCTCTAGTTCCTTCTTTTGTGGACAGTCAGAAAGGTTCTTCTATTCAATTACATTACGTTGGGGAGGTTGTTGTTCTTTAGACTTCACATTATCCCATCTGTAGAGTCTATTCTCTATAAAAGAATGTTCGACTCCCTCAAGTGTATAGACCCAGCTTCTTAATTGACTCTTCTTTCAGATCCATTTGCTTTTCTTTTCCATGCAACCTATACCTATAGGAGTTTTCAAAATGAAACTTGTGTTTATAGACTTTAAACTGCTTGAAACGTGGAGAAGTTAGATGAATAGGTATAATAGAAAATGTCTAGATTCTGTCCAGTACATTAATCACTACAAATAAGAGCACATCTCAAGAAAGGTTATTTATGAATGAATAAGCAGTCAGGCCCTCAGTAGACACTATCATATGGTAGAGCCAGAGCAAATAACAATGATAATAAAATAAGAACATTCTAGCTTGCTTCCTGTTGCTATGATAAAACACTAACCAAAAGCATTTTGAGTTGGAAAGGGCTTATTTCAGTGACAGGCTATAGTTCATCATTCAGGGAAGCCAAGGCCAGAACCTAGAGCCAAGACCTGAGACAGAGACCAGAGTTGACCACCGGCTTGTTCTAGAACCTTTCTTATACAGCCCAGACCCACCTGCCCAGGGATCTACTTCCCCCACGGACTTGGCCTTCAACAGCACTTTAGCAATTAAGAAATTGCTCCATAGACATGTTCACAGCCCAGTCTCATGGAGGCAATTACTCAGTTGAAGTTCCTTCTCCCTAGGTGTGCCTAGGTTTGTGCTGTGTCTAAAAATAATAACAAAACAATTTGTAATGTAATTAATTTTAAATTATTGCAGTAAACATGATCATGCAAGTAATATTATAGCATCAAGAATGCTTCAGGATGAAAACACCTCAGTAAGCAGAAAGAGGATCATGTGAACAGCAGTTCTAAACTATGCTTTGTTTAGTTTAGAAGAGACCCAGGCTGAAAGAACAAGGAAAGATGCTCGAGAAAAGAAAAGCTTCAGTGTCTGAGTATTAAACATCAGAATACATAGCTCTGGAAAATTAGTAGAATGTATTTGGAAAAGAGTCAAGATTTTTTTTAAAGAAGTTTGGAATTAAAGAATCCTTTACTAAAAAATGTATTTCTGATTCTGCAGCGTTGAAACATAAGCAAGAGTCAGCTAATGAATTACATGGATGAGAGAATATACTGTAATGAAGACAAAGTTCATAAACTGACCAAATGCAGATTTAAATCTAGGGATATAGATGTGACATCTTTTGTGGGTGTGTCATAGTTTGGGTTTCTATTGCTGTGAAGAGACACCATGGTCATAACCATGGCAATTCTTGTATATCAAATATTTAACTCAGGCTGGCTTATAGTTTCAGAGGTTTAGTTTATTATTGTTATGGTGAAAAACATGGCAGCAAGCAGGTAGACATGATGCTAAGGAAGGCTCCCAGATTTTGACATTCGATTCACAGGCAGCAGAAGGAGACTGTGAACCACACTGGGTATAGCTTGAGCCTGGAAGTCCTTCAGTGACACACTTTCTCCAACAAGTTCTCATCTACTTCAACAGGGCCTCTGATAGTGTCAGTCCCTATGGGTCAAGCATTTAAACAGGGGTCTGTACAAGCCATTGGTATCCAAATCACCATACATGAGAAATTAGAAATGACTGACTTAAAATAAAAAGAGAGCTCTATTGGAGAGTTCCTGCCTCTGGACAGGAAAGCATGCAGGTTTCTTTGTTGGAACAATGTGAAGTCATTAAAAATTGATCCTGGGTCTTAGCCACTTCGGATTTTTATTATTCCTTAGTCCTTCTTCATCATTTCTCAATAATTGCTGACAGAGTATTCTCTATTTTACTTGGCTTAGATTAAGCCTCTGGGTTTAGTTTTCTATTTTATGGGCTATTTGGGGGACATAGTTTTCGGTGTGTATTAGAAAGTATCGCAGGCTGGACAGTCTTTTGCTTCACAGTGTTTTTTTGTGATAGACATTGGGCACATATGCAACAAATTATTGGCCCCCTTCTTTTCTCTGGTTCAATCCTAGATGTGCTTTTAAAGAAGATAAAGCTCAGAGTTTCTGGAGTGGGTTATAAGCTACCATTTATTATTTTGGATTAATTGCTGTTTTGGAATATGGACTGAGATGGTCCTTACAATTTTAAAACACAAAACATGAAATTGGTTTAGAGAAATTGAGGTTAACCAAATAACTTGTTTTGATTCTGGGAAAATCATTCATGGAGGAGGACAAAACTCACTTATCAATTCTCATCTGGGAAAAATGATTTAGGAAGTAGTGCAGAGTTGATACCTGATCTCATTAATATCTAAAGTATGACCTCTGTCAAGAAAGAAGAGGATACTTTGATTATAACATGTGGGTTTTCTGTATATGAATATAAATGATGTTCATAATAACTGAAATTGCTACACAGTGGAATTTCTCAGTAAGCTATCAGACAAATCAAACTGGCTTCTCAGAAAAACAGCCCTTCACTGACATTTGTGCTAAAAGTTTTTAAAGGAAAAAGTGTTCTCCTTTAAAGGAAATAGACTTGAAGTTCTTTCTTAATCAAAATCTTTGCAGGATGAATCTGATAGCTTCTCCATAGATTACATATACTTGCTGATGTTCACATTTATGTCACCTATAAAGCTAAGGAAATTTTTCCGAAGTTAATTCCATTCATTTCCATTGGCTGTTACTTTAGGTGATCAACCTTACTTGAGCCAGTTCAGGTACTCTCAGAGGACCTCCCTAGAATTCCAGCTCTTCCCTTACATAGTCAGAGTGTGGAGGGGTTGTTAGCTACTTTTCTGCTTCACATGTAGCTAAAATGACATTTCTACAGAGATTGGAGCTAAGCCTTCCAAGGATCAATTATTAGTGGGGACAGATTCTACATGGGTGAAGCATGGAAAGACCTTGAGTCATGTTTTTAAACTAAGGCGGATCAGGAATCTCAAAAGAAATAAGATGAAAATGTTATTTTTTTTCTTCCCCTATGCACTCTGTTCCTCGAGTTTCTCCCTGTGTTTGACAGAAGGTGATCTGCCCAGCATACTTGCCCAGTGCGCCTTCCTGCCCATCTAGGACTGTGCAGTGTTAGTCATTATGGCAATGAGCCCACTGTGACACTTTAAACATTGTCTGTCTAATATGTTTGTCACTTCCCACTCGGTGTCTCAGTTGTATACCTTTTCAAATAAGGCACGGTGCCTGAACATCCATTATGAAAGGCACACAGATAGAGCTGACGACTCTTTGATATTGCTTTTGTTGGGGCCCTATTAACACCACGTTGGAGTTGAGATAACCAAAAGCTATACAGAAAATAAGATGTGAACCAGACATTTAGAGCCTAGGTAATTTAACATGAAAGCTTTATGTTTACTGTACATAATATACCACTTCTCAGCAATTTCTGATTCATAAGTGGCTTTTAAAGGTCTAAGTACATTTGCTGTACAGTGATTTTTTTTTCTCATGTACTGTAGGCAAAAAGAAATGTTCATTTTATTCTGGAGAAACAGAAGCTGGGAAATATGAATTATGCTGACCAAAGTGATAAAATACAAAGTCAGGTTTCATAATTAAAATACTTTTCTGAGACAGCCTAAGGTGAGGTTTATTGAGGAATGGCAAACTATTATTCATTTATAACGCTTCCTATCAATTAAATTGATTTTTGTAGTTATTAAAAATTATGTAAGATACAGAATTTATTGTGGTTAATGGCCAAGTCTTAAGAAAATGATGTCTAGTGAGCACAGCTTCATTTACAGTAATATTGATCATTGTTTTTTTTTCTCACAAAATTTATGTTAATAATACAATGAAAACTAGTTTCCTCTTTTTTCTTTCTTTATGCTTGTCACCTCCAGAGTTTCAACTGTAACCTTTTTCTCGTTATTAAATGCACATTGCGTCCACAGGCTGGGTACTCTGAAGCTGCCCTATTGCATGAAGCCCAGTGGAGATAAATTTGTTCTGACTGCAGGAACACGATCGTGATATTCAGATACTTGACGGAGACTCAAGATGCCTTTTCCAGGATATGATGCTGAGATCTACTCTTGCCTTTCCATTCTTCCAAGTCTTATTGAGCAGGAGTCTGTGTGAGGAGTCCATAGTCACTCTACAAAAATCAAATTATTTTCTGTTCATTTTGCACAGATACTCAATAATTCAGGCATAGTGTTTTCACCGAAACTGTTTTCTTCTTTCTGTTCACTTCCATATTTTACATCCATAAGTTCATCTTGTTATCAAGTGAATGTTACAGTGAATCATAATTAGATCTGGTGTTTATCTAATTAATAGGGAACAAATTTTCCACGTTGAAAGTAAACAATACTAAAGGAAGTAAACAATTTATCTGGAAACTCGAACACTTCTTTTTTTTAATTTTTATTTCTTGTTGTTTTCATCTTCAGGGATCCAGCTGAAGAGGTGGTTTGAGAAAGTTAATTGTTTATTGATTATCTTCAAAAACTTCTGTAATTAAAAATAAACACTTTAAAGACATGTATCTCACAGAAATGCAGAGTAGAATATGGGTTATCTGGTGTCTCAAAGGAGCTCGTCAAATTTTAGTTAGATAAATTTCAATTCTGGCTCTAATCCCCACTGATAAGAGATTTTTAAAAATAGATCTGTAGATCAAGAGATTTAAAAATTAGATCTGAAGACTGTCATAGTAAAAACATGTCTTAATTATTCTTTAGTTTCAGCCCATCTCCTAAATAATCTGCTGTTTTATTGCAGAGAATGTTATTGTAAAGGTCTGAGTCCACCTCCAGGTACAGAGAACATTATCTTTTCCTTTAAGAAGTGGATACTAGGCAAAGAGTTTGGAATACTCACAATACAACTCATGGACCACATTAAATCAAGAGGAAGGAAAACCAAAGAGTGAATGTTTCAGTCCTACTTAGAAGTGGAAACTAAATAATCAACGGAAATAGAGGGTGAGAGGGACTTTTGAGGAAGAAAGGAGGGGGAAGAGAAAAAGTGGGGCAGAATCTGGTATGGGAGGAGATGGAGGAGATGTACAGAGGGCCTGGAAGTTGAACAGAGGTGTGTAGGAATAGGGACTAGGGAACTGGAAGTAGCAACCAGAAAGTCCTGAACCTCCCAAAGCAAGAGCCTCCCAGGACCCCACGGGGATGACATTAATGGAAATACCCCATAAAGTGAAGGAAGAATCTGTTGAAACCAGATCCAGAGGTTAGGCATGTCCCCCTCTTGGTTGAGGGAAGGGACTATCCATCTATCTCCAAAATTTTAACCCCGAATTTCTTCTGTTTAAAAGAAATAAAGGGGAAAAGAGTGGAACAGTGACTGGAGGAAAGGCTATCCAGAGACCCAAACACCTGGGGATCCATCTTATCTGCAGGCACCAAACCCAGACACTATTGCTGATGCCAAGAAATGCTTGTTAACAGGAGCCTGATACAACTGTCTCATGAGAAGCTATGCCAGATCTTGACCAATAGAAACATAGATACAATTGTCTTCAGGCTTCCCTTTGAATCTGTTCTTAATTTTTATTATCAGCGAGACCTAGAACCCCAAGAAGCAAGCCAAGTTTTCTCAGTAACGTGTTGCACTTCCCTACAATTCCCAGTGACATGCAGGCAGCTACTACTATAGACAAGACATGCAAGACGGAAAATTTCCTTCTCTATCTTGGCTCTGGAGTTCTCCCCTGCAGATTCATTAAGTTTTGTAGAACTGAGAGTTACAATGTTAGTTTTACTTCAAGAAAAAAAAATGTTTTCTGCACTGCTTGCGGGGTGGGGATAGGGGATGCATGTTAGACAAGTGCTTACTGCTAATCCATCCCACTAGCCCTAATTTGAGAGTTCAGAGCTAGCACCTCATAGGTCCATGCAGCCCCTTCATTTTGAAATAATTCCTGAAAGTAAAAGAATGTGCATTTTAAGAATGCAAATGATGTTTTTTCCTAGATTCTATCTATTCCTGGCCCAGAGAATACTAGTCAAGACCCTCCACACTGCCAACCTCAGCCAAGAAGTACAGCATACGTATTTCAAGGCTTCCTGACATTCTTTGACACAACAGTCCCTGGTCCTAGCAATACCCTGTATCTGGCATAAAGGGGACATTTTAGATCCCCTTTCCTCGTCCTCCAGCAACAACTGTCCTAGTCTGTGAACAAAATATGAACTGTCACCTTTCTGAAAAGAAACATATCTCTTCTGCAGGTTTTAGTTGTTGTTTGTTTTGTTTTTATTAGATTGAACTTGTTCCGTGCAAAAACAAGCAAAAGCTAAAAAGGGGGAAAGTAAGTTCTTTGGGTTTCTTGTACAGCATCGTGATTCTACTTAATAATCTCTTTAATAAGTGAAGGCTTTCGCAATATGTGAATAAATGCTTAATATGTGAATCCTGTAGAGAATATGCTTTAAATGTTTGTATTGTGAGTTAAGTATGGGAGTGATGTGTTCATTACTGTGATGCAATCATTCCATGGTATGTGTATATCAAACACCACCTTCAATCTAAATACATAATTATAGGTTAAGTTGGAGAGACGGGAGGTGACTAGTAGAGTACTTGACTATCGTAGACGAAAGCTTGAAATTGATTTCCAGTGAAGCAACCACAAGGAAAATGTAAAGACAGAGCACATGTTTACAGTCGTTATTTCTGATTTAAAAGTTGTACAGCAGGACCAGACAATCTTTAAATATGAAAGCCTTGTATTGACTTCTGAAATTTGGGGGCGTAAATATGCCTGAAAATATGTATAACGCTCTAGAGTTTGTGTTTAAAGTGACAATAAGTCTTCTAAATAGTATTTGGGGGGTAAACCAGAAACTATCTCATCTACCAGATGGAAGAAGGAGAACCACCAGGAGGTAGTGATAACGGAAATTAATCCAGACACCCACAAAGCTTCCGGTGTAAAGCTACCGAGCAGGTTTCCTGGGTCTGCAGATTGTGCTGGCTGATGAGCTCGCTCTATTGTAACAGGTTCATTGTTCTTAGACTAATTGCCCTGCTGTTCTCTTTCATTGGAATGTCTAGAACACCAGCCATGCTGCCAAAGGTCAAAGACAGGTGAGAACATCAACCTACTCTGCCAGTGACCGATGGCCTGTGGGTTACTAAAGTTATAGTGATGACAAGCAGCAATTGTCTGATTTTTTTTCTCAATAAGAGAAGGCCTTTTTGTTCTCACCGGCTGAACAGTTTCAGTGCAGGTCTGTAAGACCTCTTAAGTTCTATAGTTTTTCAAAATCAAAAATACAGAAAAAAAAGTTAGTTTGCCAAATAAGCTCTGATGCTAAGGCTTTCTTTTTTTCTCTCAACATAATATTTTCATTGATTATTTGGGAATTTCACATAATGCATCCTTATCCCACTCACTTCCCAGGATCCCCCAGGTTCACGCTTTGCCTCTGTGCTGCTGTGACCTCCCAAGATCCAGCTTGTTCTGCCCATTTGCATACGGTCATTGGGAGTATGGTTAAACTCCCAGTGGCAAGTCCCCCAAAGAAAACTGAGTCCTTTCCCACCAGAACCCCGCATCCCAGAAGACATCAATAGTAGAGAACTACACTTCAGCATCCTTACCATAATTTTTGAGACTTCACGCTGATGAATTCTTGTCTAAGCTGTTACTTTGTGAGGGTTTGATGGGGGTGAAGGTGGCAGTGGAGGTATGGGTTGTCACTGAAACCTATGACTCTCAACTGGGTTTTGTCTTATGCTGGGAATCTGTTAACACAGGACACTGAGTATGAAGAAGTCCCCTTGCCTGCAGGGTGAAGCCATGTCCTTGCAGTCTAAGTTCAGACCTTCCCTAACTAGATTTCTAGTCAGGACAGCGACATCCAAATCCAGAGACCAGCTGAAGCTTGTGTGATGTGATCCCAAACTAGAATTGGGATTTTTGTAGGTGCTTTGCAGAAGCTGCACAGAACCTGGACTCCAGTACATGTACTCTGTCTGAATGCCTTGGTCAAAATGAATAAAACAGCCTAACCAGTGCATTGAGCAAGGAGAAGAAAAAAAGCTATCAATAATTTCATGAACTAATTCAATTAATGATCTCAATTCCCATAGTTAACCATTCCTTACACTCTTATAGCAACATAAGATATTTTTCTCCTATAATGCTTACAGCAAAATCTCATTTATCTTTCAAAAGCAAGCTCATTGTCACTTCCCCTCAATATACTCACAAGTTTCACTGGCTGAAAGCAATCACATTATCATCAAGTAACCATAAAACTAACCCAAGTCATTGTCATGACCTATAAGGCAACTATCAATGGCGAGCTTTGCAGTCTAAAGCAATTTATGGGCATATTTTCTTTGCATTTGTTTTTTAGATTCAAGGGAAAGGTTCCAATACCTTTCTCTTTCTTCATTTTAAAATTATATTTTAGTCCATTGTTTCAGAATGTTGCACAATGTATTCTGATTGCATTTATACCCTCCCCCATGTCTTCCCAGATACACCTCATCTTCCTAATAGATTCAACTTTGTGTTCTTATGCCTTTGTCTCAGTGTCTCTGTCTGTCTGTCTGTCTGTCTGTCTGTCTGTCTGTCTGTCTGTTTTCCTATCTAGTCCAACTTGTTCTGCCTACATACTGTCAGGTGTAGTGCTGGCTTTGGATCATTGATCTACCATGAGTCATATGCTTGATGAAAACTGGCAACTATCCCAGCAACTATCAATTGATAATACCTACCAAGCTAGAGGCATAATTTTGGGGGGAGTTTGGCTTGAGCTTTCTCAGGTCTTGTTTATTCTGTCACAATCCCTGTGAGTTCCTGTGCACAACTGATCTATTGTGTTCAAAATTACTGGTTTTGCCATCTACCATCTCTGGCTTTCACAATCATTCCTTCCCCTCTTTCACAGCAGCCCCCGAGTCAATTGGGAGCCGAGTTCTCCAGAGTCTCCTATTTTCTGCATGTTGACTCACTGTGCATCTATATGCTAATTCTCATCTACTAAAAGAGCAGATTCTATAATGAGGGTTGAGAGATGAACCGAGCAAAAGATATAGCATTAAGTTGTTAAGAGACTTTTACATACTATCTCCTATTAGTAGAATATTGGTAGTAGGTTCATCCCAAGGCCTATGGCATATCTATCCTCAAGGTCTTGGCCCAGGTACCTATGTCAGGAATGGGTTTTATCTTGCGAAGCTGGCCACAAATTCAATCATAAAATCTGTTGTTACTTCCATAATGTCTGTACCATGACTGCATCAGTGGGCATGTCTGCTCGCCAGGCAGAGCTTTATCTTATCTCACTTAAAGGATTCACAGCTGGGTAGGACTAATGATTAATTTCACATCCAGTACAATGCTTGATTTCTCCATGTGTTATAACCTTCGTGTTATAAATGAGGGAGTTTCAACAATAGGGACTTATTGTCAAGTTCCAGAGGGTAAAAAAAAGCAATGGAAATACCAGTAATGTCTGGTTCTCATGAGACGTCCCATCCAACTGACTATCAACTGAAAAAGAGAAACTATTTCTGAGTTTGTGTTTTTGTTGTTGTTGTTGTTGTTTTAGCATGCAGCATGTAGTTGTGATCTTGTGCCCTACCCCATCATAAAGTAACTTTGTTGAAACTATCATATGTGTGTGTGTGTGTGTGTATTTAAGGGAACTTCTACAGTGGTATGTTTCCATATGACATTTTCAAGAGACCTTTAGTATAAGTTACCCCTTCCATCTTCCTTCTTCTACCTGCCCTCCCATTCTCAACCCATTTAATCTTCTGGTTTAATTATTTTTCCTGCCTCCAGTATATCACTCTCCTTGTCCTCTCTTGAAAGATTTTCCAATCTGATTACCAGTTTATTAACACCTATGGGAATGAAAAATGAAACACAAACATCTAAAGATTCAAAGATAGCATCCATATATGAGAGAAAAATGTACTGTCTGCTTTTTAGGGTTTAGGTCACTACACTTAGAAAGATTGTTCTTTTTCAGTAGCTGGATAATACTGAATTGTGTAAATGGACCACATTTTCTTTTTTTTTTCTTTTTTATAAAACAACTTTATTTTACAAAACAAAGATAAATGTACAGATTTTAAACATTTTTGCTTAAAATTATACATTTTTTGTCAGTACTTTTTTCAGATTTTAACATAATTTTTACATAAAACTATATGAATATATTTTTTTAGTCAGTACTTGATTTTTTTCAAGGTTTGATTGTATGCCTTGAAAACTTAATAGTTACAATGAGCTAAAGTACATGTAAAACAAAATGTAACATGGAAATAGTTAAAGTTTTCTTGTTTTGTAAATATTTTTGTTTTGTTTTCTTTATTTCTTGGACTTCATACAGTCTGTGAGTTGTTTCTGGGGGAGTGCAAGCCTCTGGGGTTAGCATCCCACTATCAGTGACTGCATATTATGTCTGTTCTTTTGTGACTGGGTTATCTCACTCAGGATCATATTCTCTAGATGCAGCCATTTTCTTAAGAATTTGGTCAAGTCATTGTTTCTGGTGGCTGAGTAGTATTCCATTGTGTATATGTACCACAATTTTTGTATCCATTCGTCTTCTGAAGGACATCTGGGTTCCTTCCAGCTTCTGGCTATTATAAATAGAGCCGCTATGAACATTGTGGTGCATATATCTTTGTTGTGTATTAAAGTGTCTCTGGGGTATATGCCCAGAAGTGGAATAGCTGGGTCTTCAGGTAGTACTATATCCAATTTTCTGAGGTATCGCCAGACAGATTTCCAGAGTGGTTGTATTAGCTTGCAACCCCACCAACAGTGGAGAAGTGTTCCTCTTTCTCCGCAGCCTCGCCAGCATCTGCTGTCATCTGAGTTTTGGATCTTGGCCAATCTGACTGGTGTGAGGTGGAATCTCAGGGTTGTTTTGATATGCATTTCCCTGATGGCTAAGGATGTCAAGCACTTCCTCAGATGTTTCTCGGCCATTCGGTGTTCCTCAACTGAAAACGTTTTGTTTAGCTCTGTACCCCATTTTTAATAGGGTTATTTGATTCTCTGGTGTCTAGCTTTTTGAGTTCCTTGTACACCTTGGATATTAGGCCTCTATCTGATGTGGTGTTGGTAAAGATCTTTTCCCATTCTGTTGGTTGCCGTTTTGTTTTCTTGACGATGTCCTTAGCCTTACAGAAACTTTGCAATCTCATTAAGTCCCATTTGTTAATCTTTGACCTTAGAGCTTGAGCCATTGGTGTTTTGTTCAGGAAAATTTCTCCTGTGCCTATGTGTTCTAAGGTTTCCCCTACTTTCTCATCTAATAGTTTCAGTGTATCTGGTTTAATATGGAGATCTTTGATCCACTTACACTTGAGCTTTGTACAGGAGATAAGAAGGGGTCTATTTTCATTCTTTTGCATGCTGAGTGCCAGTTGGACCAGCACCATTTGTTGAATAGGCTGTCATTTTTCCATTGAATGTTTACTGCTCCTTTGTCAAAATCAGGTGACCATATACATGAGGGTCCAATTCTGGATCTTCTATTCTATTCCATTGATCCACATACCTATTTCTGTACCAGTACCATGCAGTTTTCAGCACAATTGCCTTGTAGTATAGTTTGAGGTCAGGGATAGTGATTCCCGCAGATGTTTTTTTGTTGTTGAGGATGGATTTCGCTATTCTAGGTCTTTTGTTATTCCATATGAAATTGCACATTGATCTTGCCAATTCCATGAAGAACTGGGTTGGAATTTTGATGGGGATTGCATTGAATCTGTAGATTGCTTTTGGGAGGATGGGCATTTTTAAGATGTTGATCTTTCCAATCCATGAGCATGGGAGATCTTTCTATTTTCTGAGATCCTCCTCAATTTCTTTCTTTAGAGGTTTGAAGTTCTTGTCATGCATGTCCTTCACTTGCTTAGTTAGAGTCACACCAAGGTATTTCATAGTTTTTGTGACGATTGTGAAGGGTACCTTTTCCCTAATTTCTTTCTCCACATGTTTGTCCTTTGAGTATAGGAAGGCTACTGATTTGTTTGAGTTAATTTTGTATCCAGCCACTTTGCTGAACTTGTTTATCAGCTGTAGGAGTTCTCTGGTGGAATTTTTGGGGTCACTCAAGTACACTATCATGTCATCGGCAAAGAGTGATGTTATTATCTCTTCCTTTCCGATTTGTATCCCCTTGATCTCCTTTTGCTGTCTAATTGCTCCAGCCAGGACTTCCAGTACTATGTTGAATAGGTAGGGGGAGAGTGGGCAGCCTTGTCGAGTCCCTGATATTAGTGGGATTGATTCAATTTCTCGCCATTAAGTTTGATGTTGGCTGTTGGTTTGCTGTATATTGCTTTTATTATGTTTAGGTATGGGCCTTGGATTCCTGTTCTTTCCAGGACTTTTAACATGAAGGGGTGTTGGATTTTGTCAAATGCTTTCTCAGTGTCTAGTGAGATGACCATGTGATTTTGGTCTTTGAGTTTGTTTATATGGTGGATTACGTTGATGGATTTCCTTATGTTAAACCATCCCTGCATCCCAGGGATGAAGCCTACTTGGTCATGATAAATGATCGTTTTGATGTGTTCTTGGATTCGGTTTGCAAGGATTTTGTTGAGTATTTTTGCATCAATGTTCATAAGTGAGATTGGTCTGAAGTTCTCTTTCCTTGTAGGGTCTTTGTGTGGTTTAGGTACAAGGGTTATTGTAGCCTCAAAAAATTAGGTGGGTAATATTCCATCTGATTCTATCTTTTGGAATAGTTTAGAGAGTATTGGTGTTATATCCTCAATAAAAGTCTGATAAAATTCTGCACTGAACCCGTCTGGACCTGGGCTTTTGTTGGTTGGGAGGCTTTTGATGACTTCTTCTATTTCTTTAGGATGGACCACATTTTCATTATCCATTCATAAGTTGATGGACACCTCATCATGTTTCCATGTGCTGGTTTTTATGATTAGAGCAGCAATAAAAAGAGATGAACAATTATCTCTCTGTAGCAAGATTTGGTACCCTTTTGTGTACATTCTCAAGAAGCGGTATAGCTGAATCATGTTATGTATCTACTTTCAGCTTTTGAGGAATCTCCAGACCAACTTGCACAGTGGCTGCAGCTTTCTGCACTCCAAGAGCCACAAATAAATGTTCTGCCTTCTCATATTTATGTCAGCATTTTTTTTTTGGTGGTTTGGTTTGTGTGTATGCTTTGGGGTCTTAAGCATTCTGATTGGGTTAAGATATCCTCCAAAGGTAGTTTTAATTTGTGAAGGTAGCCAAACACCTGCTGGGAAAGGCATGTGAATGTGGTGCAGACGGATGTTCTTATGAACCTGTGGGGATATTCCTGCAGAATCTCCTGGCCTTTCCTGAGGGAAATCTTGGTTCACTTTAGCTTTGCATTTACATGTCTGGATTTGAAGTTGGAAGTCTTTACATTCACTTTGTCTGTGACAGACAGACATTTCCCTAAAATTAAGAGAGACCGAGAGACCGAGAGAGAGAGAGAGAGAGAGAGAGAGAGAGAGAGAGAGAGAGAGAGAGACCGAGAGACAGAGAGACAGAGAGACAGAGAAAGACAGAGACAGAAACAGAGACAGACAGAGAGAAAGACAGAGAGTGCTTGGACTATGATTTGTTCTTGTTTGTCTCTGAGGATCGTGGGAGTAGAAGAGATTACTACTCTTCTGTTTGTTAATGAAGATGATGCAGTTGAGTCAACACAAGGCCCAGATCTGGGTACATCAGCTAATGTGAAGATGTTCTCATCTGATGAGAACTTAGTTTTGACAATTTGTCCATCAACCAGTTCCAAACAGCAGTTAGTTGGTTATTAAAACATTAGAATGATCTGGCTGGATCATTGGTTCCAAGAGTTAACGGGAACATTCATAGGTTAGTCAAGCAAGGATAAGGAACTGACTCAGGTTGATACAGTTTACAGATTTGCAGTAAACTGCAGAGATTGAGGAGAAGAAAGGGGGAAAGTACAGAGGGAACATGATTGTTAAACTGAGGAAGCTCTTAGAAGAGACTTTACATGAAAAAATGAATGTAAAACCTAAACATCTGTCAAATTAAGATGGCCCGAGTTAGTCAAAGTCTTCCTTTGTCTATTCCATTCATCCTCCTTCAGGTTCCAAACCCTGCCAAGGCCAGACCCTGGCAATTTGCATTTCTCAGATGGCCAAAAATTTTGAACATGTTAAAAATATGTTTCTTAGCTATTAATGTTTCATCTCTTGAATACTCTCTAATGAGTTTCTTGCCCCAATTTAATTAGATTTTTTTTTTTTTTTGAAATGTCAGGGTTTTTTTTTGGTTTGGTTTGGTTTGATTTTGTTTTTATTCTTTTGTTCTTTGTATATTCTAGATATTAATCCTCTGTCGGATCTATGGCTCGGGAAAATTATTTTGCATTCTCTAGGCTGTGTGTTCATTTGGACAATGGCATCATTTGCTGTAAAAAAGCTTTTCATTTCCATGACGTACCATTTGCCAATTTTTACTCTTAATTCCTATGTTTCCAAGATATTACTCAGAAAGTTTATTTCCTGTCCTTTAAGTTCAAGTGTATTCTTAATTTCTCATTTATCAGATTCAAGACATTGGATTTCATGCTGAGGGTCTTTCATACAAAGAATTTGTGATTTTGTGTAGGGTGAGAGATAAGGATTTAGTTTCATTCATCTATACCTAGGAATCCAGTTCGACCAGCACCTTTTATTGAACATGCTATCTTTTCTCCAGCATGGTGTAGTTTTTTTTTCCCCAATTGGGGAAGACAAAAAAAAAAAAAAAAAAAAAAAAAAAAAAAAAAAGAAAGAAAAGAAAAAAAGAAAGAAAGAAGGAAAAGGATAAAAGAAAGAGGAAAGGGGGCTTTAGATGCTCTTGATTATATGTGGGTATTCATCAGGTCATTCGTTCATCAATGATTCTGTTTTTGTGTTGTGTCATTCTCTTCTTACTATAACCCTTCGGTATAACTAAAATCTGGGGTGGTCAAACCTTCATTAGCTCTGTTTTTTTTTTTTTAAGATTTTCTTGACTACTCTAGAGAGTTTTTTACTTTGTTTTATTTTTGTTATATGCGTGTTTCCAAATGAAATCTAATATTTTTTTCAATTTATGTAAATAATTGCAGTTGATTTTTATTGGGTTAAATCTAGAGAGTGCTTCTGGTAGGATGGCCATTTTCAAAATATTACTTCTACAAATTCTTGAGTATAGGAGATCCTTCCATATTCTGGTGTCTTTTTTAATGTAAGTCTTTCACTTCTCCGGGCTAGATTGATTTTTTTTTTTAAATTGAACAAATTTACTTTAAAAAACAAAGATAAATGTACAGATTTTAAGGATTTATGCATAAAAGTATGCAAATACATTTTTGTCAGTACTTGATTATTTTAAAGGTGTGATATTATGCATTAAAATCTTACTAGTTACAATGAGCATAGAGTACATGTAAAACAAGATGTAACCTGGAAATAGTCAAGGTTTTCTTGGTGTGTAAAGATTATGCATAATGGTTTCTCATTTTCTTTTCTTTTCTTTTTTTGGATATACATTTTTTTAGGGTACAGTGAATGAGATTTTTTTCTATATATTTTTCTTGGGGTGCTTGTTCTATGTATATAGAAAGGTTACTTATTTTACTCTGTTATTTTACTTAATTTGTTTATCAGCTATTTAAGTTTTTGGAGTGCTTATGTTTTTTATGAGTAGAATCACATCATTTTCACTGTTATACTGAATGTTGATGAGATATGTTTAAGAAGCAGAGGCAGAACGATCATGTGTTCATCCTCCTCCTCTACATTCCTCAACTCAACTTAGGACCTTTACCAAGCTTTGAACCCCAGGCAAGGATTCTATTTGTGATCCTCTTGACTCAGACTCCCAGGGAGATCACATGACACCCAGCATGGCCATTTCAGAACATTGGACACAGTGATGTAAAGCTGGGCTTGCAGAGTAGTACTTGTAGAATGATCAAATAGTGAGGTCTGTAGGTTGATCATTACCTTCAAGGTCATCATCTGTGAGAAAGGACCACTTGTACCAAATGGTCTTAGTCGGCACTCTGCTAAAAAGAGACAATGACCATGGCATCTCTTATAAAGGCAAGTATTTAATTGGGGGCTTGTTTTTAGTTTCAGAGATTTAGTCCCTTGTTGTCAGGTCAGGGAGCATAGTAGTAGGCAGGCAGACATTGCAAAAGAGAGAGGGGAGGGTGTGGGGAAAGTGGGGCAGAGATTGAACTGGGCCAAGTTTTTTTTTTCTGAAATCCCAAAGTGCACCCTGAGTGATATACTTCCTTTAACAAGACTACACCAGCTTTAACAAGGCCATACCTCCTAATCCCTCTTAAGTAGAAGCACTCCTTAATTACCAAGCATTCAAATATATGAGCCTTTTGAGTTTATTCCTACTCAAACCACAACTCAAACCTATGGTTCTAGAGTACAGCTTATTAAACTATCAAGGAACTGATTGTAGCTATAGTGGTTTGAAAGAAAATACTTCCATAGGACCATAGGGACTGGCACTTTTAGGAGGGGGAGGTATGTCACTAGGGGTGAGCACTTCAATCTCAGATGGTCAAGCATGCCTAATGTTGCTCTCATTTCTGCTGTCTGCTGATCAGGATGTAGGACTCTAGACTACCAGTCCAGCACCGTGTCTGCCTGTGTGCCACCATGATTCCCAGCATGATGATAATGGATTGAACCTCTGAAATGGTGACCCAGCCCCAATTAAATGGTTTCCTTTATAGGACTTGCCATGGTCATGGTGTCTCTTCACAGCAATAGAACACTAACTAAGACAGATAGTAGAAAAGTTGGCTATTTTTTGCTTTTGCATGTACAATGAGGAAAAAAATTGTTTCAAAATGAAATTGCAGTGAAAGTTTCTGGCAGCCCTTGTCTGTGCTGTGTCACAGGCCTTTACTTCAACCTTGCTTGTTCTGAGCTTGGAGCACATATGAACACTCTGCAGTGCACATGCATTCACATCTTTAGGGCCAGCAGAAGCTCCCTGAGAGCACTCAGGTGACATATGAAGCTAGCATGATGAGCAATGGTGGCCTCACAGGACACACTAAGAGCTTTGCTCTCACATAAGTACAAAAGGAGGCTTATGAAAACAGACTATTCTTAATCTCCTGTCATTTCTCAGAACGTCAGCGTAAAATTAATTTACCCCTGGGTTGAAATGTACAGGGCTTGATTTTTTTATATATAAAACTTAACTAGATTTGTATATTTTAATTTTATTTAAAAAAATCACCAAGTGAATTTGGCCCATAAAAGTAAGACAAAATTCCTATTTCCAAAATGTCTCTAAATAGTACTTACTCCTGGTATTTTGATCTACCTATTTATACAAACTGGCATTCTCAGAATTAATGATTATAAAATCAAAACATCAATCAAGTATGACAAAAATGTTCTAGGTCTTACAGTATCAAGTGCTTAGCAAAGATTTAGTTCTTGATGTTAAAAAAAATAAACGCATACATCTTATTATGCTAATTTGCTTCCATTTCAATAAACAGTAAAATTATATGCATACCAAAGAATTGTGATAAAATAAATTTTTCTGATTTATTATCAGTGAATTTTTCATTTGTATGCTTATTTTATGTTCCCGTATACCTGAGAAGCTCTGGTCTGGAGCTGACTTATAGCACAGTCATGGTTTATTCTAATAAGCTTATACATGGGTCTGTCATTTCTACCACATCACAACACTGTGAGAGCAAGAGTTATATGTTATTCATTTGGATTTCTCTTTGATTAAAATGATCATGTGATGCCTGGTAGGACTTATTGATTATTCATAAACTAAATAGGCGAGTGGGGTCTGTACCTGAGGAGGGACTCATAAAGCTCCACCTCTCCCTAAGAGCCCTAGGCATTCAATGATTGCTAAGAAAGGAAGTCAGATTCCTCAGTGGTGTAGCCACTGGCACATTGCCTTTGTTCAAGCAAATAAACCCCAACCATACTCTTGTAGGCAACTCCTTTTGAGTGGAGTTGCTTACATACACGAAAAGACACAGAAGTGGGAGGGGGACTTGTCCGTGCTCTTATATACTGCAAGGGGTTCAATGGGAGAGCGAAGGAGAGAGAACATCTGTCAATAGGATTATGATCAAAGTACACTATTGGCATGTGAAACAGTGAGAAAATACTCTTAAGAATCTTCTTTACAAAGATGTCCATCCATGAGACTTGATTAATCAAGCATGTGCGTCTCTGACGTCCCATTGATGTGTTCAGGTGTTTCCCCTTATATCAAACAAAAACTCTAAAGTCACAAAGCACAGCAAGTACCTAGGTGGTAATTTGAGAATGAGCTAAAAGAGTCCATTGAAATTGTCCAGGAATAAAATTCTAAAACTGTCAGGAAAATGTGTTATGTTCCAGGAAAACTGAACTGGCAGCAGGAGCTGAGACAATAGCAGCGAGTTCTCGTACTCGGAAGCAATGATTCTTCTCTTGCATCGAGGATGACCCATTACCCTAAGAGCATCATCTTCCTCTTGTTTGAGTCCCACTATAAGTTCAGCTTCTTACAGACCTATCACATGTCAGACTCGTTGTCAATATATGTTTGTCCACAGAAAAGCCATGTAGTTTAATCCGTGATACAGATGCCTGGATTATATACCAATATCACATTGTAGAGCCTTGCCTTCCCAACTCGTGGACAAGATCACAGCCTCCCATTAAGGCTTATTTTTATCTTGCATTTCAACCGGATAAAGACGTTCATTTATTTTTCTAGTGCTTGTATTTCATCCATTCTTAGTCATTGTTCATGGTTTTCACTTCCCAATGTTTTCTGCCTGCAAATCCCTATTTGCAGAAGTGACAACTGTCTCTCAAAGCCCAATACAAGTCCTTCACAGATGTTAGCACTCCTTCCTTCAAATCTTGAAAAAAAAATAGAAGAGAAAGAAACAAACACCAAAACAAACATCTATTCTGTTTCCTGTTTCATCTCATCGTTCTTGGCACAGATTTGCGAAGGCAAAGTCTCTATCTTGATTATATCTCTATGCCGTATATGCAGTCTTAACGAGCAAGCTGTTCATTGTGGGATTTCAATACATATTCTGATGAAGCCTTTTCCCACCGAGGCCGATATAAATAGCACAAACCTGATTAACTGACTGCATACTCACATTAAAGTGAAGTAGAGTATAATGAGTTGAAATGTTATCTGGATCAACTCTCCCACCAAAAACAATAAAAACCGTTAGATTAAAAAAATACCCTTTAAAAATTACTTCAGAACTGTATGTCTGAAATGACAGAGAGAAAGGTCGGGATAAAGTTTTTATTTGGTATGTGAGGTGGGACTCTAAACAGACAGGCAAACTGAATATCAAAACAATATAGCTTCATGACTTCTGAGGCCATTTATTTATACTACACATTTCAGCATTGTTCTCCCTCACAGTATAATAGAACAAGGTCCTTCCCCAGAACATATAAAAGGGTAAGCAAGAACCAGTATTGAATTTGTGATGGTTTATATACACTTGGCCCAGGGAGTGGCACTGTTAGGAGGTGTGACCTTTTTGGAGTAGCTGTGTCACTGTGGGCTGCCTGGAAGATACTCTTCTCCTAGAAGCCTTCAGATGAAGAGGTAGAACTCTCAGCTCCACCTGCATCATGCCTACCTGGATAGGGCTATTCTCCTGCATTGGTGATAATGAACTGAATCTCTTAATCTGTAAGCCAGCCCCAATTAAATGTTGACCTTATAATAGTTGCTTTAGTCATGCTGTTTCTTCATAGCAGTAAAACCCTAAGACAACATGTTCGCTTTGTCTCTGTCTCTCTCTGTCTCTGTCTCTGTCTGTCTCTGTCTCTGTCTCTGTCTCTCTCTCTCTCTCTCTCTCTCTCTCTCTTTCTTTCTCTCTCTCTCTTTCTTGCCCCCTCCCTCTCTGATCCCCAAAACATGGAATCACAGTGTTGGGTAGGCTACAGTGTTGAAAGAGTAAAGAACAACCTGGTCTCTGAGGAATTACAGTGTTTCCATAGTCCTACCACTACGCAGATACAACCTGAGAGAATAATGCCCCATCTGAGATAAGCAGTCACCACCTCACACCCCTTTTGAAAATGTTCCAGGACACAGGACACATTTACCCCAAACCACGGGGAACCTTCTATGATCATATTTCAATCTCAGTGATTAATGCACCGACAATGCAGTGGCATTAAGGAACCACAGCAGCAGGAATAAGAGGTAGTAGAAATATGTAACACAGTGAGGCCCTAGGCAACTGCTGTTAGATCACAAGACAGGTCACAAAAAAGTAAAATATAATATAATACCTATAGGAAACTAGTAGCTGTGCCAGCTGACAGAATAAATTAAAAGAGAAAGACCTAGAAGTAAGAACTCTATTATTTGAAATTAGTAGAAATATGTTTTTCCCAAAAACTCAAAGACACCAAAATACTCTGAACTCAGCTCAAGAAGACAAAAATACAGAAGAGAAAGAAAGAGAGGGGGTAGGAGGAGAATAAGGAGGAGGAGGAAGAGGAGGAAAAAGTTAAGAATTTGGAGAATACAGTAAGAAATTTCAAACATGGTTTAACTAAAACTTAGACTGAAAATGTGAGACTATAAAACATCTGAAAACAAGGAAGACGTCTAGACTGTATTCAGGACTATAGTGGGTGCAGCATTTACCGATGACCACTATCTCCGGCATCCGACACTGACCACAGACTATTCAGAACTATAGTGAGTGCAGCATCCACCACTGGACATGCTGTCCTCTGAGGTGAAATGAGTGTGCAGGAAACGGATGCAGGTAGGAAGCAGATGTCTCCTTTCTCTGTAGAGAGTTGTCATTCTACATTCTTTCCCTCCTAGGTGTTCAGATCGTCACAATTTATAGGGTTCTTCTGTTATGAAATGCTGACAATAGATGATCCGTTACTGTTTGATCTTCTGATTGAAAACTCTTAAATAGATAAAAGTGCTCTGCTTCCTTTATCGGATCACTGAGGAACCAAAGCCAGGTAATCCTGTGTATGTTTCAGGATAAAAATGTGACTAGAATATTGATGTCAAATTGATGTGTTCATATGAGAATCCTAATGGCTTGTAATGGTATAGAAGCTAAGTTTGTGGTTGGGATCTGCTCAGAAGTGCAAAGCTTTGATGTTCTACTTGCTACCTATGGGGCTGCAATAAGAAGACAGGACCCACACAGGAAAGGCATCTTACTGAACACTGCAACTCCTAGTGCCTACCTGTCCAGTATTTTGGACTTTCCAGATTCTAAATCAGGAGAGCTTAGTGCTTGTTGTTTAAGATGTGTCAACAGCGGTAAGCTGCTGGAACAACCCTAAGTGGAAAAGACAGACAGAACCGGGAAACACTTCAATGAGAAAAAGTTTGCCTAATGTGGACTGCGGGGTCCATCAGAGCATTCTGTGAGATGGCCCATCAAACAGCAGTAGTGAGGATACACAGAAGATGGGGTCTGGAAATACTCAAGGACATTCAGAAAAGCACATGAGTCTCAGGTGGATGGGTGGACAGCTGCTCTAATGCTTTGCTAAGTACTTTTTCCTCTTTATGAAAGCCTTGCATAACAGTACTTTCATAAGTTTATAATGTCTTCCCAGACAGGCATGGTGGTACAGGACTAAAGAGGCAGAGGCAAATTGCTTTCTGTATATTCAGAAAGCCTAGTCTACATAGCAAGATGGTCCAGGCCAGCAAGGATTATGCAGTGAGATTCCAACTCTCTGTCTTTCTGTCTGTCTCTCTAATATATATGGATATATATTATATTCTATTAATGTGTCAAATAATTTATATTAAATTAATATGGTACAATAAAGTCTTAACTATACTGCTCCCTTCTATATTTTGTGCCAAATAAAATATTTTATTATTTGAATTAATTACTTTTTGAAGATTGATTTATTTTTATTTTATCCATATGAGTTTTTTGCCTGCATGTATGTGGATCACATGTGTGCCTGGTGGTAGTGAAGACCAGGGACATCAAAGTCTCTGAAGTTAGAATTACAGATGGTAATGAATTGCCATGTAGGTACTAAGAATTCAATATGGATCCTGTGACAGTAGGAAATATTCTTAACCACTGAGTCATCTTTTTGGTCCCAAATATTTACATACAGTGTTGGCAAATAGGAGTGCAGGTGTGTAGTAAGTAGTTATAGCTGTTGTGACTCTTTCCTTCTGCTTAACTTCTTTCATTCCTTAGCATTTTTGCTGACAAAACTTTGATGTCCATCTTGTGAGGATTCCCACTTCGAAGAACTTGTGTAACTTTGGCAGCTACTAAATGCCACCAAGAACTGGCCCTCTGGGACTTTTAAAACCTCCAACTTTGTCTTATCATTCACATTCACAGATGGCTCTGGATTCTTTAGACCACTTATGGTGGCTTCTGCAAGCCTGGTGGAGGAGAGGCCAGGCTTTTCCTCTGAAGCAGAGAGAACACTGGGACTCAGCTAAAGGGTGTAAGGGAATTTCAGAAACCTGAGCACAAAGCCTTTCCAGAATAAAACCGCAGCATCTTTAATCAAGGCCTGGCAACCACTGTATCATTTCGCGTAGGCTCTGGTTGGTATATGCAGCTATCCCACTAGGCCTTTAATACTTGGTTAGAAACGAATCCAAGAAGTTGACTAGCAAGACAATTCATGCGGTACAAACACAGTTCTGTAATTCTTTTCCCCATTACCACAGGACAGTTAGCCCCTACCCAGAATTCACTTTGAAGACAATGTGTGCTTGGAAGAAACAAGGCACAGAAAATGTGGCCAGAAGCAATAAATAAGGACTGCCAAAGAGGAGGAAAAGTCAATGAATTTCTTCTACAAATCAAACCCATTGTCAGTTTGTGACAATTCTGAAGGTTGAATTGGAGACACACAATTAGTGAGCTAACCTCAAGGTTTGTGGGCAATGGAAAAGTGAGTTTTCTTTCACCTTTGTATAAGTAAACAACTGAGAGAATTGTCTCTCCTGGTATGAGGAGATTAAAAATAATAAAGCAAATGCTTTAGTATGGAATTAATCCCTCCCATTAATCTCACATTCCCATGAGACTCAGCTCCTACAGGATTCTTCTCCCTCAGCAGGACAAAGATCATCTTCTTAGCAGCCAAGCTCAGCCAGCCTGGCATCTTCCCACTTCCTACCTTCCCTGTAGAACTTATTCAAAGAGAAGACAAAGGCTCTGCAAGGGGCTGTTTTGTGCCCAGCTCTATTTGGTGTTTTATGTTTCCTCAAATATTATCTCAACCTTATTGTAGCCAAAAATTAAAAACAAAACAAAGCCCTAAAACAGATTTTTGAAGCAATTTAAAATCCAAAGGACTAAGATATTTTTAATTTATTCTTAATTAGTTTGTAGATTGGACCTTACTGAGACTCCAAAACCAGTAAGGCACTTGCAGACAAAGGCGATTTCAATTATGAGGAACAAGCCAAATATGATTCTTTGTTCTTACTAAATTTTGCTCCTTTAAAAGACATCTCTTAGCTAGAGGTGCTATTTTATATTAAAAGTGGATTGCACAGCAAACCTCACAAGTGACTGTAGAGCAAAGAATTTGCCCGTTTATCACTTGCCAAATATAAACTAACTTGTTATGGTTCACTTCTGCAAGGCCACCCCTTTTCCCAGAATCTGTCAGTCAAATGGGATAAGGCAGGTTAGTTTCTTATGGCCTGGAGTCCTCCCTGATCATGGTTGACAGACAGTCTACCCACCCTTTCTTGTACCTCATGGTAGTTGTCATATTTGGGCAGCTGGGTTATGCTGTTAAGGTTTCACCAGCATGTAACTCCAAACTGCTCCTGGTGCAGCTACCATATCTCTGTGGTCTGTTATGTCTTCCTTCAGGTACAATAAAGAAATTCTGCAAATCTCACTTTGCCATAACCACAAGATACAGAAATTGCATTAAGCTGATTAGGTGCAGTCATAAGAAATATTCAGAAAGGTTAGCTGGATATAGTGAATTTCATAGTTAAACTGAGATAAAAAAATCACTTCGTTAGCTGAGAGTGCTTTCTCATTGGTAACACCCTATATTAAGGTGCCATTTATGAACCGTTTATTATTATTTATTAATGTGTGAGGCACTTTATAGAACACAAGATAACAACTTAAATCCATGTATTAAAGATGCACATACATGGTTTAATACGATTTACGTCTTACAATATTTTTTAAAGCAGCCTCCCATAGTCTCATCCGTTAAACATTTATTACTAATGCATTTTATAACATGCTTTATAATGCATTATTTGGGAAAGTAGCAGCATTTAGTGATTATTTCATAAATAAAAATAAAGCACTTGTAAATGGCACCTTAATTTAGAGTGTTACCTTCACATTACCAGAGAGCTGCTCACTATCTATCTCATTCGGGAATCTTCTCTGATTGCCATGCTTAATAAAGCAGACACTACATTCTATTCCCCCCCCCCCTGTCTGATAAAAAGGTTACTGAGTCATTTCTTCCATCTGCGTTCAGATGTTGGTAGCTCAAGGGCTTCGGTGTGAAGTCTTGAATAAGCCACACATTTGCTTCAAGACTATATCTGAAAAGATGGTAGCAAAACAGAGAACAACCTACCACATTAGGAAGAGCTTGCTGCTTGGAGTCTTTGTAAAACTCAATTGTTCGTCCAGAAAGAACAATCCAGGAAGTAGTCCAGTTTTTCCTTAGGGGAGAAAGAGATGAGTGCATCATGAGTAGAAAGAACATCCAACAGCTATGTCAGGGACTTCGGGGTGAGTGCAGGCTACTTTTCAATGAAATTCTCTAGAACTCTATTTTAATTTGGTAAGTGGAAAACATTCAGATGATAATATTAAAAACACTCTAGAATTTTTTTAAACAATGTGACATATCAATGAAATTTTATCAGCTTGTAAATTTGCCTTGATACTCTAACCACTCAATGCCCATGTCTCATGTTTCCACTCATGTGCTTCTTCCCAGGACAGAAGCTGGAATGTAAAGCTGTGGGAGGCCATTCTGTCTTTCATTTTCATCGCTGCAGCACATTGCAGAGTCTGAAAGACTGACCAGATCACCCATCATCCTTTAAATCAAAGAATCACAAGGAGGAGAGCAGCATGCTTTCTCCTCTTCCCCCATGAAAGGGCCAAGGATCAAAAGAACCAACTTTAGATCCAGCCTTTCATATTATCTCTTCTGGGGTGCCATTTAACCATACAGTTTCATATAATTTCAAAAGTTTATACATAACTTTTGCCTAGTCACGCTTATTTCTACAGATTTTAATTGATCGTAAATAGGTTACAGGTTTCCAAGGCTCTGACCATTAATGTTAATGGCACATTCTGCTGCTAAAGTATCAAACAGACGGTTGTACATTAGAAGAATGACCCCTGTGTTTAAGAATACGGATGTGGGAAGATTTCAATGTTGGCCATAATATATCCTCTTGTCCATGCTATGCAATTTACCAAGGACCATTTTCACCCAGCTCATCCCCTTCTGATTATTAATTCCATCCATCAGAAGTCCAAATATTGCTTCCCTTAAAGTACACCCATGACATGTAAGATGATGGATTTAGAAAAATACTTCAAATTCTTCCACTTTCATTGCCTTCATTAAAATACAACCCCCCAGGCAAAAAAATCATTTCAACATTATTGGGGTATTTTCCGAGCCTAGCACAGAGATCTGGAGAGTCTGGGAACTAAATGGACATTTATCTAACCAATGGGCACTTTGGCTGGGTAGAGACTCTTTGCAGCCACAGTTAAACAAGGTGGTGAGAGGTTTCTCCTTCCCTTTGTATTTCTTAGTTGTACTTAGTTCTTCAACTGAACATACTATTCTTTCTGTAATTAATGTGTGTATTAGTGTTGGGAAAGGTTTTCTTTCATGGGTGGCCAAACTATCGAAAAAATTGACATGCACAAGTTTCTACCTAATAAATTATATTGTTACAGTTTTCTCAGCTTCAAGTTTTATTGAAACATAGTTGTATTGATGTTACAAGAAGTGATGAAGACAAGTTTTCAAATAAAGCTGACATGCAGATAAATAGAAAACCATACAAAATATAGCAATGTGACATATTGTCATGTATCTATATACACAAGGCTTTGTGTGATTTTTTTTTTTTACTTTTACTTTAGATTCTAGAGCTTTCACTATAGACAGGTTTGATTTGGTGTGGCTAATGACGCCAAGATGAATGGGGTTGCTCATACTTTGCTGAAGCATCTCTTTTTAAGAAATTCTATTTATTTTTAGTTCATGTGTGTTTATGTCATGGCAGGATGCATATGCATATACATTGTGCTTGCAGAGCCAGAACTGGGGTAAAGTACAGTGTGAACAATCACCCTGGTCTTGCTAACGAAACATGGTACTCTGGAAAAGTAGCCAGTGCGATTCAACACTGAGCCCAGACTCATGAAGCTTTCTTTTTGCCTCTCTCTTACCTTTTTTCTTTCTTTCTCTCTAGATTTATTTTATTTATTTTATGTTTGTGATCCCTCATTGAGGAGGGTATTAGGTCTCTTTACAGATGGTTGTGACCATGTGGTTACTGGGAATTGAACTCAGGACCTCTGGAAGAGCACAGTCAGTGTTCTTAACCACCCAGCCATCTCTTCAGCTCCTCCTGAGGCTTTGTTAATCATGCACTGGTGCATTAAGAGAGAGA
Source organism: Micromys minutus (assembly GCF_963924665.1). Classification (NCBI taxonomy): domain Eukaryota; kingdom Metazoa; phylum Chordata; class Mammalia; order Rodentia; family Muridae; genus Micromys; species Micromys minutus. The sequence continues at coordinate 18,940,402 of NC_137982.1, read as the reverse complement.
GAGAACAGACTAAACAAGCACAAAGAAGACTTTCAGAATTTCATCATATGTGACACCATGCTGACCTATGCATTTCAGGTGTGTGTCTTCCATTTTCAGTCAGGGACTCAATCAAATTATTAACTGTCAGAGAAAACTTAGTTTTTCTGTCTGGATCAGCACAAGTGTTTTTCGTAGATACCGGCTGTTTTAGGGTAAACTGAATCGGTAGTAACCTTCCCTTTATGCAGTATCAGACCACTCCAAAAAGAAGAGTGGGAAGGATTAGAGTGCTAGATCCACTGGTCAAGACAAGTCATCTCTGTCACAGTACTCCTGACCATGCATTATCAGAGTGTGAGGCATCCTAACACAGGGTGGACCCATATTTAGCCCACCTACGATGCCTCTCACTGCAATTTCTGTCTTCTGGCAGGCTGCTTGTACACCGTACATGCTTCCTATCTATAGAAGTTCCTAGAGAAGTGGTTCTGGTTTGAATCTGTTTCAGATGTTGATCATTTATAGAACTTGCTGAAGAAACACTTCTATTCTTTCAACTTCTAACTGGAGCGATTTAGGCAGGAAGTCGTACATTTTGGTTACGTCATCCTTCTGTTGTAGGGCTTTAAATGTATCCCTGCTAGGCAAACTAGAAGGACAAGCCACGGTGCCTAAGGACAAAGATCTGGGAAACTTAGTCATGTGACCCATAGTACCTATCTCTGGTGTTATGAAAGGTTAGCTTGGTCAATCTCAAACATCATCTTTCTTGTATCAGAATGAAGAGTAAAGGTGAATTCTTCAGCTTGAAAATCATTTCATGTCAAAGTAAGTAATAAAGGTAGCAGATAAATTTAAGTTCCCTTATCACTTCAAGTTCTCTCCTGATATCCTTTAAAAATATCAGGGACATAATTACTTTGAGCAATTAGTAAAAGTTTAATAGTCTAGCTAAAGTTTACACTCTTAGGACAAAAACAACAAAGCTACTAAGGTCCCCATGAACTCACACAGAAAACTAGTCTCAGAGAGTTTACTAGATGACGATGTAAGACCACATGAGCACTTATGGTCAAGTCCAATTTCTCTGCACACAGACCTTGTCATATGTGTAACCTATGTTCTTATGCTGTATTTTTAAATAGATTTACACAGTGCTAAGTTGATTGAGCATATCATCAACGTTGGCAACACAATCTTCGCTGACTTTATTATTAAAACCATTTATAGTTTGGGAAAACAAGTCATCCATTTGGGCTTTCTTACTACCTTTCCTTATTATTTTGAAGAGAATTAATAACCTTACCAGCCCCCCAAATAGATAGTTGAGATTCTTCTATCCTTCTGAAGCCTGTCAATACTAGGAGATATAGTATGACTTTGGCTCCCACTTGGTACACAGAATGCCAACTGGTATTTCACATACATAGTATATCTTAACAGTTTAGCCAATAATGTCACCACACACTTTATGCCACACAATTCTAAGAGAAGACTAGAAAAGTAATGGTAGTAACTAAGAGATTAAAAGAAAGAAAGACAGACATCAAAGATTTATATCACCGATTAGAAGACAGACCCTAAACATTAGAAAGAATCTATTCCTCTCAGTAGCTCTTCAAGGTGAATAAGTTGCCAGTAAAACTGAGAAGAGGAATGAAGCTTTACTGAGGCTGTGTCCTACCTAAGGGCACACAATCATGCCTGAGAGATTTAGGGATTTACCTCCGAAGCCCCACCCCCCATTCTGAAGGACCAGCTGTCTCGGGAGCCGCACCTTCCTCTTATGCATGCTCTATGCGGAGCCTCATGACAGGAGTGAGAAGGAGAGAACACGCTCTTGGAAAAGCATTAGACCTCTTCCTCCTATAAGCAGAGCTGCCCGTATTAGTGATTCAAGCCCTCTGTGCCACCTTCTACAGACCTAGTGTGTTCCTCCATCAGTGGGAAGCAGTTAAAGCCTCTGTCTTCATAATAACACTGGGACATGGAGAACAGTTTTAATACTTCCATGGGTCCTTCCCTTGTCTTTCCTTCCTTTCTTCCCCCCCCCCCCTTTATTTTCACAAGAGGACAAAATTCATGCTGTAAATTAACATGTAGCTTGGGAGATCAGGAGTCAGTAGGCCCTGGAGGGAGCGGATCCCAACCTAGACTTCGAGGTCATCAGCCAAGAATCACAGGTAGTCTTTTGGTTCAGAAAATAGCTCCATGGACAAGAAATGAAGACATGGTTTACATGTTGATAAATCACATGACATCTAATAGGATAAAAGGTTCTAACTATAATCCCAAAGCCGGACCTAAATTCATATCAAAACAACTGATTATGATACAAGCAACCGCCAGGGTATTTTTGGCGAGGAAAAAACTCCACACAACTTACTAAAAACAAGTTGTGAGTTGTAAAGTGGAAGAAATGGAAGAACAGGAAACAAAGTAAAACCAAACCAAAAGCCCCTTACACAGAAACAGCTTGACATTCTACCAAATGACCACCGGATGGCAGCACAGAACAACAGCAGCATGGACCTGCTTGGCTGGATGATGGGAGTGACCCTTGAAATAGTCATCAGCTGTCTAAGGATGTACCGCCTCCAACATGTTCCTTTCTCTTCACATCACAGCTCTGTATATTGCCCTGATCCCATGTTTTTTGCATATACACAAAAAGCCAACAAACCCAGAGGAGCTTATTGGGTTTTTTGTTTTTGTTTTTAACAATGGAAGACGTTTTTTTTTTTTTTTTTTTAATCAACATTTCAACTCTGTAGAAATGAAATGCAAAATATGTGCATTTTTAAATTAGCATATACTTAACTATCCGGATCACAGTGGTCTCCTTAATGAGACACACCTAGGAGGGGAGAGGCCTTGCCAATCTGTACACAGCTTGTTGTAAGATGACCTTCAATTTCTAACTCTTTTTAGGTCACCTGCTTCTGTTACCTGGTTTTCTTACTGTGGAGTTGCTTTGATTTGGGGCTGGTAATTTATTCAAATGTCTCTGAATAATTTACCATAATACCCTCGAGACTCTGAGACCAAGCAGCTTTGAGAACTTCTGTCTCTTCTCTCATATTTTAAGCTTCTATAATGTACTAAAAAGGTGAACCAATGAGACAGTAGGTATAAAATACACATTTCTTTTAGTGTTGCAAGAAGAGGAAAAGATGGAGGAAGGGAGGGAGAGAGAGCGACAGAGAGAGATAGAAAGAGACAGAGAGACAAAGATTGGGTTTGTGTTGACTGAGTAAAATGTGAGCTGAGTAAGACATTGAGAACAGTCTTAACCCTCCGACCATTCCCTCCCTCCTTCTTTCCTTCCATTCTTTGCACAACAGGATACAATTCAAGCTATAAAAAAATGTAGGCTAAGAAGTTAGAAACTTCACAGTGAAGGGCACTTTAGTGTATATTCAGAAAGAAAGAGAGAAAGAGAAAAGAAGGAAGAAAGAGAGAGACGAAGGAAGGAGGAAGAGAGGGGAGAGAGGGAGAAAGAGAAAGAAAGGAAAGAATTGATGACAACATCAACACACAGATGCACACAGGTGTACACAGGTGAACACAAGTATACACAGGTAAACACAAGTGCACACAAGTGCACAGAGGTGCAGACAGGTGCAGACATACAGTCACAGTCTGAGCACCCTGAGCCGGTAAGGAATGCAGGCACTAGTAAACGTGACCACTGAGACAATTTTTGGGCTTGTTTTCATGTTCATTTTTCATCCATAGTCACACAAGCATTTCTGTGTCCTTCAGAAGGGAGAGCAAAGTGAGATCTAGATGTGAGGAGATGTATGGAGTCACAGAGGGACCAACAAAGGAAGGAGGCACATTCCTAAACGTGTGAGATGTTGAACTCACATAAGCACATGGGCAGGTGCTTTTGGAAAAATTAAACTCCAGGAATTAGAAAAACAAAACATAAGAATTGAACAAAACACCCCCCCTCAAAAAAAAAAAAAAAACCCTTTACTAAGTCATCATGGGGTTTCAGAGAAGCCAGGGCTCCTTACAACTTTGAGTATGAAATTCCCCAAATAAAAAGGTTCCCGAGATTCATCAGAAAAGCTGAGGCATAATTTCAAGGTTCATAATTAAAAATTAAAGTGGAATGCTGAATGAATTCTGCTTTTAAGCCTGTCAGTATATCACAAGGGAAATGCATATAACCTCATTTCAAAATAAGGCTAAGTTTGGGGCCCTTTATGAATGTGAGATTAAGCCAACAGCTTCTCTCTCCTACCACCTTCTCCTATTCACACAAGTAAAACTTTTTTTCCTTACGGAAAAATACAGCACATAACAGAAAGTGAGACAAATAAATAAGACAGAAAGACAAGATCAAAATAAGGACTTATGTCAGATGTAGACGAGATAGCATGGGTTTTCACAGAGAAAACTTTGCTGAAGTTCCAACGTGATATTTATTAAATGTCAGGTGAAGACTTTAGGACCAAGGGTGGCAAGAAACAAAAGAACAGCTCTTGCCCTTTGGCTTCCCACTAGAAAGTCCCAGATGCCAGGGAAGCAAGAGGTTCCCAGGAACAACTGGGGATGACTTTAGCTGTAATGCCAAACAAAAAGGAGCTAGAACCTGTAAAGACCTAGTATACAGGTACAGCCCACATTGAAAGATGAGGACACCTACTCATCTTAAAATGTATAAACCAGGAATGTTCCTGTCTAAAGAAATGACAGAAACAAAAACAAAACAGAGACTGAGGAAAGGCCATGCAGAGACTGCCCCATCCCATCTGCAGACACTAAACTCAGATGCTATTGCTGATGCCAAGAAGCACTTGCTGACAGGAGCCTGGTATGGCTGTTCCCTGAGAGGTTCTACCAGCACCTGATCAATACAAATGCAAATACAGCCAACCACCAGACTGAGCCACAGGAACCCAATGGAAGAGCTAGAGGAAAGACTGAAGGAGTTGAAGGGGTTTGCAAAACCCTAAGAAGAACAATATCAACTAACCGGACCACCCAGAGCTCCCAGGGACTGAACCACCAACCAAAGAGTATACATGAAGGAACATGTGACTCCAGGTAACAGAGAATGGGCTTATCTGACATCAGTGAGAGGAGAGACCCTAGGCCTATGGAGGCTTGATACTCTAGCATAGGGAGATACTAGAGGGGTGAGGTGGGAGTGGGTGAGTGGGTGGAGGAACACCCTCACAGATGAAAAGGAGATGGCCAGAGAAGGGAGGAGATGGGAAGTTTGTGGAGAGGTAAATGGGAAGGGGGATATCATTTGAAATGGAAACAAATAAAATGATTAAAAATAATAAGAAGAATAAGCAAACATTTATGTTTCAAGCAGGCCAGAGTTAGATGCTGTGTAACTACATCCTTAAGACTCTGGAGGAAGGAGCAGCTAAGAAGAGTTTTTACATTTGAAAAACAAAAAAATTACCATGAAGCATATAGTCTAATATGAGTTAAGTATCCCTACTATCTCAATCAACCATGTGCTTGACAGAATAATCATTTATTAATACTGCTTATTAGCTCATTAAATTTTATTAAAATGATATAAAATCCTTGATAAATGGGAACTGGTTCATAGAAAAATCCCCCACAAGCAATAGAAATTATGGTAACTAGGTGACATCATTTAATAATTATTAAGTTTTCCATGGGATAAAACTGCCATAATTTTTCAAGGCTACGACCAAACTGACCCTTAGTTGCTGCTGATAAAAATATAGACTTTGGGCAAGCAAAGCAATATATTATATAGTAAGAGTAGCAAGGTTCTTTTCTTTAATATGTGGGCGTAGGGCAGGGTACATATGTGTGCTCACACTCATGTGTCTGGTGTACCATGTGCTGTCCTTTATTGCTCTCTGTTTTGTTGTAGCTAGGCTGACAGGCAGTGAGTTGCTCACACACATCTGGCTCTAACTCTGCAAGTCCTTTTCCTGTGGGATTTAGGGATTGGAACTCAGGCTCTTCTGCAGGCAACAATGTTACCTGTTGAATTACTTCCCCAGCCCCCAACGGTCCTTAGCAGCCATGCAGTTTGAAAAGGTCATCTAGGCGTATAATTAAACCTTAGAAAATATTCTAAATGACAATAATTATGATGTGTCCTACAGTTGTAATACTTTTAGCATAAACACTTGACTCAACTTAAAATTTAAATAAAAATGAGGGTTGAAATTGTTTTGCCATATGAACAGGGCAGGATAGTAAGTATCTGAAAAATGGTGACTGATACATTTAAAGTGTTCAGTGTGAATGTGTCTACATTAAATGTACAAACAAACTCCAGAAATTTAGAGAAGATATTTATAATGTCTAAAACTAACAATTATTTCTAATACATTGTAATATATTATGCAATCTCTCAAACAATAAGAAGAAAATACAGTGGATAAAAAGCTCATGAATAAGCAATTCTTGGGATGAAGAATTTGAGTGACTCTAGATGAATAATTAGAGTTACACTCAACTGCTATACCAATCAATCAAATAGAAACAAAGGCAGCATTGGGGGAATATGCTGTGGCCAGATATTTGACAATATTAAAAGCGTGGTGCCGGATGGGAGTGTAGAGAAAAGGAATCCCTTTGGCAATGCAGAATAAACTTGTGTGAGGTGCTGCTGTCATTGAAGAGGGCGTGACAGTGGGACAGAGCAGCAGCTCCAGCAATCTTAACTGGTGGCTATACTTCCCAGAAAGAGCTTCTAGCAGGTTCCAAAGAAACACTGAGGTGTGGTTTCTTGCAATGTTTTAGATTTTGGAAGAGTTAGAGATAACTTAGAGAAGTTTGTGCCTGGGAGACTTATGAAAATAAAATTTAATACAGATACATAGTAGCAAGTGGGCAGCACCTGGAAGAAAATGGCCTTTGACTATGGCACCCCAACACATATCTGTATATTAATATTGAATGGACACAGCAAGAAACACGAGGTCTTAAATACAAAACTATTTATGCCATGTAAAATACAATAATACACACACTGTTACAAATGATAATTTTGTTGATTTGTTTGGAATACCATACATAAAAGAGAAATAGATGACTGGATAGGCGGTTTGAAGACCAATTAGAGCACTATACACAGGAGAAGGACATTCCAGTTTGAGCATATATACACTGAAGATCCATATTCAAGAAGAAGGGAATACGAACGAAACCAGCCAGGGGTCCTGCCCAAGATGGTGATATCGCAGGGCTGCACCTGAAGGACATCATCAATTCAGTTCTCGGCAGCTGAGAATTCTAAAGCCAAAACTAAACTTTACTGAACTCTAAATTAAAAACTCTGAAGTATGCATGGCATGCAAACAGCCTAAGAAAATAGTAACATAGAACATAGATCAATGCAGAAGCTTCTGTGATTTTTAAGCTTCATTCAAGACAGTGTGCAGTAGTTCAGTATGTCTTTATGCAAAGTATAACACTGAAACAATGTGCATTGTGTTCCTGAGAGTAGGCATTCTTCTAACCCCTTCTTCTAGGCTGGTTAATGGAGTACAGATGGAGGGGATCAGAGGGCCATCACCTTGTTTTCACGGCCTTCCGGGTTTCTGTGAGGCTGGAGTGTGACATTGGCCAATGCTATCATATCTGGCCACCCCAAACCCAGTGGAGAATAGACACAGCTGAGATGTCTTGAGTGAGGTTATGGGCAGGAGCTCAGGTGTTGGTCTGGTGAGAAAGGGTCTTGGTTTACTCATCTTGACTGGGGAACTGCTGTACCCTCCATATGCCTGAGTTGATGACGGTGGGCTTCGGTCTATGAAAAGAAGGGCAGGTAGGCTGAGCTGCTCAGTCAGTTCTCCTCCCCTGTTGCTCTGTTAAAGCCTGGCTGAGGGCTCTCTGGAGACCAGCGAAGACCCTGCCTAAAGCTGCTATGCATTTGACTTTGTCTCCCACGGGCACTTTTGAGGGAAGTTGGCTGCCAAGCTACTGACAAGGACAGTCTTTGGGAAGATTCTAGCCCTATTTCCTGTTTAATATCAGGATAGCTATTATAAACACCGGCATTCTGAGTAACACTTCTATTTTACTTCTTTGAAATAAATATAGACACTATCCATGATAATTATCAAGCCAAAGAATGTTTTATCCTCTAATGTGAGCCAGAACGTCTTTCTCGTAACATATTGTGTAATTCAATTAAGTATTGTTCCATTGTGTAGCTAATTAGAATATTTATTCTATTTAGGTTATAATAGTAATATGCTCACAAGGAAATGTTTTTTTCTTTTACTTTGAGTACTTCCATGTACCTTAATTACTTGCACATTCTCCAGAATATACTTTGATGTATTAGCAAAAATTTGAAAACATACACAACAATTTGATCTTGAGCCAATGATCTTGTCACGTGTTCCTTCTCATGAACATCTCTGTTGTTCCTACCCCTCACCCCAAGGAGAGATTTTTTTAAAAAACTCAGTTTAAAATTTTCCTGTTCACGTTTTTTTCTTCTTTTTTTCTAAATGATTTTATTTTGAACCACAAATATGGTTCAGATCTTCCATCCTTCACAAACAAGTCCTGGGCTCTTGCATAGCGGTCTTTACATGCTGCAAATGAATTCATTCAACAACCCAATCTGTTAATCCAAAAATCATGTTTCCCTTTTTATGTTTTAAAGATTTCTAGTCCTCAGAAGACGAGACATCAGCCACTTTTGCATTCTGGGCAACACTATAGAATGTAATGTCTTTCTTTGAAAAGTATAATTATTTTACCAATAAGGGTGTCAACAATGGTGACAGAAGGGACTGTTCTAGTTAGGTCTGGATGGCCTTGCTTCTCAGACAAAAGCTGAGAAAGTGGGAGACTGTGGAGTTATGTAACAGAGAGTTGAAGAACTTTCATTACCTTAGTTTCTTCCCTCCATCTGCAATTTTGGCTTTCTGAAGATACCCTTCTTTTTCAACCATCTGCAAGAAGAATGTATATGTTAAAACAGTGACAATCTCTCATGCATTTCAGTATGAATGAACCCAAGCTTTCTAAGCAAGAGTCATCGCAATGATGGAAGCTTGCAGTCACAGAGCTTTATTAATAATGCATACAAGACTTATGGGAAGTGCATACGAGATCAAAGTCTTTCCAAGCTTTACATATCAAACTATAGATTGTGAAGATGTATGTGAATGGGTCCTTTGGTAGTGATGCAGCACCATTCACTCCCCTTTGCATTTCTGGAAGTCACTTAAAACCTTGACTTCAATGATAAAACAAAGAGAAGTGCAAACCCTTCCTAAATCTTACCAGCAAAGCTCTGCCTTCGCACTCTCCCCATACACTTGCTAAGGTCAGGAAATGAAACAAGAAGCCCAGCCTGATGAATCATGGGAAAACATTACAATGCTAGTAACATTTTGTGCATTTTGGCCAGTTCGCCAGAGATAAAGTAGCCACGCTCTGGTTGCCATCTGAGGTATACAACTGCTTTCCTTTGCCCAAATGTACTGTGTGTTGGCTTTCATTCTCACAGAGTTGCACACTCCCTAAAGGGCATGAAACACTTTACTATAACACCACAGAGGTGTTCAGTAAGTTCCAACCAAAATACAAATGCAGATTATAGCATGCTGATTCCCAGCCAAGTCAATCTAGTGGTTTCAGTTTAATGCTGGTCTACTTGTGCCCTCCTGACTTCCTGGCCACCCTATTCCAGTTCTTGGCCTATGTTACATTTAAAGGAGTAGCATGCTTGCCTGATTTTCCATGTCTAACAGCTGAGGGGCACCAGTGTAATCCATATCTCTTGGCATAATATTTTATCCATTATAATATCTCAAAATGCCTATATATATGCAAAACACAACTTTAACATGTTTTAAATCCAAGCTGTATGGCTTTTGTTGGATGGTCTTTACATTGGTTGTTGGATTGTCTTTGTGGCACCTCACTCCCAATTTCTACTTCATTGCTTCTGCATCACTGTGGCCGATTGTTCACTACATCAGTGCTCTGAGCCTATTGAAGGCAAAGGATTGTCCCTTTCATGGGCTGTGGGAACCCAGCATCACACTAATTGGATTGTATGAGCAAATACATTTGTGAATGGATAAGTGAATGTTATTTAAACTTTTTTCCAGAAACTTGTAAAAGTCAAAACTGTTCTTTGGTAAAGGAACAGACACTTTGGACTAGTGAGTTGGTCCACACACTAACATGGTGCCAAGCAAAGAATTGCCCCATGTAAGATTTGCTCTGCTACAGATAATGCAGATGTGATCATTCCCTGGCTCCCATATTGTTCTATTCCTGATGCACTGGAAAGTACTCATTTTTCAGGTTACATTTGCTAAATGCATCTGTAATGAATTAACTGTAGGAAGTTATTAGGATAATGACAATGGTGGCAAAGTATTTTTATTTTCACATAGGTTTAGATGATTCTTCCTTCAATATGTTTGCCACAAGTCTCAGTTGCAAGGCTGACCTTTAGAACTATGGTGTTCATAGTGTTAGCACATAGTGTTATGTGTAGTTGATCTCCTCATGTGCTTTGCCCACTTCCTGATTCTATATATATATTGTCCCTCTCTTGGGTGCCGGAGAATTTTGTTACTCTCTAGATCCCAACATGCCTTCTAGGCTATGGAAGCCCCTGAAACTGTAACTTTGCCATATTTTCTGCTCTGAATTCTCTTAGTACCATCATAAACAGTTGTACTTATCAAAGTGTATGCTGTGCACACATGCTTACAATCTACATGTGTGATATGTATATGCTTGAGCTTTACACCCATGCTTAACTCATCCCCTGTCTTAGACATGTTCCTGCTTGTGGGGTCACTTGTTCCTCCCGCTACCTGGTTTTTCTTTCATTATTGATGCACTCTTACATTCCCTCAGCAAATTTTCAATTAATCGCCATCCATTCTCTCAAATATCAGCCACTATGCATGCCCAAGAGTTGAAGGATTAACAAGACAGGTCTGATCTTACTTCAGCTTAACCCCTAGGGGCACGCATCAAGACATCCCTTCTTTTTAGTTAACTGATTCAACTCTTCTACACTTCTGAGACAATGTACCGTCTTCACACTGGACCAATAAACTCCACTTGATTTCTTGCACTAAACAGTCTGCCATGTTCAGGTATCAGACTGACAAGAAAGGCTTCCAAGAGGTAAACTTAATTATGTGAATATTTAAGGGATTGCCATCATACACTTGAATTTCCCAGTTTTCTACATACCAGGAAGCAGTCATTCTGAAAGGCTAAGTAAGGCTGGGTGGAAGGAGATGTTAATGTAAACAGATGAGTGCTATGTATTGGACGTCTGGGTTTATATGTCATACCGTATTCATTGTTTTCTTAATCCCATGGTCTGAAAGAAAAATAGTCTGTAAATCTCAGTTTATAGTTCAGACATCAGGTTGTCTAGTCTTTAGTGATTTACAGTTATATATAGGCTTTAAATTTAAGTTTAGACTCCTCCCATGCCAGATTGTAGGCCAAACTGAAATTCATTAAAGGAATAGAAGCAACCTAACCATGTATACTTAAAGAAATATCAGCCAGTCTTTAGATGCTAAATGTGGCTTTTGGAGCTATTTTTTCAATGTCAGCTAAAATCCCTATTTAACATTGTGTGGCAGGAAAGATCAGCAATTTGTCCAGGCTGGATGCCCCTAAGCCTTCCAGCACTGAGGAAGTGCATCCATAGCATCCTGTGTGCTGAGGCACAGCCGAGGAGATGAACGTCACTGGAATTTCAAGATAGTACCTGTCTCTAGACCTAGGTTGGACATACAGACAGGCCGAAGAGAACGTTTGATTAACGACCACATGTGTGTCAAGCATGAGCCAATAATCTCTCATAAAGACATTGCATTTTTTTTTAAAATGTGGATGTCTCATGTCAATGCCCACAATAGGCTTCATGGATCTATAGGGCTCCACTGGACAGTTTTGCTAAAATAAAATAACAAAATGAAATGAATAATGATTGGAATGTTCACCCAGTTTTGTTGACAATTTGGCTTTCAGTCTCGTAGCTCTTTTGATGATGTATTGAAGTTTTTATTTTTTTTCTCCTTGGTTCTTCCTCTGTTTTTGTCAACAACTACTGAAGACATATTTAGCTTTGTAAGTTGTCTGATAAAGGAAGTCAGTGACTTAAGCAGTAAGAGTCAGAATATCCCCCTCTCTCTTTGTATCCTTCATGGAAGTACTGATGGGTCTCTATAAACACTGATTGGCAAGTAGGATTTAGTTTTAATCAAATAAATCCAAGACAAGCCTCAATGTAAAACTTGGTGGTCCTTCTAAAATATGCAAATCATGTTGCAGTTGACCCATCTTCTAAAAGAGATTTCTATAACCACAACCTTGGAACACTATGGTCTTCAAACAGACCTGGCATTCCTATTTAACAGGAAAGTAAGTGCTAAGGTTTTCGTAACTTACAGTGTTTTGCTGATATTCCTGTCTGTTGATTTCTATTAAGAAACATCAAATAAAGACACACTTTCTCACATCATTTTATACCCTCCAGTGTTTCTTGTTCCTTCAGTAATTCTTTTCACTTTCCCCCCTGTACTCAGAAAACGGCATGTTTATCTTTCTCTGTTTGAGTGCTTTCTTTCTCTTGACATTGTTCTCAATTTACCTCATGATGCTAATTATGATGGTTAACTTGAACTGGATTTGGGAGTGACTGTGAGTCTGCTCAAGCACACCTCTGGGTGTGACTCTGCAGGCATTTCTTATGGCCTTAAAACAGTAATTCAGAGTTTAATACACTATTGGGAAGTTCTGGGACTGGGAAAGGCAGTGCCTGGCATCAGGAAGTAGGGCAATAGCAGGGAGCAAGAAGACCAAAGACAGGGTGGGAGGGAGTGGGGGTGGAAAGAGTAGTGGTGGGGGTGGGGTGGAGAGCTCTTAAAGACTTTCTCTTACTTGCCTCACTCTCTGCTCTGGTCCTTCTTCTTGACCTCTATGAAGTGAAGAACGTCTCTACTCCAAATTCTTGCTGACTCTGAGGGCCAGCGATTTGACACTCAGTCCTTTGTAAGAAGTGTTCCCTGGGTTATTTTTTTATGTTTTTTGTTTTTTGTTGTTATTGTTGTTTTTTTCTGCTTTTTTGTTTTTTTTAAATCATAACTACCGGTGAGCTAAGAGACATATGCTCACATTCACAAGCACATACAATATCTATACACACTCACACACACAAATATTACACACACACACACACACACACACACACACATGCACACAAACCAAAGTAAGCAAAACCATTAAGACATGTAATTCATTTTGTGCTGGACAACTACACTTCAGCATGAAGGAAGCCTGTCATGGGGTGTGACTGATATCACACTGTCACTTGATGGATAGAAACTGGTCTTCCATTTCTGGACAGTTATCAAGTGCTAATAGTTTTTTGGTTAAGGTTGTGCCCACTTCTCTGCCTCTGGGTTGAGATTTTGAGGGCTTGTACTTGTACAGGTCTTCTATGTGTGAACTTGTGAGTTTGTACCTGCATCAGCCCTGTTTTATCTGGAAAGCACTGCTTCCTCAAAGTTATCCATTATTTCTGGCTTTTACAATATTTCCACCTTTTTTTCAGTATTGTTTTTGTTTTTGTTGGTTTCTCTAATTGGATTTACAATTCATTCCATAGGAGTAAGCTATTCCTTATGGTCTATTCCTATGGTCAGGAACTATTTTGTTCCTGTAATAAAATACTATGACCAAGGTAATTTATGGAAAGAAGAGTTTGGCTTATAGTTCCAGAAACAGAGGCAATCATGGTGTGGAGGTGTGGTTGTGGGTGGATAAACAGCAAGAAAGCTTCAATCACAATCACAAAGCAGGGAGAACAAACTTAAAGTGGGGTTAGGTCATAAAGTGTCAACACCTGCCTCCAAGGTTGGACCATCTCACCAAACAACACCATCAATCAAGTGGCCAAGTGTCCAAATACCTCAGCCTATGTAGCTGTTCTCATGCAAAGCACCACAGGAACTCATATAACCTAAGGTGAACCTATCAGTATTATTTTGCTAAATAGATAAATGTCTTCTATGGACATATTTTTTCATATATGTAGATAAGTGCCTCTCTAACTTCTCAGCAGAGAACTGTCTTTGTACAGAGAAGAACAGTGAAGACAAAGGTTTACAACTGTGCAAAACTGGAGAAAACAAACAATTCTGTGGCATGCTTAGTCATAAATGAGACATCTCTCTCACATCTTGTCCAACAACACTCAAGGAAAATTGTGTAAGAGGAGGCAGAAAGACTGTCAGAGGACTTGGGCAAAACTGTATCTTCTGAACATTATGGAAACATTGTATTGCACCTATGAACTTGTCAGAGCTGTGGTTGCCTATGTAAGTAAGACCTACATGAGAAGAAACCAGGCAACATCATAGCATGGAAGAGAAGATGGCCAGAGCAGAGAAGCTCCAACCCCTAGCAGAAAAGTAATCCACAGTTGGTTGCTGTTAAGGGAGGGAGAAGGCATTTCCTTAGGAGTGTGGTCTGTGGTAGGTTGACCCTACAACTATGCATGAGGGCAGCAACCATCGAATTTGGTAAAATATAAATGAGATAGATAGATAGATAGATAGATAGATAGATAGATAGATAGATAGATAGATAGGTAGGTAGGTAGGTAGGTAGGTAGGTAGGTAGATAGATAGATAGATAGATAGATAGATAGATAGATAGGTAGATAGATAGATAGATAGATAGAGAGATAGATAGATAGATAGATAGATAGATAGATAGATAGATAGATAGATAGGTAGGTAGATAGATTCATAGATAGATAGGTAGGTAGATAGATAGATAGATAGATAGATAGATAGATAGATAGATAGATAGATAGATAGATAGATAGACAGACAGTTAGAGACACAGAGAGAACACACATTATATGAAGGGACCCATAAGAGTTTCTCTGAAGGATGATGCCTTCAGATACAATGTACTTACCTCATGTAAATCCGTAATATATAGTATGTACATACATTTAAATTCTCAAGCTGGATGCAAGGATTACATAAAGAAGAGTCAAGTAAAACTAGTTCTCTATATCGCACAATCAAAAATTCCATTAAAAAAAAACTATGCATTTTTAAAGGAGTTCTTGAAGCATAGTGTGGTGGCTAATGCCTGTAACCTCAACCCTCACAGAAACAGGAAGGAAGAGCAATCCACCAGTTCAAGGCTAAGCTGGTCTACCCAGTGAGTTGCAGGTAAGCCAGGGCTACACCATTGTGAGAAACAAAAGACAAGTAACCAACCACCCTAAATGAAAACAGATCCTAAAACTGTAGAGAAATTAATCTGGCTTCATGGTCTGGCTTTGGTGATCCTTATTGTCACAGGTTCCTTGCACTCTTTAATTTATGTGTGGAGTGTGCCTTCATGAAGACACCCTCTCCTGCTGGTCTTCGGAGACTGTGGGATCATGTCCCGATTTAGGGGTCCACTCGAAGTCCTTAACTGTTTTCTAAACACTTAGCTTAATGAAGCACAGGTTATGTTTTGCCAAGCTATTTCTCCCTCCCCACCCCCTTATTAAACCACTGTGTATTTTAAGGGAAATGCTATCCATGTGTTGTTGCTCTTTCTACCACTAACTCATCAAAAGATCATTTTGAAAATGCCATTAGAGCATTTCTGGTTTAAGATCTCCTGAGAATTTTCATCCAGAGCCTTTCACGCTGAAGCCAGCCTGTCTCAGTCATTCACCATCTGAAAATGCCATTTCTGTTTAGGAGATAGGTTTAGGAAGCATCTCTCTATCTGGAAAACTTTCTTTCAGTGTCACGTCTTTGACCATCACTGAAGTTTGCAGAGCATGGGCTTCCTTCTCCTTTCGGTCTGAACCTCTTATTTTTAGAATTCGTCTGTTATGAGCTAATTTCACTCTGCGAAGAGAGAATTGCTCAGTTCTAATAGTCTTCATTGTTATGTGTGTATGTTTTGCTCTATTTTAGAATTGAAAGAATTATATATATATAAGTGGGGGGGGCATATCTAGGAGACAAAATTTAACTAGACTCCTACAATTCTTCTCTTCACCTGAAGCTGCTTTGCCTGGGGTGGTGCTCCCTCTGCTCATGCACCCCACCTCCTCTTTTTTGGATCATCACATTCTACACAGTATGAAAGTTTTGCTTGTTTTTTCTCATACACAGGGTATGTAATCCTGGTTGGCTGCTGGTCTGATTACCTCTATGCACTCCAGGCTGACCTTGCACTTGCAGACTTCCTGGTTCTGCCTCCCAAGTGTTTGTATTCCAGGCATGTACCATTATGGCTGCCTCATCATGACATTCTTGAAATTTTTCAAATGCAGTTGAAATAAATCTGTTCTGCCTATAGCATGCATGTGTTGTCTTTTCTTGAATTTTTTTTTCTTCCTGTTCTCATACTTTGTTTCCACAGTTCTAGCAATGGTGCAAATCCTGATTTTAATGACACTTTTGAAGAGTACTTTTATGATGACTCATGACTCCAAGATAGGTCCTTCCTTGCCTACAGACATTAGTGTAGAACAAAGCCTTTTTCTGGTCCTTGATGCTCTGCTTGTCTACAGTCTTTCTCCAGGAAAGGTCAGAACTTGTTAATCTCTCATCAGATTCCTATATCCTAACCTTCTCCTTAGATGACTGTGGCCTAGACAAATGCACAAATGCATAAGCACTCTCCTGCTTAAGAGAATGAAATACCTAATTTGTAATGGTTTATATTATAAAATTACTCAACTATATACCTCATCATTACCTTAACTATTGAGATGATATTATTTAGCAAACCTAACTGTAACTTAGCAAAATGGCATTTGGAAAGATTAAAAAGGTTTTTGTTTGTCTTTTCCAACTTAAAGAAACCCCAGCTCGTCAATAGAATTAGTCCCACAAAGTGGTTACTCTTTTTTCCTTAAAATAAGAAAGTACAGTATCTTCATAATATGTTTCATCTTCAAAGCCCTCAAAAGTATTAATTAATCTACAGAATTATATCGTGCTTGATAAGGTAACACCTGTGACTTAAGTTTATCTGCAAAAACCTGATTTGCTCTCAGTCAGGACAACTTCCTGAGCTCTGCCCTCAAAATCCTTCTTGCTCCGGAGGAAGCAGATAATTCCCTAAAACCCACCACAGGCTTTTGACTCCTGCAACGTTATCCGTAGACATGCCCTACAATGTTTCAATAAAAGTAAAGATGGTAAAGATTTAACATGCTATAATCAGGGTTATTTTCTTGAATCTTAGTTTAGGGGGGAAAAGTGCCTTGAAACTAATTGAGTCTCCTGCACAGAAGTAACATGGAATGGATTAACAGAAGATCAAGAAACCAGTGCGCAAAGTATATTAGAGTTTTGTGTTGGGATGTTTCATGATAAACTCATTGCTTCTAGCTGGGCTAAGAGATCACAGAGATCTCTGCTCCGATTCTAGCTTCTCTTACTGAAGCCTTGTGATATGCATCTGTGTGGCTTCCGTGCTATTTTTTTTTTTGAACTGAGGCCACTGTGACCATTTTTAGACTCCAATTAGGAATGTTTCGAAAGTAACTGTCAAAATACATGTGTTGTTCTTTTAATTACTCATATGATCACAATCAGCTTTAATATAAAGGAACAGTAAAAAAAAAAATAATACATGGTTTCCCGAAGGAAAATTGTACTCACTGGAACATCAGCAATGGTAGTTTCCATTTTAGAAAGTAAAACATTTTGCTTCAAACAGGGTAGACCTAATGGATAATTTGAAAGGCTGTAACTGAAACTGTAGTCTTGATGATTCTTAAAAATATCTAACAGAATTCCTTGAATAGGAGGTAAAAGAAGCGAGATTTTTACATCACAGTCAATGTTTTGAAGCTGCAAAAATAAGACATTTTATAAAATATAAGTCTAATATTAGGAAGATGAATTAAGAAGATATCTCAAACTATCCTAATGGTTTATCTAAGCTTTGGTTATACTTATTATTCAGTCATAGCTATAATGTGAAAAATTGGACAGTAGTTATTAATTAAACTTGAAAAAAACATAATTAAAATGCTTAACTTTCATAATTCATAATTATATTGCATGTTAAAATTTGTGATGCTTTAACATATTACTCAAACATAATATCATAGATATTTGTGTACACATATGTATGCATATATGTATATATATTATATGTATATATGAATAATTATTTATATATATTTATTTTCATATTCATTGTGCTGTTACAATGTGTTAAATTCTACATTAAGTCCTAATATTTAAAAAGTAAATCATACATAACCCTCTTTTAATATAAGTTATAACTCAGTAAAGGAGATAAGAAAGAAAGTAAGCAGTTTTACTGTTTTTTATCTGGAAAAGAGACAAGTCCAAGTTGAGCATGGAAAGCAGACTATACAAACTACTTTGGATTTGAGAAATCACGGAAATAATTTCCTTAAAAATGTAAAGTTAAGAACTGATCATTTTGACAAGTGGTGGTGGCCTATGCCCTTAATTCTAGCACTTGGGTGGCTGAGGCAGGTAGAGCTCTATGAGTTTGAGGGTTCCAGGACAGCTCAGGCTATAGAGAGAAACTCTTGTCTTAAAACACACACACACACACACACACACACACACACACACACACAAACACACACACAAACACACACACACACACACACACACACACGCACACACACACACACTGATAAACTTGAAAACAAACTATAAAAACATCTAATTTCAATACTGAAAATATTGAGCTTCATTTGAATAACAAACATACATTTATGAATATTTTTAACCAACATTTTAATAAACCCTTAATACACGTGTTATATGAATTGTCAAACATGCCTTTCCAGAACAAACGACAATGTCAGCAATAATGTAAGTGGAAGCAGGACATAACATAGGGAGCACAAGTCATTGCCCCTCACTTCCAGGCATTTACAGTGCAGCCATGGAGCAAGTCTATTACCCATGAAATAAGAGTGGACAGCTTAGCAATATTTGAACATGTGATAGGATGAAAGCACCATAATTACTAGAGAAAACTCAGGCTCCTTCAGGCTAAAAGCCATGCCTCAATCATACTTCTATTACTGGCTTGAGGGTGTGTATTTGGGAGGAGGTAATATATAGCATAAATCAAGACCATGGGAGCGTTCTATGAACTGATGTCATAGATGAAAGGAAGCAAGTTTGTTTGGATAAGGGAAATGACATGTTGAAATTACTACTTTAATGTAGGTTGTTCTTGGGTTACTGCCCAGGTTTGCCCTTGTATGATCGGTGTGAAAGACATAAAGGAGTATTAGAGGTGGCATTTCAAAGCCAAGATGATGATATGGGTGGTGTACAAGACTACTGATGAGAGGCTGAATCATAAAGACGGCTGGCTCAGGTCAGGAATTGGAACAGAGGTATGTAGCAGTGGGAGATGAGGAACTAGGGGTAGCCACTAGAAAGTCTAAGATGGCAAGGACTGAAGAGGTTCCCAGAACCCAACAGGGATGACATTAGCCAAAATACCCAACAGAGGGAAGATAGAACCTGTAAAGAGTGTACCCAGAGGATAGGCATGTTAAAAAGTTAAAAGATGGGGCCACACACTCATCTCAAAAATATTAATCCAGAATTGTTCATGTTAAAAGTAAATGCAGAGACTGAAAAGCCATAAAGTGACTGCCCCACCTAGGGACTCATCCCATCTCCAGACACCAAACACAGACACTATTGCTGATGCCAAGAAGCACTTGCTGATAGGAACCTGGTATAGCTCTCTCCTGAGAGGCTGTGCCAGAGCCTGAACAATACAGATGTGGATAGACACAACCAACCATCACACTGAGATGAGACTCCCAGGACTCAAAGGGAGAGACTATAGGTGAAGTGCCCTAAGTGGGAAGAGGGAACTAGTAGAGCTCACCTCCAGTAGAGAGACAGAGCATCATCAAGTGAGGGATGGGGTTGCCATCCCACAGTCAAAATTCTGACCAGAAATTGTTCCTGTCTGAAAGAACTGCAGGGATGGAAATGGAGAAAAGACTGAGGGAAAAAAAATCCAGCAACAGGCTCAAAGTGGGATCCAGCTCAAGGGGAGGCCCCAAGGCCTAACACTATTACTGAAGCTATGGAGTGCTCACCAAAAGGGATCTATCATGACTGCCCTCTGAAAGACACCACAAGCAGCTGAAAATGTCAGATGCAGATATTTGTACCCAAACAATGAACAGAAGCTCGGACCCCTGTGGTAGAATCAGGGAAAAGCTGGAAGAAGCTGAAGAGGAGGGCCAGGCTGTAAGAGGTCCTGCAATCTCATTTAACCTGGACCCCTAGGATTTCTCAGACACTGGATCACCAAACAGGTAGCATACACCAGCTGATATGAAGACCCTAACACATATACAGCAGAGGATTTCGGGGTCTTGTCTCAGTGAGAGAAGATGCACCTAACCCTCCAGACTGGAGGCTCCAGGAAGTTCAGAAGTCTAATAAGGTGGGGCTTGAGGATGGGGACATCATTGTGCAGAGAGGGAGGTGGAAAGGATGTATCAAATGTGGAACAGTCAGAGGGTGGACCAGAAGGGAATAAAATCTGGAGTATTAAAAAAAAGGATTAACTAAAAAGAAGGGAGAAAATGTCATGTATTTGTGAGGCCTTGGCTTTCCAAGTCCTTACTTTGCTTTGCAATGAAAATGATACAGGAATAATAGCAGGTAAATGAAACAATGTTACTTAAATATAATGACCACAATGGAATGAATTGCAGTTTACTGGAAAGATCAATGAATAAGCGGAATAGCACCTCTAAGGAAGAACTAGTTTGGTTGGAGCAGAATAAGGGAGAAGAACGAGGTTGGGGTAATGAGGTAGCTGGATATTTAAGACTTTGTAACTTGTTTGCTGTCTAACTTCAACCCTTGGGAGAATAGAAGCCACTGAGAATTTTGAGTCATGGAGTGATGCTGTAGGCTGGCAGACACAAATGGACATTTTAGCCTCCATCATAACCGCAGGAGGAGATAGAAGGTACAGATGCTTTACGGTGGCATTTCATGAAAAGGAAAGGCTCCACAGGCTTAGAGAGCTGGCACATAGGAAATTAAAGAGAAAGGAGGGAGGGTCCTATTCCAGGCCATTAAGTTTCGGGAATAGAGCAGTGGGTGTTTGTAAAAACACAGATTTTTAACGGGTGGAGGCAAGATACATATATTTAAATTTCTTGTTCTAAATACAAGCTTTATAGTATTTGATACAAAATACTCACATCCAAGATTCTTATAGAAGTGAATCCCATCAATAACTGTGTTAGTGAGCTTGGCACTACCTCAGTCAATATGATCTAGCTCTGAGTGACAGGTAACATTTAACTGTCACCGAGCTAGGCACTAATAAAATATTCTTAAATTTCGGACTCTCACAGTGTCTGATGATTATGTGAACAGTTTCAAGTCACTGAGTTTAGGTAACTTTTGCAGTAGTAAATCAACGAGTACAATGCTATAGTAAAATTCGTCACTTACTGGATGTTCTAGTTGTGGAATGACATCTTTCAACACATGCTGTGAATGATTCCTTCTGTGCCGGGAAATCTGCAAACACATTGACATTTGATACCATTACGTTGCTTTTCTTTACTGATTTGAAAATCATTTTAATGAGCACAGTCTAGTCACTATGCAAATGAAAATGAACATATTAAAATGTGATCAAATAATAACATATATGTAAAATGAATAATGTATTAGATGTTAATTAATTTGAATAAAATTTATATTCCAAGATGGTTGGCTGCAAAAATAGTTAGTACTCTTCTAGACCTTGAGATTCCACTTCTCAGGTAATGAGATCAGTATTAGAATCTTGGGCATCACCAGACTTTTACACCTGCTTTAACCAAATTATAAGTAAATGTTATGTAAGTGCCACTTCATGACATTAAAAGTTAGAATACAAAAATCATATGCCTATCTCTGTTGGAACTCTTAGCTTGGATAATAGTCTCCATATTATGAGGAAGCTTAAACCATTCAGTGCAAGCAGAGACTTTGCCATTTTGTGGTTGATAGACAAGAGAGTGTCCAGTAACCAGCTTCACCCACTAATCACAAGAATCTGAAACTTCCAAAGGATCAGTTCACCCAGCCATGGACCACCAGGTTCAAACTCCTAAGCCATTCTGGAGCATCATGGGGAAGCACAAGCTGAGCTTATGCTTTATTCAGACAAGCATTTTTTTCTTTTGTTACCAGACTCAAAACATAATAAAATAAATATTTTACATCTTTGCAGTTGAGCATCTTAAAATGAACTAACTGGGAAAAATATTTCATGCAAAAACATGATGTATTGCCAGGCTTCCAGCCCATAATTCTCTGGATATGTGTTGTATTATTCTCACATCATCCTTTATTGTTCAGATGCCATTAAATACACAACAGTCGCATGACACATTGTCTTTGAGCAAAGAAGAGTGAAAATTATTGTTCTTTCTCCAGAAGAAGCATCATGAGCAAATTCCACCATTAAAGAAGAAAGGGGAAATGTATGATTTAATATGCTTGACAGATTGAAGGATTTCATTAGATTACTTCATATTTTACATAAAAGATAGAGTGGAAAAGAAGAAAGAAGAGTGATAAAGAAAAGGATTAGAGAAATAAACTAGGTCTCAGCACTTTAAGTAGACATGAAGTTTCCACAGACTGAAGAAATTAGGTCAATGTCTGTGGAGATGTTGAGGTAATTGTATTACAATAGAAACGAGAATCTGAGCCTAAAATCCAGAAATTCCATATTTATTCCAAAAAACTAATTATAATGAGAGCTAACTTTGAGATAATTCTTTCTACTGCCCAGCTGGTATCTGATGGAAGGATGGACATCAGGCATGGGCAAGCACCTAGGAAGCAGATGCAGACTCTATAGAATGATAGGCCTGAGGTGTTCTTCCAGGCAGAGGAGTAGCACTGGTTTCCACCAGCAAAGGTCTCACAGGGACTGCCCAGCAGAACATAGTAATTGTTTTGGTGTACTGACTAGGCTGTTTGCTATGTTTCCTTTTCCCTGGTTCTCACCCCACCATTATCTGTAAAATGCAGATAAAATGAAGCAGATAACTTGATTTTCAAGTTCAAACTCATTTAGCTCTTTAGGGAGACTGTGAGTTCATGAAAAGACATATTTACCACCAAATTGTGGAAACGGAGCTTGATGTAGTTGGAGGGTGTGATGATTCATCTTTGTTTTCAATGTGATTGGATATGGCATTAAGTAAGAGACGAATAACTGGCCTGATCAATAAATGTACTTTCGGGAAGGATTAACTGTGGGTCAGGGAAGAACCTCTAAACAACAAGCAGGATCTTTGGCCTATAGCCTAAGAGTCAAGGTTTGCTGTTGCCTACCTGCTTGGCTTTTTGCTGGTAGGCTTTTTACATCCTATTATTGTGGCCATTGTGGCTACCATCAGAATCCATCTTCCTAGACTTTTCAGCAGCTCACCAGGAATGCTCCAGGTCATCACACTAGAGTGGGAATGGTGGGGGCATCTGAGTTCTCAGCCTGTCAAGTATATAGACATTCATGGCTGGAGTAACTAGGCCCTATCATGTAAGCCAATCTAATTCGTCAGGATTGGTTAGAATTGACGAGGGGACAAGGACTGATTTGGAGATGCCTTTTTTGGTTAGGTGGACGGATATGTTTCCAAGTGCTGGAAAATATGTACAAAATAAGAGAGGTAAGGAAAGAAGATGTTGTTCTCTTGAACCTATACTTAGTTTATCTGATGATTAGAGCTTGCTGTTTGACTAGGTTAGGCTAACAGAAGGTGAGGAGACAAAAGATACATCAATATTCAAAGCGACTATCCAAACAGATTTTGTTCCAAATTCTCTGTATCTTTGACACTGGTTAGGACTCAACATCAAATTAGTCTGTGTGGAATGAAGATTATGGAAGCTGGCTCATCAAATGGAGCTAATTGCCTAGGCTCAGGAAGTTTACTTTCATTGGCTATTTAACTTTAAATTTGGGTGGAGGAATAGTTTTATATTTAGAGAATACTATACTTCAGAGCTTCCTGTAGAAAACAGCCTTCCCTTGCCTAAGTGAGAAATAGATTCCCATTTCTTGGAACCATCACATGGTTTAGAGAATTTGTAAGCTGGCATTACTTCAAAAGTATAGCCACCATAGACACTAAAATGATGTAAAGATGGAAGACCTTATGTGTAAGGATGCGGAGAGCAAAAGTAGTCGCTGAGAGAAATTCTACAAACTTCAGTTTCACAGTGGCTATCCACAGCTCGGCAGTGAGAAACGGTCTGTCAGTATTTAGTCCTTTAAATAAGTGGAAAGTTGTTTCCTGATGCCTTACATTTAGAATTATGTCTCTGAAGTTCTTATTACACTCTACCTGCATCCTTGCTTCCATGTAAGGATGGAAGATTCCTGAATGATAATATCTTTCTTTTTTTTTTATTTCCTTAAACTCCAACTGTATTCCTAGCTTCGTGGCAATAGTTAATTACCTGGAAAATAAAATACTTTAATTGTTAGAGATAAAAGTGCCAAGGAAATTGCAAAGTTGATGCATGGGACCTGGTCAGACATGGCTGTCACTCCATGTCCTCTCTGTTCCATCACTAGTACGTTGTCATCAGGAGAGTGGCCTAATACTCCATCATCCCCTAATACTGCCTGTCACTCACCTGAAGAACATGTACCTGTGAGGCAGGCTTTCCAGTTCTGCTTTGTTCTTGTCATTAACCGTGGTAGGTTTGTTGTTGGAACAGTCTAACTCTATTATTTTTAAGTCTTATGGTGTGGTAGAAAGTTTACCATATCATAGCCATTTACTAGTGTAGTAAAAGAGTCAAGTAAATATGGAAACCTCATCCAGTAAGCCAATGACTAAAATAGGAAATAAATGTTAATGAAAAAAATGAGAAAAAAGGACCATTTCTAAACACACACTTGCTTTTCTCTTGAAATGAGCCACTGATTTAGCTAAACCAAATATAAATCGCAAAATATAGACAAGATAATATCTCATGCTAACATTTGTGGAATACCGACTTGCCAGGTATTATTCAAGATCTTAATACACATCTGTTAAGTTGTGTGTGTGTGTGTGTGTGTGTGTGTGTGTGTGTGTGTAAGTAATGTCCCGATGAAACGTTGAGTCCTTTCAGTTTACAGAGGAAAAAAAAATGCTTTTAATGTAGACATTTAACAGAGAGTCAAGCTTGTAAATTTTAATGCTAGAATCAGTTTCAAACCCATTATAAATCATCTTAATACTTCTTTGGGGAGGTAATACTCCTTATCACTCTTAGGTCAATGAGCTGCTGATCTGTTGTATTCAACCATGTTATTCGGGTGTTGTAAACAGAGAACTTTTGTCGCTCATCCGTGCTGAAACAGTCTTCCTAGGAAAGCAAAGAAACTTCATTGCGAACCACATTAGCCTGATCTAGAGTTAGGGTATTGAAAATTCTGTATCCATAATGGCTTAATTGCTACATATAGATATGAGAAGTTAGGACTCATCAGACTGTCTTTCTATAACATACATAGCAGAAATATAAATGCAATGAAAATTTGGTTCACCCAAAATTCTCATTAAAATAAGTGTGGCAAAACCTTTCCCTATGAATAAAGATTTCAGGGGACCAATCACTGGGCAAGGAGTAGGAGGGACTTCTGGGGAAGAGAAGAAGAAATAAAAGAAGACTTGCTTTTGGACAGGGAGAGCTTGGAGGAAGGTATAGCAAACAGGAGGCTCCTGGTTTAGCTGGCTGATCTGCTAGTATTCACCACTGGAGAATTTAACTAAGAATGACTTACAGAAAACGACAACAGTTGCTATGCCCAGCGATTGTGGTACCTGTTGATTTTAAACTAAGACTGTATGATGTTTTCCTTCACACAGCAACAAGGCTGTGTTCCAGTAAAGTGCTGCAGTAAAGCGTAGGTTTGCAAGAAGTAGCCCCTTACACTCAGCTAGCCATGTAAATTTGGATGTGTGGGACTGGTGTGTCAGCAACCTACCATGGAAGAAAGTGAGTCTGGTAAAGAGATTTCAGAGCTCTGGGTCAGAGAGTCTGCCAAGATGAGAACAGGCCATGCCCACCAGCATAGTGGCTTTTTTAGTATTTCACACAACAAACACATTTATAGGGAAAAAAAGACTCCAAAA
Source organism: Micromys minutus (assembly GCF_963924665.1). Taxonomy (NCBI): domain Eukaryota; kingdom Metazoa; phylum Chordata; class Mammalia; order Rodentia; family Muridae; genus Micromys; species Micromys minutus. The sequence goes on along the minus strand of NC_137982.1, from coordinate 18,914,235 downwards.
CTGTCCTACATATAATAGATAATTTCATAGTACCTTTATGGACATTTATGAGTAATGAATTACTATCTGATTTGGTAAATCTTGGGATATCCCTTCCACATGACAGTTTAAGACTAGAGGTCTTTTATCTCATATAGAAGGGCAGTTTGTTTCTTTGTTTATTGTATTCAATCTTACTATATAGTGTTTGTAGACTGAGAATCTGATAGATAAACCTACAATCAAAAGCAAAAAAAAAAAAGACAGTAGATATCCTTAATTGGTTAATTAGATATCAATTAGTGTTGTAGAACAACCTTCATGTTCAGTATTTCATCTCAGCCAGTTCCGAGTAGGTCATTAAAACACACCCGTTTCTATTCTGAGCACAGCAAGAAGAGTAATTCATTGAGACCATGCTTTTTGTCCCCAACAGGTTTCAAACTATACCCCTACCCTATGCCACACACCTGGGCTTTGTCTGAAATTATGTATGCCATGTTTCAGGACCTGGCACGGTCTGATCTGATTATTTTCTAAATAGTTGGTGAATTTGAGACATTGACTGTCAAAGAAATAACAGTAGTGTAATGCAGCTTTCTTTCGGCAAGTTATTTTTCTCACAGAATTGTGGAAGTAAACCTCTATGGAAGGCATTCTTAATTTTTTCTGAGAGTCCTTTGTAATATTTATTTGCATTGCCAACTGATGGTTGATGTCCACTGACAGAAATTCAATTATTTAGGTAACAACAGTGAATATTTATACTTGTATGTGAGACAGTAAATGGAGAAACCAAGCATCAGATTAGAATAGTGATACCACCAAAACGGAGAAGATAAAATCTAAGACACACTCATGTGGCTACTTCTGTATGAATAGACCACCTCTGGAAGTGTAGCATACTGTCCTAGTCCACTTCTCCCATTTGTGCATTTCAATTATTTTTCAATGGGTAGCCAGGTCTTTTGTGCACCAGGCTGGATTGGGTGGTGCAGGAAGGATCTTTCTTGGTCAAGAGTGAGTTTATGGAAAAAGAACACACACCTGGGAACAGCTTTGGAGAACTAACTCAGTTTATTTGGGGTGGGGGATAAAGACTATTTAAACTTTTGAGGGGTGAGTAGAGGCTATCAAGGTGAATGTACAAGATTGACCATGGTTAAGGATGTCTCCTCTACATGAGGAGGAATTTCAGGTGCTGTAGAACATGACTATAGGAGAAAAGGAAGTTTGACCTCACTGCCAGCATTGTGACCTCCTTTGGTAAGGCAATGGTGGGAACATTTTTATGCTATATGCATCTTTCTGGTTGTATATGCTCTTAAGCCTAAAGGGAATATACACCTATGCTGACCACATAGGAGAGGGCACCGCTACATTTATTTTGTTATCTTTTTCAAAAATAATATTTCTGAGTTATGAAATGTCTTCAGTTTCATTTTACAGTTCTACTTAAAAATAATCATGAACTTTGACATAGATTTATTTCCAAAATTCTGAGTAAATAAAAGCCTGACAATTCTGTTTCTCTGGCCTGTTTATTTTTTTAATGTGTCTTTTAGTTTATTCAATTTTAGTTCACTGTTATTTGTTTGTTTTATTTAATTATTTTATTTGTTTACATCCCCAAAGTTGCCACTCTTCCTGGTCTGCCTCCCCAGGTTCTTCACCCCATTCCCCACTCCAAGAGGATGCTCCTCCATCTGCCCACTCACCCAACCTCACCCTTACCAGCATCCCTCTTCCCTGGGGCATCATCTCCCACTGAGGATTTGCCAGACAGTTCTCTGCTACACATGTGCTAAGAGCCACAAACCACCCCATGTATGCTCCTTGGTTTTTTGCTTAGTTTCTGGGTTCTGAGGGTTCAGGGTTAGTTAACACTGTTATTCTTCCTATAGGGTTGCAATCCCTTCAGCTCCTTCAGTCCTTCCTCTAACTCCTCCATATTGGGTCCTGACCTCAGTCCAATGGTTGGCTGTAAGTATCTGCATTTGTGTACGTCAGTTACTGATAGACCCTATCAAAGGACAGCATGCCAGGCTCCTGTCAACACACACAATATGGCCTCAGGAATAGTGTCAGGATTTGATGCGAGTGCATGGGATGAATCCCAAGCTGGGCTGATCACTGGATGGCCTCTTTTTCAATCTCTGCTCATTTTTGTCCCTACGTTTCCTTTACACAGGGATAATTCTGGGTTGAAAAATTTGAAGACTCAACTGGGGGCCACATTTTTTCTACTAGAGGCAGTCTCTTCATTAGCATTCCAGCTAATTCCACCCCATTGAGTCTGGTAGTCTCTTACATCCCATGTCTTTGGGACTTTCTAGAGGACCCCCCTGCCCTCTAACACCCAATGCTTCATATTTTGATTCTCTGGCCTGTTTATTAAGATTATCATCTTAGTTTCTTTTCAAGTGACATGATTATGTCTTAAGCTCTTCTTATCTCTGTATCCTGTCTCTTTAAACAGTGAAGATGTGATAACAAATGTCTGAATTTATGATAACCTTTCATTTAGAGAAGAACAAAATGTGTGAACAAACTTAATGGCGGTACCTTCCTATTGGATTATCATGACCTATAAATGGAGATGATTTGTAGTAGGTCCCATTGAAAAATAATTAAAATGCAAGTGTCTTGTGACTTGGATTCTCTTAAAATTGATATCAGATTAATCTATATGATTAACAATGTTAAATCAAAGCTGCATTTTTCCTTCATGATCACCAACCACACAGCTCTCTCTCCTTTCTGAGGCTTTGTACCTGTGGAAGGTGAAACGGAAACATGGTGTACCCAGAAAGCATAAAGCAACCTTCCTTCACACCCCTCTCTTTTCTTAATAGAACGTGCACGATTACTTTTTTCAGATCTTTAGCTTCCAACTGGAATTTAAAATTTACTTTTTCAAATGTTCTTCCCTTTTCTTTCATTTATTTTTCATTTTTAAGAATCTATTTAAAACACATGAGGCTGATGAGTGGGATTAGTCTGTGATACATTGCACACTGTAAAAATAACAGAATTTGGGCACATTATTTCCCCTGTGTGGGAGGGTCTACCATGAAAGTTATACATAAACATGAAACATTCCACACAGCTCTGATTTTAACTAGATTACCATTTTTGATGAAAGTTTATATCTTGTGGCTTAGACTTGAAATAAAATCACTTGAAAAGCATTAATACGTTCCAAGGTTTTCACAGACATGTGCGTTTTCTGAGGCATACCACCCATTAGCAACCTCCCTGGATATGTGGATGAAAAGCAGAAATAAATCTGTGGTTAAGTTTAGTCTTTATCTTCACAGTTTCTCAAGAATTTTTTTGGTATATCCCAAGTCTTATATTCAAATTTTCATGCATTTTGCCAAATTCAATTTCTTAAAGCTATCACAATCAGACATTGAGGAACGTTAGTGAATATTTTGGGAATGCAGGGACATGGTTAATATTTTTAGTATTTGTAACAATTTAGTTGTTTACAAATAATAAATGCAGCCTAAATGATGACTACTTTTCCAGCGCATGGATGTGGCATCTAGCTTTGCAGAAAGAAGCCAAAGATGGTAGAATTGAACCTTATCATGTTCTTAATTTGTTATAACTCTGTGGACACTGAACACTTACTCAGTACATAGTTTCCTGTAGTGATATAAATAAATCTTTCAGTAGTCTCAATGGTAGGCAATCACATAAAGCAATGAAAGATCAAATTATTTGACTGTGTATCTTATTAATGTATAATAGATATGTATCTTAGCATATATATTTTCCTGTCTCCTTCTTACCACTGTATTATTCAAATGTCATAGTGGGCATTCATAGACAAATCTATTCCGTACATATGAAAATTGACTGCACCATAATTCTCTTTTTATTGTATAGCTCAAAAATATGACACTGCTTCACGTCTTTCATCCCCTGAGAAAAATTAAAGGGACAATTAAAAATAACCATAATTTTCTGACCCCTAAATAGCCAAAGAGAGGTACCTCCACTATGGTTTCAAGTGGTTAACACCTTTTCTTTCTTTCTTTAATCCCAAACATATGTTTTCTTTCAAACAGGAAATCAGACTACCTATTAATCTTTAAAATGGAAAATTTAGAGGAAATGAACAATTTTCTAGACAGACACTAGGTACCAAACTTAAATCAAAAACATATAAACCATCTAAACAGCCCCACAAACCGTAAGGAAATAGAAGTGGTCATCAAAAGTCCCCCAACCAAAATAAGCCCAGGACCTGATAGGTTTAGTTCAGAAATCTATCAGACTTTCAAAAAAGACCTAATACGAATACTCTCCCAACTATTCCAAAAAATAGAAACAGAAGGAATAATACTCCACTCATTTTGTGAAGCCACAATTATGCTTATTCCTAAACCACACAGAGACCCTACAAAAAAGAGAACTTTAGACCAATTCTCCTCATGAACATTGATGCAAAAATATTCAATAAAATTCTTGCAAACCAAATCCAAAAACACATCAAAACAATTATTCACCATGATCTAGTAGGCTTCATTTCAGGAATGCAAGGATGGTTCAATATATGAAAATCCATTAATATCATCCACTATATAAACAAACACAAACAAACAAACAAACAAACAAAAAACCACATGATCATCTGTCTAGATGCTGAGAAAGCATTTGACAAAATTCAACACCCCTTCATGTTAAAAGTCTTGGAAAAATCAGGAATTCCAGGCTCATACTTGAACATAGTAAAAGCAATCTACAGCAAACGAGTATCCAACATCAAACTAATTGGTGAGAAACTTGAAGCAATTCCACTAAAATCAGGGACTAGACAAAGCCGCCCACTCTCTGCCTACCTATTCAGTATAGTACTGGAAGTGCTAGCCAGAGTAATCAAACGACAAAAAGAGGTTAAAGGGATACAAATTGGAAAGGAAGAAGTCAAAATAGCACTATCTACAGGTGATATAATAGTAAACTTTAGTGACCCCAAAAATTCCACCAGCGAATTTTTACAACTGATAAACAAATTCAACAAAGTGGCTGGATATAAAATTAACTTGAAAAAATCAGTAGCTTTCTCCTAATCAAAGGATAAACAGGCTGAGAAAGAAATTAGAGAATCACAACCCTTCACAATAATCACAAAAACTATAAAATTCCCTGGTGTGACCCTAAGCAAGCAAGTGAAAGATTTGTGACAAGAACTTGAAATCTCTGAAGAAGAAAATTGAAGACCTCAGAAATTGGAAAGACCTCTCATGCACATGGATTGGAAGGATCAACATAATAAAAATGGCCATCTTGCTTAATGCAATCTACAAATTCAACACAATTCTCATCAAAATTCCAACTCAATTCTTCTTAGAGCTAGAAAGAGCAATTTGCAAATTCATTTAGAATAATATAAACCCAGGATAGCAAAAACTATTCTCAACAATAAAAAAATTTCCAGGGAAATCATTATCCCTGACCTCAAGCTATATTACAGATCAATTGTGATAAAAACTTCATGGTTTTGGTACAGAGACAGGCAGGTATATCAGTGGAATAGAATCAAAGACCCAAAAATTAACCCACACACTTATGGTCACTTGATCTTTGACAAAGGAGCTAAAAACATTCAATGGAAAAAAGACAGCCTCTTCAACAAATGGTGCTGGTTCAGCTGGCAGTCAGAAGAATGCAAATTAATCCTAATTTTCTTCTAAATATTTTAAAATATTTACTGATACAGAATCATGGCACATGTTTATGGGAAAAGGTATAAAACTTCAGTTCAGATGTACAATGTGTATTGATCAGATGAGAGTAATTGATGTATCTGCTATTTTGAATATTTCTCACATCGTTGGGGAACATTTTTTCTCTTGTTTTGCTATTTTGAAATGTGCACATGTTCTCCTGTATCTATATAACTCTAGCATAGTTCCTGAAGGGTCATCTCTGTCTGGTTCCTGCCAGTAAATACTTTTTGGGACCAGATATAGTGCCTGGATTTGGTGACTGCATATGTGGTGGATCCCCAGGTGAGTATGGTGGCTTCTAAGTGATCTTTTTTACAATCCCTATTCATTGATTTGACTTTGCATTTCCTCCCAGGGGAGTTTTGTTCTCTTTTCTACGAAGGACTGAAGCATTCCATTATCACATTCCTCCTTTTTGAGCTTCATAATGTTTGTGAATTGTTTCTTGGGTATTAGGTATTCCAAGCTTTCCTGGGCTAGTATCTGCTTATCAGTGAGTGCATACCATGTGTGTTCTTTTGTGACTGGGTTACTTAGCTCAGGATGATAGTCTCAAGTTCCATCCATTTGCCTATGAATTTCATGAAGTCATTGTTTCTAATAGCTCGGAGATCCCAATGAGGTTGCTAAAGAAAGAACTTAAGGAGCTGAAAGGGGTTGCAACCTCATGGGAAGATAGCAATATTATTAATAAACCAAACCCTCCAAAACTTCCATGAAGTAAAACACCAACCTCTGTGTGCACTTTGAGAAACCTATTGATCCAGTTGTGTATGTGGCTAAAGATAGCAGTGTCTGGCATCAATGTGAGAACAGGTTTTTGTTCCAGAGAGGGTGCATTGTCCCAATGCAGGGGAATCACAAGGCAATGGGGTGGAGAGGCAGACCTGAAGGGAGTACACCTTTGTGAAGGCAACTGGAGGGTGGGGGGAATGGGAGTGGGGTGGGGTAAAGGGATAACATCTCAAATGTAAATACAGAGTATCTAATAAAAAAATAAAGCATAAAATTAGAAAAAAAAAACTGTGCACATAATTATTGTCAATCCTAAGTATCCTAAGGTGCTACAGAATCTTAGAAGTAACTTCTATCCAAAGTAGCTTATGTCCAACTACACATCTCCCCTCATTAACCACTCACTCCCCTTATTTCTGGCAAAGCTAACTATTCTCTTTGTAAGATGGACATTTTAGATTCTGCATGTGTAGTGTTCAGCCTTCTGTCACTACAATGAAGCACCTGTGATAATTAACCTAGCAAGTTTGTTATGGGAAAGGGCTCTCGATGTTTCAGTCCATTATCACTTGACTACAACGCATTAAGCTTGTAGCACATTCTGTTGAAAGCACATGGCAAAGTAGAACTACTCAGTTCACTGGGAAGGAAACAAGAGAGAAACAGGGTATAGCAGGACTTACAGTGGGGATAGCCCCAGTGGCATAAGGATTCATGAGAATTCTTCCTCCATCAAATTCTACAGTACATCCTAATACCACCCTTGGGCAAAGGCCTGTGATATATATTATTCCGTTTTTAACACTGCTAATGGCAGTGCAGAATTTATTGAAGTCACACTTATCATTCTTCCTATTAGCAAGTAAAATAACTCACTCACTCCTCCCATTTACTCTTGAGATCAGAGATATCTGCTCTTATAGAGACAAAAGGAAATAGTTCAAAAAGTAGATTATGAAAGTATAAATTTGTATTCTAGAATGTTTGAATAAAATTTACATTTCTCAACAAGTGAAAGCTAGGCAATCTTTTAAGTAAAACAATTGAAGCCAACACTAAAAATACTTAAAATTATTTCATAAATGCCTCATAAAATGTAAAATGTAGAACAAATAACAATTGTTGAGGATCAGAATGTTTATGATTTATAGTCATGTTCACCAAAATGAAGCCCAGCATTGTTAAATTCCTGTTTTGCTATTTTGTGCAGACACATTCTACATCTGATTTCATGATATCTAACTGCCTGAAATTCCTGACAAATTAAATCAGGCTCAGTTTCAATTTTTAAAAATTCTTTTCACTTTCCAGAAGGACCCAGGTTAAAAAACCAAGGTTTCTTTTTTACTTCTGCAAGCTTATTTTGATCACTAACAAAGAAACCCTTTTGGTTTTGGAATCCTGTGATGCATTATGTATGACATGTAGTCTGTGGTGTGTAACGTTTGACAAAGATACTTACCTGCTGTCTGCTTTCTATAGTCCTACTGATCATCTTTTTTCATAGACCTCTATTTCTTAATTCACAGGGAGATATGTACTTAGTGAAAGTGGTCTGCCTGTATTGAGAGTCATATTTCCAAACACTTTGGGAGGCAAAGATTTGAATAACTACAACACTCTTGCGAATTAAGACTTTCTGAGAAGTGTTCGATACAAGCACACTGAATGAATGGCTTCAGCATCTTTAGTCAATACCTAATAATTGTCCCTTGCCAGATTGCTTTCTTCACCTATTCTTTGAGGTTCTTAGAGACACCCCCCTCCCAAACTCACCTTCTGCTGCTGAGAAAAGAAGATTTCATTTTGAAGGTTAATCCGACTCAGCAAGATTGAAGGATGGCACTTTTCCTTGGTTGTAAGTATGTTGGCTCAGGCCAGACAGCTGTTAGGACATTCTCCTCTGGGAATCGTGCCCTCAACACCCTCCATTGATGCACATACATGGTCTACTGGCTGCCGACTTTCATGCCCATCTGCTCAGATGGCCTGGTGCCCACTCACAAGTTGGCTGGATCCTTGCCCTTAGTATGTAGGTGCCAGGCAATGATGGGTTTAGATGGGCAGCACGTATAATACTACAAGTGACATTTTTTTTCTTTCTCTCTGTGCAACATCTATCCTCTGCGCCTTCTGTGAAAGAGAAACTTGTGTTTCTCCACCCCCTGGCCATACCCATGGATGCATGCAGCCTTGTGCATGTAGATGAATAAGTGTATTCAACTCGTCATCAACATGAAGATGAGAGAATTAAGGGGACAATTCCCCAAGATCCAAGTGACAAGTTCCAACAATAGAATGGGTAGGATTGTGAAAATCCTGGGCACCTGGAGTCTGTCAGAAGACATTTAGCATGGGTGTAAGTAGAGAAGGCTGGTTGATAGCAGGGTACCAGGGCATGGCTGAAGACGCAGCAGGGATAGCTATTGTACTTCCAGCACACATTGTTTTGCTTGCATTGAAAAACAAGTAGAAAGAACAGGGTTAATAAGAACACAGTTTTTATGTTCAGTGAGGCCAAGGATAGATGCTGTGGTAGTCAGACGTAGAAAATGACCCTAACCAAAAGAACAAGAAACAAAAATAGCATCATTCCTTCTAAACTACAGCAAACCCATGAAGAGGAATAGATTGGCACAGGAGGTTGCGACTTTAATGATCCAAAGCATATGAATGCTTGTTAGCAGACAGCAGACAGACATAAGTAAGAACAACAGTAATGACAGCATCTGCAGCCTGGCCTATGGCACGAAAACCAATCAGGCAGCAGTGGAGAGAAGCGCCCAAAGGTATGTTAAAGCTGTGCTTTCCTTGTGTGTTTATTTAAGGGTGATTGAATTCAGGGTGTTGTCAGTCTGCCTTGGAGAATGGTTATACAATGTGTAGGCATGATCTTTCTCTCTGAATATGGTCTGTTGAGTCAGTTAGTTATGTGTGACTACTTGATCTGTCCTAGCCTTTATATAATGCCAAAATCGTCCAGTCCAAGTTCCAAAGGAACGAGGCCTAAAAACTTTTGGCTCCAAAATCAAATTAGGCTTCTCTACTTCCTTAGCCAGAAATGCATAAATACCCGATGGCCAAAACCAAAGAATTTGACATTGTGGAATGGATAGAGCTGTCATCTACCACTAAAGTGTGGAAAAATCTACTGTTTGAAGTCAGGACTACTTCACCATCTTCAGTAATCAGAACAGACTTCTTGGGACACCTTTCTGGGGGTATTCTGGCATTGGACTAGGAATGTTTCTGGCAAGCTGCCGATTTCAGATATCAAAAATGTAAGAACATACGGTTTTTAAAAGAAAATCTGCCATTTTTTCCTGTCCAAGAAATTCATAAAAGCAGCACATTTACATATTAAAAGTGGGTCCCTTATTCCATGTTCAGGTTACTACCAGTTGCTTAGATGCATTGAAAAACAGTGTAAGTCAGGATGAGTTAAAGAAAATGACCATGTGAATAATATTCCGATTTGCTTTCATTTGGGATTTTCTCAGGACTTTCTAGTGAAAAGTAGAAAAAAATCAGGATAAAGGTCCAACACCCCTTCATCTGATTACTGTGCTATGTCATTTTAACCATCAGAGTTTCCTGGGAAAACTGTTCTCAAGTGCCCTGTCAAGAGAGCCCCAAGCTAAGAAGCCAGTTGTCCATTTTGTGTAGTACTTTACATACAATTTCACAATGCTATGAGCTCAATCTTTTCAGTGTGTCATTGAACCAATCATGAGTGTTAGTTTTGTATCAAGATATGTTATCTGAAATGTGTTCTCAATTCGTTCAAGATATGAGCCAGCTGAATTGCTGGTCTCTTCCAGATGATCTTATTTCTTATAGAATATTTAACATCCGTTTTGGCTGAACTAAATGAAATTGCCAAAAGTAACTCTTCACCGATCTTAATTGGGATCGCGCCTGTGTTTGCATAGAAGTCGGGGATCTAAGTTCTTCTGTAGAAAGAAAAGTTGAGTAGATATATAGTCATTGCTATGGGAAGAAGCAGATGCAGAACCGTGTGCAAGGTAGGACACATTGACATTAAAACACAGTAAGCATATTTACTGTCATAAGACATAAGGTATTTATAAATATATACTATATAACATATACTATATACAATTATATTAATATAACTACATATTAATATTATTTAATTATATATTAATATGTTGTAATTATTACTGTGTGTATTATATCCGTACACATGTGCATGTGCTCACTTAAGAGCACATGTAGGATACAAAGGTTAATATTGGTATATATTCTTCTATATCTTTTCTGCATTTCTTTTTGAGACAGTGTTTCTTACCACACCTGGAACTTGCTGTTTTGGCTAGACCAATTCACAAGCAAACCTCTCAGATCTGCTTGTCAGTTGGCAGCACTGGTGTTATACGTGCATGCTACCAAGTCTAACTTTTTTTGTGGATTCTGAGAATCAGAACTTATGTCCTTATGCTTGTGGGGCAAGCATTTTTATACACTGAGCCATCCCTCAGGCAATAAATCTAAGGTAGGAGTAAGGTATAGTGTTAATAAAGTGTCATTGACTTTTAATTGTCAGATTTATTTTATTAAAACATATGTCTCTTGCCTTTAATGACTTTCAGAGCTGAACTTACTGCCTGTCAGAGTAGTAACTGAACAAATATTGGCTACCTTCAGGAGGTAGATAATTTATAACTAATTATTTTGTAACTAATCAAGCATCTTTTGTCTATCATCATTATATTTCACTTAAGTATCTTAAAATATAATGTAAGATGAACTAATAAAGGCTTTGGAAGCCTGGAAGATACATAGAGTAAGCGTATGTATGCTTTTGTTGAATCTACGCAGCACAGCACAGTGGTTTTTACTGGGTGAATCCCGGCACAGGATTATGATTGCCACTATTCTATATCCTCTAGATCTTATACTAAAAAAGAAAAACAGTGTCAAACTAGTCAAAATGAGGAAGTTGGCAAAATATCTTAATCTCTTTCCTCATTAAAATTCCACTGAAGCCATAGTAGAAAGAAAAAATAAAAAACTTCATCAATAGAAATGAAAATGTGAGCAAAAGTGAAAATGAGTCAAAAATTTAAAAGGTAACATGTATTATCTTTTCTGGCCTGGGGTGTTTCTATTTATATTCTAAGCACATGGAAAGCAGATGCTGGAGAATTTTGAGGTTGAGGCATGCCTTGACTTCACAGTAAGACTGAATTCTAAACATAAATAAAGACACTAGTAAGGTTCCATGAGAGGTTAGAAAAAAAGGTCTCAAGGAAGGCGGGGAGAGCAGGAAGTGTGACATAGAAGTTAAAGAATACTGCAGGTAGAGAGGGTTGAACAGGTGTAGTGGTGGTAGAATGGAGAGGAGGATGGAGAGAAGAGATAAAGAGGAGGAGGGAGAGAAGAGATGGAGAGGAGGAGGGGGAGAATAGAAAGGAGGATGGAGTGATGGAGAGGAGGAGGAAGAGGAGAATGGAGAGAAGAGATGAAGAAGAGAATGAAGAGAAGGATGGAGAGAAGAGATGGAGAAGAGCATGGAGAGAAGGATAGAGAGGATGATGGAGAGGAGGATGGAGAGGAGGATGGAGAGAAGAGATGGAGAAGAGGATGGAGAGGAGGATGGAGAGGAGGATGGGGAGGAGGATGGAGAGAAGGATGGAGAGGAGGATGGAGAGGAGGATGGAGAGGAGGATGGAGAGGAGGATGGAGAGAAGAGATGGAGAGGAGGATGAAGAGGAGGATAGAGAGGAGGATGGAGAGGAGGATGGAGAGGAAAATGGAGAGGAGGATGGAGAGGAGGATGGAGAGAAGAGATGGAGAGGAGGATGGAGAGGAGGATAGAGAGGAGGATGGAGAGGAGGATGGAGAGGAGGATAGAGAGGAGGATGGAGAGGAAGATAGAGAGGAGGATGGAGAGGAGGATGGAGAGGAGGATGGAGAGGAGGATGGAGAGGAGGATGGAGAGAAGAGATGGAGAAGAGGATGGAGAGAAGAGAGGGTGGAGAAAAGAGTAACATTTTACAGAAGCACCCTTGTGGGGACTTACTGCTTTAGTTCATTTTCTTTTGCTGTGATAAGATAAAATACTCTGAAAAAAGTAATTCAAAGGGTAAACGGATTATTTCAGTTTATGGTTCAAAATTGTAGAGTATCATCTGTGAAGCTACCACAGCAACAGAGCTGAAGACTCCTACTCTCCTTCTAATCAGGGAGAGGGCAGGACTAGATACATGCATGCTCTCCGCATTCTCCATTTATGCAATCTAGGATCCCAGCCAGAGACGGGTAATCCCACAGGAAGTCAGATTTTCATCTCAGTGTAAGAAAGATAATTCCTCACAAACATGCCCATGGGCACATCATCCAGGCGATTGTACCTGTGATTAGACAATTAACCCACCATGACTCCTATTCTCCAAATCTACTAAACATAAAATTAAAGATATTTATCCACTAGCATGGGTAGATAGTAATCTTCTCAGAAGCCAATGACTATTAAGTGAAAAACCAAGTACACAGTGTGAGTTACATCCCTACAAGCTGTTGGTAAGAGAGACAGACCCACATATTCCCCAAATAATGCACTCTCTTGGTCACCTACAAGAATGATAATGTAAAACAACTGATGAAGACATCAGACATTGGGTTCCAGGACATGGAGAAGAATAACCCCCTTTGCTGGCTTGTTTACATGGTGCCAGAATTCACTATAGAAGCTTCTGGAGGAGTAAATTCACCATCAGACCCACACAGCTGGAAATACTCTGAGCTACAACATTCTACCCTGGAGGAGGAGGCTCAATAGCAGCATAACTGTTAGAGAGTAAAGGGGAGCTTTCAGATTGGATTGCCACCCTGTTAGCTCATGGTGGAGAATGTAAACTTGGTAAAGAGCCTATGGTTGGGGGATGTCATAAAGCTTAGAAGGAATGGATATTTTCGTATCCAAATAGACATTGTGTTAAAAGACCTTCTACAGACATATGCTTTTAGCTGTAGATTAGTGTTGTTCTCAGCGTCACCAGAAAAGATTATTTTTTATAGTGGGCAGTAATTCTTACAGAGATTCAAAGATGTTCACAGTGCTGAAAACAAGTGACTAACTAAGGCATATGGAGTATGGAGGGTAATAGCAATTGATTGGGTGTCCAGGATTCCTACTCATTCTCATACAGCCGACCATGATGAAATTTAGTGGGTCACACATGTGAGTGCATGAAAATACACAGTAGGAAGGGGGTTAATTGGAACAAAAGGCTGTGGTTGGAGAGGAAGGGTGACAAGAGGGAGCAGTGAACAAATATTACCAGAAATCCACATATGAAGTTACTAAAGAATAAGAAAGAAAGAAACTGGCTATAAAGAAATAAATTTTAAAAAAATAGCATCTTTCTAAAACATCAGAAAATGAAAATGTTACATTATCACCACTGAGGCAGTTTTGGATTGTCAAAAAAGAAAGGATATGTGGACACATTGTAATGACTAAAGAAGATGCAACCTGAATTTGAAATTGTGGAGAAAGGAATATTAATGACAGAAAAGAAAACCCAGAAAACAAAACTGAAGAATTCTAACAAATCCATTTGCTCATTTTACTGACTCTCCCTCCAGATGCTCATTGCTTTGTAGTACCTGGTACCCAGACAACGAGGGTACTACTGCCAATAACAGCCATCATTCAGAAGGGAAGATTCCCAGATACTATACCGTATTATTGCACATAACCATGTAATCACATTAGATCAGAAGCAACCTAGAATCTAGAGTTCAGACTCAAAATCTCCTGCTATCACAAAGGAAAGAGGGGTATATGTGGCTGATAAATAGAGGACTAAAATCTTCTTCCTAATAATCAATGAGATAAGAACAGATACTACACTTAATCTTAGCCAAAAGGTCAAGAAGCAATGTTCAAAGAAGCCCTATTTATAATAGCCAGAAGCTGGATGGATACCAGTAGATGAATGGATACCAAAATTGTGTTATATTTACACAATGGAGTACTACTCAGCTATCAGAAACAATGACTTTATGTAATTCCTAGGAAAGTGGATGCATCTAGAGAATATCATCCTGAGTGAGGTAACGCAGTCACAAAAGAACAAACATAATATGCAGTCACTGATAATTGGATATTAGCCCCAGAAAGCTCGGCACACCCCAGAAACAACTCACAGACCTTATGAAGCTCAAGAAAAACAAAGGCCAAAATGTGAAAGCCTCAGTCCTTCTGAGTAAAAAAAATAATTGTATAGCATGCTCTCAGAGTATAGTACTCCTGCACCTTAAATCATTAATAATCCAAGAGCTAAGAATATAGCCTTGTGGCAATTTTTGGTTTTCAAAACTTATTATGTTTAATCCATATTCACCAAGACAACTTTGACTGTTCCCATGTTACATTCTGTTCTACATGTACTTTATACTTATGGTAACTAGTAGATTTCAATGCATATCATCAAACCTCTAAAATAATTAAGTACTGACAAAAATATATTCATTAGTGTTATGCCAAAATGCCTTTAAAAGATTGTACATGTATCTCTTTTTTAAAAAATAAAGTTGAAAGAGGAAAAAAATATATAAAAATAAAGAAATAATCAATGAGATCTCCAGCATCTATTATTAATCTTACTCCAAAAATTCAGAGGCAAAGATGTGTTTCATCATCTATAAGGACTCTTTTGCACTGTGAATAGTTCCAAGTCCTTGTATCACTGAGTTTAGGTAACATCAAGTGGAAGGGGAATTTCATCATGTAACTCTACAGAATAGCCACATATGGAATGGTGGTAGCACACACACTTAATCTCAGCACTTGGGAGGTAGAGACCGGCAGATCTCTGAGTTTGAGGTAAGGATAGTCTATAGAGCAAGTTTCAGGACAGCCAGGGCTACACAAAGAAACCCTCTTTTGAAACAGACAAACAAACAACAAAAATCAAACAGCAACAAAAAAAATAAAAACAAAAACAAAATAAAAATGAAAAGTTTATTATGGGAAAAAGAATAAGGTCACTACTCTAAACATGTGGAGAGTTCTATCAACATTTTAATCCCCTTTTAAAACTGTCAACTAATACTCACTGATTAAGAGAAACTAATTAGTTACTAATTACTAACTAGTCATTATAGTTATAACTAAACATTGTAGTCATATAGTAGTACTATAAATAGTTAGATATGTGTAACACATTGTTCCAAAATAACATCTGCTTTTTATGCAAAGTTATAAAAATAAGTAGAAATTACCAAAAAGATAAAAATTATATGTGTTGGTGACTTGGTAGACGACTACATATATGGAGAAATACTAAAAACAAAAATTAACAAGCTTAAAAATAAATAAAAGCAAGCAAACTTTTCAGACTATTTTCAAAAAGAAAAAAGAAAAAAAAAAAAAGGAATCATAGAAGCCCAAAACAGAGATAAGCGAGAATGGGGTTAGGAGGTTAGATATTTCAAAGCAATAGCATTTCTAGAAAAAGACAGTTCTGGGAAAGCCAGAACAAAAGAAATGCATTTTATTATTAAAGTAAATGGTCATCACTGTGGACAGTTAGTAGAAGGAACAGGAAAATGCGGTCCTGTTTGTTTTTACTGCAGGAGACACTGTTAATTCTCTTAGTATTGACTCCACAGGAATATTTTCATGTTTATATTTCTCAGAGATATCTGGAAAGAAAAAGAGAAATCCCTTTTACCTATAACCTACTTAAAACTTTCTTATTTTTCAAAGGAAGGGACAATGCCAAAATAATATTAATTTAGAGAAAAAGAAAAAGAAAAACAACCCCCCACTAATGCTCCCCTAAGATAAATAAAAATGAGTGAATTCTGAGGCATTTAATTCTCCATTGGGTCTTCACCACAATGCTGGAGTTAGTCATTAGTGCTCCCTGCCTGTGCTATCAGTAAATGATCAAAGTGTTTGTTTGGGGAGAAATCTGTCATATAGCATAATGATTCCCCAATTGTGATGCTGGGCATTTAGAGTAGACTCCTCTGTGTTCATTTAGGAGGTATTTTAAGGCAAAATTGGATGATAAGACATAGGACCAAGTGGGAATTTTTTTCTTTCTTTTTTTTTTTTTTGAAAATCAAATAACACAGAATGGCACCAATATTAGCTTGTGGACTCACATCAGAGGCAGTAGGGAAGCATTCCCAGAACAAGTAGGGGTGGGAGTGGGGGCTCTGGAAGTTCCACCCTCAGCCTGCAGCTATTGGCAACCCATGTCTGCTGGGGGAGGGGGTGGTTTTCTCTGAGCATGCATCTATTACAGTTTAGTAGATGATGGTGAACTTGTTACCCAGTGAGCTCAGTAAAAGATGGCACATGAGAGTGGGAGAGAGAAAGGAGCAGTCGACAGGTCAGGAGTTGGAAGGGGGGAAATGTGGAGTTAATTTTATCAAAATGCTCTATATGCATGAATGAAGCTCTCAAACAAACAAAAACTATGCCAAGGTAACAAGCAAACCAACCAAACAATCACAAAAAAACCGGTGCCTGAATTGGCACTGACTTTGGAATTAAAATAAGACCTGAGAAAGTTTTAAACATGAACAGGTGTGGAACAAGTCTAGCTCCCAATGACTTAGGTCTTATGTTACAAAAAAAAAAAAAAAAATTCTTATTCTAAGAATAAATTTTATAATTTACCCTCAATATAACTCCATACTCAAATCTCAAAACAACAACAACAAAAGTATAATACCCTATTAAAATTAAAATAAAAATTTTCTCATCACAAATGTTCTAAATTTGAGCTTTTGTAAAAAGAGAATTCCGAATTTTAATCCTAAACAAAGAGAAGATTGCTTTGTATTATGTCATACTCTTAGATTTCCCCGTGGCTTTAGGATGGGCTTGATTTTCCTCAGTCACTGTGAAAGTCCAGGCTTCCTCCTCCACAATAAAAAAAAAAAAAAAAAACTGTGCTCACTTCTGCAGTGTCTGTCAGAAGCTCACCAGAAGCCTTACAGTGATGTTTATGTGGCACATGAGGAGTCCTTACGAAGTGTTCTTTAGTAGAGCTTGGTACTTTTTACCTTGGGATACAGGGTATTTTGTAGACAGTTGTGGAGAAGGTAATTTAGAGCCTGGGGTGGAAATAGAAAGGAACAAGAGGGGAACGGATAGGATTTACTGGGGCTAAGGAATTTGAGTTTAGAAAAATTAAAAGGAAACTGACTATAACTTTCACACAAGCCTAGTAAATGAACCTTTGTCTTTTAACTCTATGACGTTTCAGTATAGGGAAAATAGCTTTCATGTGAATTTTAAGAGGTCTTCAGTGTTGCAGATGCAGAATAAATAGATTTCCTACAGAAGCGATTATTAACGGGAGGATGGGAGGCTCGGTGAAGGGAATGAGGATCTTTCTGAACAGAAAAACAAGAGGACTTCTAGGGAGGTGATCTCTAACTTTGTTGGACATCCTGACAAATCTGAAAGGAAGGACTCCTGAAAGCAATGTTACATCTCCACAACTAAACGGTTTGACTAGAATCCACTGGACTGTCATAGAACCTCAAATTAGGTGGCTGTGTTGCAGAAAACTCCCCACGCGATCCCGACCTGATTGTTCCCCCGTCTTAGACTAAAAAACTGGAATAGAATCAAGAAATTCAGAGGGAGAGTTCAAAGTACACGAATATCAACACTTGTGTAAGAGATTAAAAGCAACAGGACAATGAAAATATTGACAGGGATACAATAAAATAAAGGAAAAGAAACATTATTATTCATATTAGGAGCCAGATTCACCTCATCCTCCTTGCAAACAAAAGTTCCAGCAGACTAGTTAATATATAACTGTTGTGGGAACAGTGCCAAATTTAATAAGAACATATTAATAAAAACATTTCATTTTAAAAGTGGTTTCATAGATAGTATTCATTTCACAAAAGCAATAGCAATGTGCACATAAAGGAAATCACTGGGTCTTATGGAATACAAGAGAACTGAGCTCCAGTTTAAAGATAATATTGTCGAGTAGTTTTTTTATGGCAAAAAAAAATTCACTAAGAATCATGAATGCCAGGCAAGATTTCTATTATAGGATATTACATTACTTTTGTGGCTACATGTAATATGTCATTTGGTCAACAAAATTGACATTTTGCATAGGTACTATTGATTTCTGAAAAGAAGCTCAAGTATATGGAGTAAGTTGACATTAGTAACTAGCTTTCCAATCTCATGATGTTCCACAGCACCCGGGGTCACTCAGAAAAGAAGCATTGCTCCTTTGCTGAACAGTGAGGTAGTGAAGGAGAAACAGTCCAGTCTACTTCAGATAAATTGCATCATGGATAATTGCTATGTACTCTAGTTAGATAGCAATACACTAAGTCAGGCCATAGCTTTCGATGGTTATCCCTCTACTAGCTCTGCAGGGCTGTCCGATTATTATTTTTTGAGGTCATTTTATAAAGTAAGACTTTTGCTTCATGCTAAAGGCACTTGTCCTTCAGACTTTTGCCTTACCAAGAATCTTGCCTTCTCTTCAGTGTAGGCAACCCTTCACCCTGTCGAATGCTATTCTCTGTAATTCAGCTCACAGGAGATACTTCAAAATGTAAGCATGCGGCACAACAAGCTGCCTCAGCGATCATGTCATGTCAGGTTACGTGTTTCTGTTCTTTCTTCCTAGGACTTGGGTTGCTGGGATGCTGGGATGCTGACCTCCCCAGCTGAGTCAAACGCCATGGGCAATGAGCCATCAGAGAACGGGCTGCAAAGAGCAAGGGCAATCACAGCAGAGGAACTTTGGGTTTGCCTAATTTTACATCCCTGCCTTACTCTTGCCTGGCAACTTGATTTGTAAAGATTGCCTTTTTAATGTGGTTCCAACGTTAAGCTTCAATTTAAGGAGAGTGGTTTGAGGTTTTTTTTCTTTTTTTTTTTCCACTTTGGTTAACTGTATTCCAGTAAATAAACTTATAAGAAGGCAGCTTTTCACCTTTAGCTTTAAACAAGTAGAAATTAGGAAAAATCTCAAACAAAACTCTGGAGAATGAGCTATTTTTAAACAGAATGTACTGTCCCATTTTATGCCCATGCTGGAGCTTGGTGGCTCTTTCATTGTTAGACACTTTTAATTCCCTGGGTGTGTTCCCTGCAATTGTTTTTGATTTTCTTTTTCCTCAAAGATGTTTCAGTGAGTTCAAAGAAAGCACATTGGGTGCTGTCCTTTGAAACAATCTATCCCATTTTCTTTCTCGATCATCGCTCACTTTACACAAAAGAACCCAGGCTTAAAACATAACGGCATAGTTTCAGTTACATCATCCTGTTGACTGGTCATCATGGGTTGGCACAAATGGCTCATAGATCAGGTAGAGGACACACCTGGAAGTACCCAGCAGCAGAAATATCTGCTCTTGCCTTTGCTCTCCTTGATCTCTGATGACCAGTCTTTAACAGTATCTAGCTTGCTCCAGAGCGTGCCAGAGGAGAATGTATTTGGCCAGACTTTCTGTCCCAGTATCTTGGGAAGATAAAGCTCCACAGGGCTTCATATCTGCTGTAGAGTGAGAGGTTATCTGATTTACAGTACACGTCAAAATTTAAAACATCCAATGATTATTCTGTTTTTTTTCTTTATCTGCCTCTGATGTTAAAATTTGCCTTTCATCTTTGACAGGTAGCTTCCCTTATGGTAGAAAGAAGGTGGTTGATGGATGATCTCCTCTGATGACCTATGTTTTATCTTTCCCAGGAGCAGGCTATGTTGTTAGAAATATCTACCTGGTGGGAGCCTTACTACACATGCGCAGACCTTTTTCTTCTTACATGGTATCACCTACCCTAAACGGTGGGGACTTGGCCCTTGTCAGATGTTTTGTCCGAATGGTAACAAAGACTATTCCGACCATTTTGGAGTGTTCTGCACCCTCTAGCTCTTCTCTCTCCAGAGGCAGCATCCACATTTAACTCCTGTTCTACTGAGAGTAGTATCCCATGGAATTTCTTGGAAAACTCATGACATCATTCCTAAGAGGTGAATCTAATTCTGTAATAGCTCAAACTGTGATCACACTCCCTTCTATCTTTCCTTCTTCTCCTATCCCTTCCTTCCTTTCCCACCTCTTGCCCTTCTTCCATTTCACCTTTATTTCATCTGTCCTTTCCCTGCATGTCTATTTTCCCTCTGTTGCCTATTGTCATCTCACTTTCTCTCTCTTCTTTACCTTCACTTTCTGTAAAACACACACACACACACACACACACAAACACACACACACACACCATACACCACTGAAGATTCTCTGACCATGTAAGCATCCTAGATACAGAAGAACTCTGACTAGACCATTTTCTCCCTTCAAAACATTAATATTTAATATCTCATTAGGATAATTTTATGAGGCACTTGTAAACCTGATTCTTGTATCTATAATTTTTAAAGACATACAAGGAGGTAGAGGTAGGTGTTTGTAGACAAGATGACTTTCTCTGTATGGTGCCATTGTTTTATTTTATAGGCTAAATTTTAAAGTAAAAGATAGCCAGTTCAGAAACTTTTGCTTCCTCTCTTTGAATCATTTTGTTTGCTTTGCTTGCTTAAGCCTAAGAACAAGGAGAAGAACAGGTCAGTCTGCGTTTGGTATCTAGAATGATCACAGAGACCTGTATTACTAAATTTCACCAATTGATTCTTCTCACCCACCAAATTTGATAAACTCTGGAGTAAAGAATAGTGGGACTTTCCCAGGTCAGGGGGTAACCAACCTACTGTGTGCTCCAGCCTGGGAGCAGAAGACCTTGTTAGTTAAGAAACCTACTGTGTGCTCCAGCATGGGAGCAGAAGACCTTGTTAGTTAAGAAACCTACTGTGTGCTCCAGCATGGAAGCAGAAGACATTGTTAGTTAAGCCTTCAGCTCTGGTTTTGGTATTGCTTTCTGGAGATTCCAAAATCATTGCCAAAATAAATAAATGGAAAATCTCAGAGAATAGGAAGGACTGCTTATGTCTAGGTTGCAATTCATGTCATCATATTCATATAACCACTAAAATGAAAATAAACAGTAAATCATGAATAGCAACAAAACACAAAATTTCTATGCTGGACAAGGATCAGGCTAAATATCGTTTTGCAGGTTTGTAGCCACTGTAAAATTTCACTTTTAAATTACAGCTGCAATTACTAAAAACACATGACATAGTATCATTTATTCTGACTATAGTAAATTCTATAATATTGGAGGACTTATTTTAGTAATTATTAAACATTTATTTAGAAAAATTATTTGAGATAAACCTTAGATTTAAAAGGAATACTTTTAAACTAATCAATAATTAATCAATTTAATATTTTAATACCTCAGAAATAAATTAACAACTGATTTAATGTCTCAATGGTTCATGAATGTATAAAATTAAACACCATACTAGGTCTGTTTATAAAAGAAATAGATATTGTTTTGATATTATTTGTGAGAATAATACATAGATGCTGCCATCAGAAATGGAGTCGTTATGAGCATTAGATAGACACACACAGTATGGTGTGATATATTTTATTACCTCCCATAACATTGTTTCCTATGTTCTTTTTAGCAGTTTGCATTTTCTACAGAAACAAAGGTTCTCAAATATTTATAACAGTACATTACACTCTCCAAAAGTGTAAGATCCTTAAAGACATTGTTAATGTAAGCTACAATTATTATTATTTATCACAAGGGCCTAAAATTGAGTTATTTTAATAATATGTAACTACCAATTAATTTAAACCCAACAATAAGAAACACATTGCCTATTAACATATTTTTCAATGAAAACAACTTTTTTGGAAAACAATTCTCTGATGAAGAAATGGTTTGTGGTTTTGGAAATGTCTTCCATGTCTATCATAAAAGAAAAGGAAAGGGCTCTTCAGTGCTTAAGTCTGTACCTAACCTATTGTGACAGCACATCATGGAGCCTCTGCAGTATCTCACTCTATACCCAGATGCTATGTGCATTAAAAGGTCAAGGCCCAGCTTACAATCCTATAAAGTGAAGGTTAGTCTTATGGACCTGAGGAACTGAGGAGCCTCCGCCCCTCCTTAGCTCTTCCTTGACAACCACTGTTGGCCTGTGAGATACTGAGAGATGGTGAGAGTTGTAAGCAGATGAATGAAAAAAACAGTAGATGATGGGAAGTAAGATGCAGAAAGTACCCAAAACCCTTTTTCTGTCATCAGAAACTTCTCTGGTGGTTTTCTGTTGTCTATGTTGAAGCTTTGATAATCATGATGATAGCCTTTCTTAATCTGCTGGGTTCTGCTCAAATTATACCTTGGAACCAGTAACTTGATAAGCAATTGATGTAGGATTGGTTCATCACTAAAATACAACTAAGTAGAGACCTTGATTATAATTCTTTTAGTTTAACTGTGTGTGTGTGTGTGTGTGTGTGTGTGTGTGTGTGTGTGTAAAAGACTATGTAAACTGTAAGCTCCCTTAGCAGAAGAATGCCTTAGCAAAGGACAAAAATGCAATTTCACAATGGCAGATAGAAAAAAGAAGCACAGTCTGGAGTATTTCTACATTCCATTAAGCAGCATATCTCATTTTCTAAGTACTCCAAAACACAACTCACCTGAACTCCTTCCTTTAATGTAACAGACCTGTAATCACTACAAAAGTGACTCTATAAAAGCTTCTAAAGCTAGTATGTAAACATAATATAGTTTTCACTTTTCATTTAAGGAACACCAGCTCTTAGAACTTGTCCCTAGGTTAAAGGGTAGCTGAGGCAGGCTGATGTGGAAGGAATCGAGCCCAAACCCCAATCCTCAGGCCCAGTTATTCCCTTAAGAGATACATTCATGAGCAAACCATTTAAAAAGAAAATCTTCCAGTCCTAAATTGACTGGTGCCACTTAAGAATACAGACCACAACTCTGTAAGTTAAATGAACATTTAATAGTACTATATCTACAATAGCGAAACAGCTAAGTACAAAAGCTGTTAATTTTTTCTTTTATTGTTTACCTAATTCAAAGTGAGAGACTATATCTGTAGAAAGACTTGCCCACTGTAAACAATCTTTATATGAATTTTCCATATTTTCTGTATTCGATATTCATGTTTTAATATTTGAGTTTAAATTACAAAGTAGCTATGAAAAATGGTATTTCCTTCTGCCATTATAAAAGGATTTTACCTAGGTGTTTAAAGCTGAGAATTAAAATATGTAATGATTAATTTATTATTATTTTGTCTTTTGAATATAAATAATAATGTGAAGCACATATCCTAATTTCATAAATTAACTTTATTTTATTGTTGAATAATTTCCTAAATTGTTTTTTAAACAATACAAGGGGGATTTTGAAAGAAAACATTATGTATATAAATTGTAAAAAAGTTTCATGAATAGTTGCCTATTTAGCATTTTCATCAATATTAAATAAATCCTTATCAATGATTATGGAATAATGTCATTTCACTCATATCACCAGTTGTCACCGAAGAACATTTCAAAGTTAAAGAACATACTCAAGCCTAACAGAGAGATTATTCCCTTAAAATTTGTCAATATTTACAAATTTTACAAGATAAATATATATGGCATATAATATATTATTAAATTTTTATTTTTCTCAGCTATTGCATGTCCTGCATTGTTTTGTAGTTACATTGTTTCTGCATTACTTTATCCAAGTTGGTAGCTATGTTTTTATGTCCTATGATTTGGATTTGGTACTTTCTTTCCATTAAACAAGCATCTGGCAACAAAGTTGAGATTTCAAGGTCAACATCACAATAAGGCCTTGAGGAAATGAACAGCTTACAGTCATTAGAAATCCCTCCCTGGAAATACTACACTAATTCCTAATTCAAGGAAGCAGCCTTAAGAGTCATAGTCCAGTGGCCCCTGAGGATTCAAGAGCATTGTTTATCCTGAATGTGGTTGAAGAATGAAAGCATCTGGTACCCTGCCCTTCCCTCCACTCTGACATGCAGGCGCCTGCTCCCTTTCCAGGACTCATCAGAGCTATGGCTTTTTCATGTGTTTACCTCCTAAGGGAAGAAACACCAATGGATGCAGATCGTTATCAGAACAATGTCTGCCAACCACAGGTCTTAAAAGGCTATCAGGGCATTTTCCTTCCCAGTCTTCTCTCTTCCAGTCTCCTCCCTGAATATTGGCCAATTAACTTCTGCCAATTGCTTCCTGTCCCCAAACTTAGCATTTGATCTGTGGTGGGCCTTAACTTAGTATGTGGTTAATACATTTTCAAATGAGTCTTCTGTGAATATTTTAATAGGACTGAACACTGTTAATCTATGTGCTCTCCCTCACTTCTCCCACTCAGGTCAGACTGGAGGCTTCCCAAGACTCTCAGTTCATTGGTTCAGGGGCCCTTGAGATTCATTAAAGAGCTAATGACACATAAAAACCAAGGCTTCATAGTTTCTCAGCCCTCTGTGGCTTTCTATGTATGGATGCACAGTCCACCACCACAGAGTCCACTTTCAGATTTTATGCCTGTGGGTTCCCAGGGAAAATTCATAACTTAAAATAGGAAACGGATTTAAAGTCTGGGTATGAAAAGTCTGCTCTGCTATTACTTGTTAGCAGGGGAACGAACAACATTAATACATCTAATTGATACCTAAAGTGATCTTTTCCCACTTGATCAATTACCAAATACTGTTAATATTGTTTCAGGACACACTGTCTGTATAAGGACTTCATTATAAAGCCATTATTCTATTTTTTTTCCAGGAGGAAATGGGGAAAAGAAAGAACCATCAAGTAGCTGCACTGTCCCTGAGGACACGGGGACAGACGATTCGTGTGTGTCAGTCAGTTCTTTTAACAAGTACATCAGATAGAAACTTCAAAGCATTACAAAATTTCTGCAGTTCAAGTAGATTTATAACAAACTTTATAGTTAACTTATAGTTCTTAAGGAAAAACTACATTTTAGAAATAGCATTAAGATAATCTCTTTGTATGATCTGGAAAAGATAGTCTCTTTGTATGATCTGGAAAACAAGCACAGAAGGTCAAAAGTTCTTTATAAATACAAACAAAACTGTGAGAACTAGTCATGCTAAGAAAACATTTTTAAGCTATTTTGTATCTATCTTTTATTTTTAATTAAAGGTCATTGTTTGCTAATGATGCAGAGGAGAGAAGTTGGAATCCTGAACTCTCTAAGGTAGTGATCAAAGCCTTTTCATTCAGCTTTTTTTTTTTGTATTATTATTAAGCTACTAATTTGGTGGAGGTGATCATTAGCATTTTAATGTGAAGCAAAAGCTTCGGGACAAGAACTTCTGGTTGAAGATCAAGATGAGAGAAACTGGTTCAGTTATGGCCTTAATAATTGTAACTGTGGGGAGCCTGGCAGAGCCAGTTTTATGAATTAATATAATATAGAGTCCACCAGGTACAAAGGGAAAGTACAAACAAAAGAGAATTGCACACAGGGATGATGCAGGGACCGTGCGGATAGGAGGGACTTGTTTGACAAATGCAGGTTGACTCGGAGTGGGCCCTGGCACAGCAATCTCAGCTTCCAATAGGAGGATGCACATCTGAGGGCCAAATGGGTAAGGAATTCAGCTCAGGAGAATAGAACTGGGAAAGACCTTTTGGAAAGCAACTAATTTTACATATTCCATTATCCTATAATGTTTCTTGTGGGATTTTCTTTGCTTTAAGTGGATTAAATCAAACACACAGTTGATGTTTTTGTGTGCTTTGTTCCTGAGGTATTACAACTCCCGTACAAAAGTCATAAACAACTTCGTCTAGAGTCTATTATCCACCTACCAAGGACACAATATGCCACTAACCTTTTTTGATTAACAGAATTTATCATTTTATCATGGACCCAACTGTAAGTGAAATAAAAAAGTTTGAAAATATCCATTCAATTTTCTCCAGATAGGATGAGAAGATATTATTTCGTGACTTATCTCTGGAATCAGTGGGCAGCTTCTTTTACGTCTGCTCTGACTTATGCCCCTTAATTCTATCTTTGAACATTCACTTTGCATATTGTAGCCAGGTGTCATTTTTTTTTCGGGTCAGTTTGTACATATTATCTTCCTTCTGATATTGCAATGAGGAATAGAGTCTCTTAAACAGGAAGTGCTACTTTCTATAAAAAAGTTAGAAGTTTTGCATTTCCCTATAACCGGAGAAGAAAAAATAAGATTTGAAACATTAGATATCGCTGTTCTCATACACATGTGTATATCAAAGCATGTACACATGCATATAGACAGATACTGCTGTACGTCCATGAACACTCACTTTCCTGTAACTACATTGTGTCTGAATGGGGATTTTGGCTGTTACTGTGGCAGTGATTGCTGAATGGTTGTGGCTGACATCTAAACACACCCCAAGGCATAGATACATAAGCACCCGGACCTCCATTCCCAGTCATTTTGTAACCACCACATTGGTATTTTCCTGAAAGCTCATAAACACTAGACATCTTAGTTGGGGTGACCTGTCTTGCTCACTCTGTCCTTACCAGCTCAGTGATGAGAACTAACATCCGTCCATGTCTTTGCTGTTGTAACATTTAAAAGCCCTCACTACCTCTACTAATAGCGAATCCATTTCTCTTTTTTTTTTTTGTCATCTTACATTGAACATATTTTTATATTGTCTCCATCTGTCTCTACACCACTACTATAGGACAAGCTACAGTGATTTATCATGCAGAGACTGGGATGGAGCAGCTCATAGTTCCATAACTTTTCAACCTTTTTCCTGTCTCTTCTTATACTCAGAGGGGGACATAATCTGTCTAGAAACCTTCAGTGAGTGGCCTCTTGTACACAGGCATATCCCTGTGTGTGCCTTTCTTTTTCTGGAATTTAGCTGGAAAAGTAAATACTGAAACTACAGCAGCCACCTGCTGGCCATGAAGCAATAGGAAGAAAACTACACACACACACACACACACACACACACAGAGAGAGAGAGAGAGAGAGAGAGAGAGAGAGAGAGAGAGAGAGAGAGAGAGAGAAGGAGCACAATTCATACACACAAACATGTTGCTTATTTAATCCTCTATATTTACCTTTCCAATACATAGAACTAAATGCAAACTTCAGTGATTATAAAAGGTCATGTGACTGTATCTGGAAAGAGTTTAAGATCTAGATGGGTAGATGAATTTCCTGGCACCAAGCACACCTTAAAACAGTTTGACAACAGTAACAAGAATGGCTCCTCTGGTTTGGGGAGACTCAGTATGAAACATCCTCAGCTCTCCTTACCTGAGCTCTCTACTGTGTCAAACTGATTGTGGTTGGCTAGGAAACTAAAACTTTGTCTTCCCTTCTGGTGACTCTCATCACCCTAGCTCAATTCCTAACAGGATAATAGTCACAGTTACGTCTGGTCCCTGGCTACCTTACTCCACTGCTGGTACCTTATGTTCCTGCTGTGCTGTTCTTGAGAGTTTCTTAATGGAAAAGTGTGCAAGGTTAAAGAATTACAGAACTCTGAACCTATAATGCAATCCCTGGGCAGGAGAGGGGCTTTTGCCAGGTTGGGTCACCTTACTCTCTGAACAGGCTGTGGAAGAGGTGAACCGCCCATATTTGTCTCAGTTTCCACGCAACCGCCTTCACTATTTGTGGGCGAAGCAGAAATAAGCTTAGTTTCTTTGCTTTTTCTTTGTGTTAATCTCACTGATGCAAAGAGAAAGACGACTGACTCAAATCATAGCCAAATTAATTAAAACAAGATTTATTTGTGTACATGGGCCATCTCTCCATAGGATGGTGTTCGATGGCTTAGCATTGGACATTGGGGAAAATGCCACTTTTGCAGCTCAGGAGTATGGAGTTTCCAAATGAAGGGCTTGGCAAGGGAAATAGGTGGAGTTATAGAAGCAGAATATTCACATAACAAGTTAGTCATAACAGCCTTGTGGCATAAACACCTGGTTATGAAATGGTCATAACAACCTTTTAAAACCAAGGCAGAGTATGGTTTCCGTTGATTAGCAGTACAGAGCCATTTGTAGTTAATGTAACAGGGCATAGTTCAGTCCTTGAGAAACACATTTAATAAAAAACAGAAATGGATGTAGTTTGTCTTTACTGTAAGATGGTTCCTTCTTTAAAATTGAAACTGGACTCTTCTCTCTCATACAACACATACTGACCACAGTTCCCCACTTCCAGATTTCCCTCCATCTCCTCCTCTTCTTCTTTCCACATCTAACCCCTTCTTAATTTCTTTCAGAAAAAGTCAGGTCCTTAAGACCACAACCAAACACTACAAAACAGGATATGATAATACAAGGCTAAAGCCTTCATATCAGGGATGGATAACGCAACAGGATGAAAGAGTCCCAAGAGCAGGCAAAAGAGTCAGAGAAACAATGGGTCTCATTGGTAGGAGTCCCATAAGAACACCAGCCTAACAGCCATAATATATGCACAGGATCTAGTGCAGTCACTTTCAATTGAGCAGGTGCTTCATACTATAAAAATATAAAAACCTAATCAACAGTAAAAAATAGATTATTTTAAAAGACAGAAAGCACATCAAAGATATGAATAATGCATAATTATATCATTAAAAGGGTGAATATTTGTTATCAGAGTTGAGACAAAAGAAAGCCTAACATAGAACTGAGCATAGAAGGTTAAGTTTTAATTGGGTCTTCAAGTAAATTTCAGTAAAAGTAAACTTAGTGATGCTCCTGACCCTCATCTGTCTCCTCCGGGTTAACCTAAGAAGGATGCTGTACAAAGTTCCAGTTTTAGTATTAGACATGCTTAGAGTTGCCTCTCACCCCCATTGTCAACTGCCTCTGTGAGGGGTTAAGAACCTCTTTTGTCATAATAGCACAGTCCCAAGCAGATAACGGATGCTTTCAATAGTTACACACATTTATATTGTGTGTAATAATGCAAGAGCTAACCATGAGTCATAGCAAAAGAGAGAAACCAACAGGCATTATAAAAATAACAACATATTTCAAGTCCTGAATAAACATTTAAGCTAAAATCAAGAAGAAGCTGACCAAACACTGAAGGTGGTTTGAATCAGGATAGATCAGAACATAAACACATTCTCAACCCATTTGCTGGTTTGGCTGTGTTTGGCTGTGGTAACTTAGAGACCTGCTGTTTTCTGAAGGAGGCAGAGGAGGGGTCGGATATGGAAGAGAGGGAAGGTGGGGGGAAACTGGGAGGAGTATGGGGACTGGAAAATGTGGTCAAAATGTATTGTACGAGAGAGAAGAATGCAGTTTCAATTTAAGAAAGGAAAGCTTTCTCATAGGAAAGCCAAACTGGCTCATTCCTAAACATCTTGATGAAATGGCAGAGTTGCTAATGCAGCAACTTAAAAAGACATTGCAGATGAATAGCTTCATCATAATGTTGATTTAATAAAATGGTAAGATACTGCATATGTGCACATATCAGACTTCTTATCCACTCATTGTGATTTTTTTTTTTGTCTTTATTCCTCTGCACATAATAGATATTTTTGCATTTCCCTTACTGAGAGTCTTCGAAGACCCTGTCAGGAGTTCAAACTCACATGATCAGTAGGGATCAATGCCAGGATTTGTCCCCAAGTTTGCCCAGCACTATCCCAGATTCCTAATCACAGGATAAATCAATCATATTTATTGTGTACAGTAGAAAATCACATTGTGAGAGCATGAATCACATCCAGCTTTACAGATCCTAAAATATCTTAGACCTTACCCACTGAAATGTGACTGATCAAAACTTTGAACTATTTTGATCTACTTCGGCACTATTCTGAAAGGGACAATGGTCGCTGACAAGTCTGAAAGAACCAAGGGCGGCCACTTCCTCCCCAACTACATGTTTGAATTTTTTATTGGTGATTTACTGCCATGGGCACAGTAATTACTGTCTCCAGGTATCAGCAAAAGAAAAAGTTTCCTGAATATATATGTAATATATGAAAAAAAACAACTGTGCCTTCCTCTTTCAAAGGCTTATTCCTATATAGAAGCAGGAATTTGGAGGAGTTCTACTCAAGGGATCTGTATGCCTTGATGTCTTGATTTGACTAATGGTACAGTTTTAGGTGCCCTCAGTGAGCAAGTCCAAGGTGGACTGGAGACATTACAATGAGAATTACTGCTTCAAATGCCCACCAGAAAGCATCATCACTGGGGGACTTGTGAGACCGAGGGGCACTGGATCATTTTGAATGGGACACCAGCGACTTGACTTCAGTAGGTTCTTGACTGTTCCCTGGGGAGTTGGCTTATGTCAGAAGAAATATAAATGCTTATATAGGTTTTCATAGGGCAGTCCCAATGTGAAAATGTCAGTGCAGTTAAAGAGACAGAAGAGGAAAGAAAGATGAAGCCACTGAGCAGAATCCCAACTGTAAGCCCAGATGTCCTGGGAGGCCTCCGATCTGTGCTACCAAATAGGTTTTTTCCTCTTTCCTCCTGTGGCGCTACTGTTCCGTTTCCACACAGGTTTCTATTGGATAAAACACAGGCTGCTGGAAAAGAAGTTTTAGCTCTGAGGAGCTAAGTTGAGACTATGTAGAGTTCGTGTTCCTGTGTGTTTCCACTTCTCTCATGGGATGTCACGAGCTCTTGAAAGAGAGATTAAAAATTCAGGCAAAGTTTAGAAAACTTCCAGTTAAGATTAATTAGTCAAGATGTATGATAAATGGGAAGGGATTAGATACCTACTCAAAACTAAGCTGGCTTAATTTTGTGTAAAACACTGTGCATAGAGTCTCCTTGCTGGCTTCCGACGGCCTGGTGTGCTTGTTCTGATAAGAGTTCTAAGCCACCACATGTTGTCTGGCATCTAAAGCAGCTTCTCATCAGGTTTTCAGAATAATTTTTTACAAAGCAAGTGAAATCTAAACCATAGATAACCTAGAGTAAACAGAGTATTTATATCTTGGTGACAAGACAACACCCTTTCCTTAGACAACACAGTTACTTTTTTAGTGTTGTCTAAGAGGCCGCAAGATGTTTGTTAATTTACAGTAATGTAAGAAACTAAAACTGAAATTCAACCCAAAGGGGAAAATCTGAGTAAGAAAATTCATCTTGAGCTATAAAGAAAGATGGTTTTTATACTGTCACTGAAATGTGGTAGAGACTACAGTTCCAAATTTATGAGTAGCAACTGTCAGCGTCTGAGTTCCCATGTGCAAAGACAATTGGCATGCTCTGAAGCTCTGCATGTTGTCCTCACGTGGGATGAATCAGGCAATGGAATGGATGAAGCTACTCAATGCAGTGACCAGGGTTGAGTAGGTCACACAGCTACCAAGAAAGCACTACACCCCCAGCTAAGCATTTTACATTCAAATATGCTTAAAAAAACAAAACAACAACTTCCAAATCTACTTGAAATGAATACAAATGTGTGGGCACTCAATTGGGTCAGTGGCATAATCACTTTTTTGTAATCTATCAGCCTGGGGGGGAGGGGGGAGAGTCAAGTGGGGGATGTCTCGAGAACAGCCCTTAGCAAGTCTATACATGTTCATAGAAAGAGATATTTGGGCTTATGAGTACAAAATGGGGATATTTGGGAAGTGTGGGTCAGCCAAGGCTGGCCCCCAGCAAACAGGTGGGGGACTTGGAGTCAGACAAAGCAGACTGAATGAAGGAGAGCTCGGTGTTACAGGTGAATGGAGAGAAATAACTCCACGCCTAGAATCCAATCAATGTTTTTCATCCATCTTCATAGCTAGACAGCTGTTTACCTACACAATATTGTAGAAACAAAAACTTGTAAAGCCTCAGTCATGCCATTTTGTGTATAATCAGGTGATCCTCGGGTACTGGGGTTAACTGACTAGATAATTTTAATACCCTGGTGACACTGTAACTTGGCTCTAGCATGTCTAAGCAGTTTAAACAAATTGCTCATCTAAATGTTCGATTCTTCCCTTTCTGATGGTTGGAATGTGCCTCAGGATAGTCCCTCACCCCATTTTGGGCTTTTCTTCATGGCTAATGTCACTTTGGATCTAGTGTAAGCAAAAGATTGGTGGCACATTTTAAGGGCTGGGATGGTTTGCTCATTTTATATAGACAAGACAACTCTAATTGTAGGGGCTGCTTGGTTAGGCTTATAAATTAGATTGAGTATAAGCTGCAATCAATCCCACACAGCTCCATAAATCATGGGGATCTGAAGGATAATGTTCAACCAGATCTCAAAGCCAAGAGCAAAGCACAGATTTTAGAAGGTAAGAACAGGGCAGTGCTGACTCCTCCATAAATGCCAAAATTAGGTCGGATTCATTGTACAGAAATCAAGGACAAAGAGCAGATAAACAAATGCATTAATATACTATTTGAGTCATAAATTATTATCTCAACATCAGTTAAGCTTCTCATTAACTTAATAAATACACAAAGAAAGGGTTAAGGTCTGCAGTGAACAGAAAAGGACCCCACACCCTTAACCAGATGGGAACAATGGCAATTTCTTCTCTTGTCAAAATTGTCTTCCATTAACTTGTATGTGTCCATCAAAGGCCACACAGGGGAGGCGTTGAACTATGCAGAGAGAGCTTAAAATCGGGTGGGAACCCACAAATATAAATATTTTTTAAAGAGAAAAACATTTGTATTTGGTATTTACAATCACAAAAAGATAGCCTAAAGGAAGTTGAAGTAAAAAATATCTCTCAGTATCCTGGCCATTAGCAATCATTGTGCGTATTTGACCCCAGCAATAGCACAGAGTTCAGAAGGTGCTGATGTTAGGGTCATCATGAATTGAATAAGTTGAACCCTGCTATTCCAGCATTAGGAGGCTCCCACACTCCAGTGGTAACTTGCAAGGAGACAGAAACACTCTTTGCTTTGGACCCCTGCTTCCAAAGCAGTTTGTGACATTAGCAGTAAGTGCTAAGCTGTGTCTGTTGAATGAATAAATGGAAAATGAATGTGTACGTGGAGACATTTGGCCTGTTCTGCTGCTTTCTCTTTGGGGACGCTCAGAGGATACACAGGCTGAGCTGACATGGTGATCACTCAGTGAAAAGGAAATTATTTATGTAGAGATGGTAAGTTTCAGTTGTAGATGAGAACTGTAAGATGCCACAATATTTATGACTCTGTGTAGAAGGGAGTTCCTAGAGGTCTTTCTCTCCACGTGTCTCTGTCTCTCTAAGTAGCGTAGCCTTTCAGGATAGTTAGTACACCAGGAATTTAAATTTCTTTCCTGTCTATTTGGTCATGTGCTATTGACATTAACACTGTCAATAATTCATGGTAAAAGAGGAAGCTGCCGTGAAAGGTTGCCCATTGTTGGGCCGTGATGGATGGGTGAGACCACAGCTGTGTGATGTATTGTCAAGTACCAGTCAGTTCGGCTTTCCTGCGGATTCACAGAACTGTGTTACTTACACTTGGTTTGTCTGACCCAAGCTGGGCTTATTTCTTCACTAACCTTGTACCACTGATTAAAAAATGTACCTTCAACAGATTTTAAGAAGAAAACACCAACTCTGACCATTTTGTCCGTGTGATCTGGCAGTGGGCCTGGAGGTTCTGGCCTCTTGTCCCGATGTTAGTTTACATTAAACAAAACTGTCACTTTGTTTTCCTGTCTCCCTATATTGGGTCACTTGGTACTACATGATATGATCCAGGACTATCCAATGCAAGGAGACACATGTCCCTTCTCATTGCCTATACAAGACTGTAGGTTTCTTTCACCCTGTGGGAAAGAAAGCAGGTCAGGTGACCAAAGGTGACAGAGGGCAGTACAAGCTCTCACTCCTCCCTCCCGAGATTCTGCACCAACATAAGGCTAAGCCCACTGTGTGGTTACTGACACGGCATTGTGGAACAACACTCTAACTAGCTCTGGTTCTGACATTCTGGGAAGCCAGTGCACAAAAACCAGACTGTCACTTCTGAACACCATCAAACACACAACAGGAAGATCGACTTGGAATCTCAGGAAAACACGGGCCTCTTGTTAAAGTGCCTTCTAATTTATGGCAGTTTGACTTCTTTTGTTTGGGGTGCAGACACACTGGAATGTAATTCTGGTTGGAGTTTCTGGGTGACCTCTGCATATTGAAACACTGAGCTGTTTCAGTGTGTGTTATTTTACCCTAGGGCCAGTACACACGCTTATTTTGATACAACTTTGTTGGTAAGCAGTCTGTGTCAGCCACTACCTTGTTTCTCACATCTTTTGCATAGAGGGAAATGCATCAGGTTGGATGTGAGAACAATGACCACCAGAGAAAAATCACGATGTTCAGTCTCTATGAAGCCCAGAAAAGGACCTAATGCTGCCATGCAGTATTCATCATGAGAAAGATGGAAGATTAGCGTGACTGGCTGGGAGCTTTGGGGGACAGGAAAGCATAATGAGAATCTGAGTCCCTTTCCAGTTTCCCTCTTTTTCCCAAAGCGCCT
The DNA here is from genome assembly GCF_963924665.1 of Micromys minutus. NCBI lineage: Eukaryota > Metazoa > Chordata > Mammalia > Rodentia > Muridae > Micromys > Micromys minutus. The sequence goes on along the minus strand of NC_137982.1, from coordinate 18,879,369 downwards.
GTCCTGGTTTTCACGGGCTTGCTTCTTTTTACTATCGGCACACCAGTCAACCTGCTTGACATATGACAAACACAGGTTGTATGTCAAACAACCCAAATCCCTGTCGCTTTTCATGATCAACTGATTGTCAGTGCATTGGACATAAATAGGAACCACAGAACCCGTCACCTAGAAGAGGCACCATAGGAGACTGGGAGTAACTGAGACAGACAGCGTCACGTCTGCCACCGAGCCACAAGGCTGTGCATTTGCTAATTAGTTGCAACAAGCATTAATGTACAAAATAATGCCGCGGCCTTCCGCGCTGCTGTTGGGAGATGGTTCTGCTTATCAGTTTTTAATATGCTCTTTGAAAACTGACACGTACTTTACCCACATCTCGGTAGGTACACAGGGATTCAAAGGCTGGAGAAAATACTTTCATGCTTCCCAACACAAACCTGAGAGGATAATTAAACAGATGGCAACAATAAACTGAATCCGAACACATCAGGGAGTGGAGTCCCTTATTAAAAGCCTTGCAAACTGAAAAGAGGGAACAGGAAAGAAAAAAAAAGGAAAAATCCAAACCCAACTCTGGGGAGTTATTTTAGCTATCAACAGTGTTGTATCATGGGTGACCTTAGAGGCGAGGCTAATCAACCATTTAGGGATGGATTTACTACCACCGAGGAGAGGGCACCTGGAGGTCTGTGTGCTCACCCCACTTCGTCAGAGCAGGAGCAGGAAGGCAAAGTCTGTGGGTCTTTCAGAAGACAGCTCCTCAAGACTTTCTTTAAAGACCTCAGCATCAGACGCACACCTCAGAGCCGTAAGCCTTTCAAAGCCCCCTTTTGTGCTCCATTCCCCACACAGGCAAGTCAGGGTACTGATATTTTCCCTGTACTAGAGGCCAAACTCTATGTACTAAAAACTTCTGTGATGATCCATATACTGAAAATATGTTTTGGATCTATTTTTTTGGTGATAGAGTGATCCCCAATTTATTGTACCCTTAAACAATTAGTATTCCACTTATTTTTAGAACTTAACATTGACAGTATAAACTTGACTGACCCTCTAAAAGGATTTTAAGCTGATACTGGTTTTTCTGCCTGTAATTATATCTATATAGTTATCTTCCACAAATATAAAAATGAGTATATATTATATAAACATATGTGCTTTCTTTTGTGCCATATATATATGGATATATAACTCTATGCATTGATATAAGTTGTAAGACTGTATGCAGACATGCTGAATCTACTACATGTAAAAAAAGATCTAGCTATTATATAGATTTGGAGAAATATCTTTAGCCATTATGCACGCAAAGATGGAATTGTAGCCCTACGTTCAGCTCCTGTAACTTGAGGGTCAATTGAGTTACTCTTTGCTGATTTCTCTGCTCTCTGTCTAACATGGCCAACTGTAGGAATGTCACCTATGATGAAACATAGTTCAGTTTCAGTAGGTAAAGGACTCTTCACTATGCCTTGTTTTAAGTTAACCTTGCATGTAATCATGGTCAATTAAAAGGTGGTTTTTGAAAGCGAAGGCCAACATTAAAATTGTAAAAGACACATGCAGACAAATTTAAATTTGAATTTCTTGGCAAAACTCATTCCTTACCTTGTATTTCACCCCTCTAAAAATTGCAAGTTACCTTTGGAGCTCGTCATAAAACTCTCTTGCTTATCCTGACTGCACTCAGGGTTGTTTGGAGGGTAGAGTACTATATAAATAAAATAAGAGGCTCTGCAGATTACCTAGTGGAAAAGCATAGTTGCTGGCACTCAGAATATTAGGTAACCTCTCTTAATTAGAATGTACAATTTTAGATTACTGACTACGAACATCATGGGACCTGAGATTTTGATTCATCAGTAATTCTCCTTTATGTCTCACTAAGATGGAAAAATCAGGCCTCTGCTCTCCCACAGATCCCGCTCCTCCTCTCGGAGCTGGAGCTTTTTACCTGTGATCTCTAGTACTGCTCTGCCCCCTTGTGCTGCTGCGGTGAACTCAGCAGAGAACAGTGAGCCTTCCTCCTCCCAGATGAACTACAGAAAAGCCCATTGTCACTTCTCACTTTTCTGGCAAGTTCAAGGTCGGTGTCTAGCTATTTTCAGCTCATCTCTTCTTGATCCATGCAGAGAAATGACAAGGTAACGTGATGCGGGGTCAGCTGTATTACAGGAACCGTTACATAAATGGAGAAGGTGAAAATCAATCCTAGCTGACAGTGACTTGGGGTAATCAGTGCTCACTGTCCGCCTCTGTCAGCTCTCCTGCATCAAACACCGTGTGACTTCTGTCAGATCTTTTTAATAAAACTATCCTCTCACTTTCAGCAACCTAAATAAATGTTGTGCTGGAGCTGAATCTTTCCAGGGCAGTTTAGCTCTCTAGATTTGTAAACCTTTCTAATGCTTCCTCAAGAAAACCACGTGAGTGACACCTGTTATCCCAGGGTTGTTCACGACCTGGGATGAAAGGGTTGTTAAAGTAGCTGCCACACTGAGTGATGGGGCTGAGCATCCCTGTGCACTGCCGTATCCTGTATCCTGCAAAATTAAGCCAGCACTTGTCTCAGCATCACTCCTCAAGTCCTCCACGGGGCTACCTCCTCCCTCCTCTTCCTAGGTACCTGAAACCTCATCTGTCATTTCTTGTCGGGGACAGGAGTCTTCCAGCATTTTTAGGTGTTCCTTGCAACGTTTTTTTTATCTCTGTAATTTTTTTTTTTTTTTTAAAAACTGGGATATTGCTCCGAACACAGAATCAAGGATGGGGTGTTTAAAAAGACGTTTCCTACGGGCGGCCTTCCGCTGAGAGCACCTTGAATGTCAGTTTCAGGAGGGAGCTTCTGTATCCCACCCACCTTGTACTCCCAAGAAACTGAAGCAGGCAGTCCTCCATTGAAGTACAATTTACCATAATATTAGTTGTCAGTAAATTCAAAGAGGGAACTACTAAAGCTATAAAATGGATTAGAAGCAATTTAAAAAAGAATTAACAAACTAGACTAAGAGTATACTGTCAACAAACAAATGCTCCATCATAGGACTGTAATTTGGAATTTTAATTACCCCTCTGCTCTGTAACAAAACAATGTCTGAACTGGCAGCGATTTGAATCTCTCACAGGTCATTGAGCATTCTAGTTAATTACTCTATGAATAGCCTGTTTTTCTCCCCTCTGGAAACACGTTTCTAATGGCAGTCAAGGTCTGACAAATGTGTCATCTACATAATTAGCTAGGAAGCAACACAAAACATTAAACATGCTTTGTGCCGACAACTATCAAAACATTTCATTTGTTGTCAATTATTCATTACTTTGTAGGTTCTGAAGGGGTTGTTATTATGGAAATAAGTCCAGATGCTAACAAGGTTAGAGTTTTGGATTCAAATTAGTAATCAGAGGACTAACTTTTAAAAAAATGTATCTCATGTACATTCCGAACCATGTTCAATCAGTGGGAGATTATAAACAAATTTAGCTCTCTGTTCAAGTTAAAAGGAAAACGGTGTTTGCCACATGTGTGAACTCCAGAGCCCTGGCTCATTCTTTGAAGTATGGGCTCTTTAATTTCACTATAAACTTCCCCCACCTTTCGGGAACCCCAATTTGTACTTGGTAAATAGAGTTAAAAGATTTCTCAGCATGAAGTATCATGAGGTGGTACAGGGAAGGACAAATCTCTAGTGGGACGTGAATCTTCTCTGGGGTATATTCTAAAAAGGTGGAAATTCTAACGAACAGACTTTTTCCTCTGCTCTGGGGTATGAGTACCAACAGCTGGCTACCAGCTACCTTAGGCAGCCTGAGAGTTCCTGTTTACTGTTCTTGGTTTGCTTTCTTTTAACTCTGTGTGTCTGAAATGTTACTTTTTATCGGATTTTAATATCGTACACAAAGCTGAATAGTGTCTTGAAAGCCAGTGCTGCTAACGTTTACAGACGGTACAAAAAGATTCTTCAACAGAATTGACCTCTCAGTGGCAAAGAAAATTACAGTGGAAGACACATTATTGCCTTGTCGTATCGGCGCTTTGGATCTGCGGAAAGTCGCACTCCACTGTCCTCCAGATTTTCCTTATAAACCAAAATGGCTTACAAACGTCATCTACAATAGTCCAATAAAGATTATGAACAAGACACTGTCCTTTCACTGATGAGATAAGAAAGATTCCACTGCAGAACCCAGCACTCAAATCAGAAAAACAGAATTCAAATTGGATTTGTGTGCGTGTTTAAAATTTAATTGAAATGATCAGTTTGTTTTCTACATAATGTTCGATCAGATGCTTGTGTTAGAGAGCTAGAGAGAAAGAAAAGAAAGGAAACAAATTCTATCAGGGAAATCAAGAAGACCTCTTATCTTCTGGGTGTGCAGAAGATGTCAGGAAATAATTCTACTCTGGGCACGGAGAATGCCCAGCTAATAAAAAACAGATCAGCCATTCACCAAGAGAAAATAATTGTCTGCATCTATGTTTTTCAAAGCAAACAGCAGTCACATCTTACATTAAATAGGACACATTGAAATAGGCTCTAATAATCTTTATGCAAAAGGAAACTAATCCATTTTCAGATCACACAATCCACGGCACTGAAAGGAAAGCATCAAACTAAAAACAATTTTAGAAATGGCTGCAGACTCTCATTTAATTAACATGCAACAGATCATATATTTATGAGGAAGTCAAAATATTTAGGAAGTCTATAATCCTGTAAGCCTTAATATGGTATAAAAACAACAAATAAATGCAAAGTGTTACTGTTACCCATGCCTGCCTGATCAATGGTTTTCACATATTGATCTATAAATGGAGTTGACAGTCTGTGTTGCCTGCACATTTTCCAAGCAGCTCTATTTTTGCACAAAACCAATACGGGCAATTACCTTTGTTTGAGATGCCAAGTCTTATCAATTCAATGTGATTTAGTGTCATTTTAATTAAATATCAGGATCCACTTCAGGACAATTTATCCAAACAAAGCCTCAAACCTGACTATAAGCTTGATTTGAAGTAAATATGGACATGCCCTACAATCTCATAATATTTCTCAAAAAGTCTGCTAAACAGAAGGCTTATATTTTTAGTAGTGATTTTTATGTCTGCCTTTTTGGCTAGCCACAACTTTGGCAAGCATCCTATAATGACAGAAGTAAGAAACAAAAGAAAATTGTTTCCTCTTTTTCCTGATAATACGTTGAAATGGGGGGATGGGGGTGTGTGGGAACAGTGTGTTAAGTGTATAAAGAGGGGTCTTGGATGCTAACACTTAGGGATGGCTGGACCTAAGTCCTCATCTAAACACCACTGAAAACATTTCTCTGTTCACGATGGCCATGAATTCAGCGATGCCCGTCTGTGGGTTTGCAGAATGGGAATGGTGAATATTCATGCCTGTCGCTGCTGAAGACACCGGCATTACATGCTGCAACAGCTCCAGCCTGCAGATCCTGTGTTTGCAGCTTACTGGTTTGGGCTGTTTAAACTGTTCATTAATATCTATTTTAAACTGTCTGCTAGGCTGGAGCATTCCTACCATAAACAGGCATCTAAGTACTTTGAGCCTTTTGCACTAGTTGTTTGCTGGGTAGCACATTGGTTTTTCAGCCCTTAGAAGGACAACTTCATTTGCTCCAGTTTGCCCTTGCTGCCTGCCTTTCTAGATCCTGTGTGTTCTGGAAAAGAAGCTGCCCTTCTTGTAGAGACCTCCCTGTTCATATCAGAATGGGAAACAGATCATGGCAGAGACCAAGGTGCTTCCTTTCCATTCAAATGGACCTCTCTCTCTCTCTCTCTCTCTCTCTCTCTATATATATATATATATATATATATATATATAGTGTAGAGGCAAATGTCTTGCAGACTATATCCTTTGACACCTTACATCTCAAACATTTACTGAATATTGAATCAACCTCTTAAAAATTTGAAAATGATTACTTGATGTTTAAAGAAAACGGCACACACTAATATGGCTCCAGTGTCAAACAGGATGCCTATGTAACTGAAATTTCTCCCTGAAACATCTAAGTCATCAAATTCCCTAAATTCACAACCAAACTCAACTCTGTTTCTGTTAATTACATGGGGTGGAAGAGCTACATGAGCAGTTCAGAATACATTTAATTTTCAGAATCTTAGAACACTTACCAATGACATAAAACATACTGTAAATACACAGTCATAAAGAATACTGTAATTCCACAAATTCAATTGTGAGTTAATAAAAATTCTATTGATTTGACCCTAAAATATCGAAAATAATAATGAAATCGCTGTGAACAGTAAACATGTTATTAATTAGACCAGAAGTTTGAAATAACAGTCTCTGGTAAAAATTATTACAAACAAGACATTTTATTAAGCAGGACACAACACACCATGTATGTATGGCCTCCAAACACCCACTTTCCACATTCCACGGTTGTGTGTCTGTTATAACAGTTTCATGTACACACGTGTACACATTCTTAGGGTCCATCCCACTCCACTTGTGAATGCAGACTCTCCCTCTTGACCTCACACTGTCACCCAACTTCTGAGAAGCCACACAGATAACCTTAATGGGCTTGTTTGAATAAATACGCCAAAATACTTTACCTTCTGTCAGTATCTAGTCAGAAAATTGTGCATGGGGGATAAAAAAGATGAAAAGAACCGAGACAGAAAGAAAATTGGTGCCATGGCAGGCTTTCAATACAGAGTCTCTGAGCCAAGCTTTCTCCGTGAAATGACATATCCTCACCAAAATACCCCCCTTTTATATAATTATGCACTGAGTACACATAACCAGAAGTAACTTTTATTTTTGTTCCTTATCGAGGAATCCATATTGCTCAGACCAAGAATTCGGAAACAAAAGCTGGGATAATTATAGCTAATTTAACTTTGGAAAACTCTTATTCTCCAACAGTCCAGCCTACAACCCCCCAAACTAAAGTTATGTAACAAGGTAATACCAACAATGAGAAACTGCATGATAAAATCCTGCCCAAAAGTGAAAAATGCTAATTTTGTCTCATTTAGCAGCTGGATACAGAAATGCTCATTAGTTTTAAGAGGGTTAATCCTTTTAACTTTTGCATATTGATATGCCAATTATGCCTAATTGTACAAGAGGCATCAGTCAAGGTAATAGTGCATAAACACATGAAAGTTATTAAGTACATCCCAACATGTAATAAAGTAGGTGTTAATTGGTAGCTGAGTTCTGCGGGCTATTGAGGTGGATAATTCATTGAGAGATGGATCACTTGTAATTTCTCTCCATAATTCCTTTTGCAGTCTCACGCTGTGATGTTTTCATGCTTGTCAAAAACAACTGCAGCATAGTGCCTTTTGTTAAACACAGCCAATAAAATATGTTAGGCATCATTAAATATACTTAACTTTTAAACTTTTTCAAAGGTACAGTTCTGATGGAGAGGACATATAGAGAGTCCAGTAATTGACTCTAACCACTGTCTCAGGTTCATAGATGGGAGGCAGCACCTTAGCTGTTTTTAAAGGGAAGGCAGCTAACAGTGCTGTGCCTCCCAGCAGACAATTGCTGTAAATGAGAAAGTCAATAAAGGAAAATGCTTTTCTCAGGAGTTACCTTATCTAAGGATGTATCCCTCACTCTCCCTGGATCTACACTGGCTTTCCCACATTAAACCTGTCTACCACACCTGTAAAGCAACTGATTACATCTGTGGATTTCTCAGACCCCCGAGATGGCTGTGACTTAATTTTGCACTTGAAATTCAAGTAAAAAATGGAAGATAAATATAATTGGCAACATTCTACTCAGTAAGTTTACCTGATTTAATAACTCGGTTAGGGAGCTGAGTAGTTTATAGGCGTCTGTGACAGTAACCCTCAATTAATAGCCCGCACGCTTCTGCAGACTAACTGAGACTCCCAGTCTGTCCCTGGCTACCTTCTTTCTCAAGCTTCCTCTCACTGTGACAAACAAAATAGATCTGGGGTCCAAAAGAATGGCTAACATTGCATAAATAATTTTGTAACATTCTATGGCCTCAGCTGCAAGTTACCACCATTATGGTGGAAAATTAACCAGAGGAGACTCATCGCAATCAGTGAGTTTAGTGGCTCAGGATGCGTGCAGGGCCAGGGACACAATTGGCAGTAGAGTTCATCTCTAACTATTTGATTTCAAATCTTTCTAATGACACATTATCGAAACAAAATGGCTTCCTCTCCAAACCTTAAAGAGGCACACCATTTCAACCATTTGAGCATATTTCAGATCATACCACAATTTCCCACTCTTGTACATTATTGGGAGATTTTAAGAAAAGGGTTTTCACATTTTGGTGTTGATTTTTCTCCCCCGCAATTCATTCTTAGCTAATTTTAGCCTCTGGCTTTTCAAAGTGATGTACTGTATTTGGAAGTACAAACACCGCATGCTAGCATAACCTCATTATTTTTATGACACTGAAGCATGGTAGCAGAGGCCCTTAAAATGAGTCAAAGGTGCTCTTCAGCCTGGTTCCACATCCCCTTTATCACCCTGGATTAGGCCCAGCTCTGCTCTGGTAACTGGGGATATTATTATAACTATAAGTAGGCAGGATAAAATCCATTACAATACAGTTTTCTCATGCACATTAGGTAAACAAAACAAACTAATTAGCTGTAGTTTTAAAAAAAATATATCTGTCTGCTAAGAGAATGTGGCATGTTTGGGGTATTTGACTTACAGGTTCAGTGACCTTCCCAGCATCGGTGAGGATCATGGATTTAGTTTGGCTCTGCCTGTCTTGGTGGCTGTTGGCGTTTTTCATTCTCATTTGCACAGCTCCAGTAGCTTGGTGGGCAGAATTCAGTGTTTCCAAAGAGTTGTCACAGTTTGTAGATGTCTGCACACTGCAGCTTGTCCTGATAAAATTCAAAACATTACATTATTATAAATATATATTTATATACATAATACACACACATACATATATTCCCACTTATCATTAAGGTACTAAAATTCAAGAGTCTGCACCTTTCTAAATAGGAAATGAGTCAGTTACTGCTTTGTGCTTATTTGTAAGAGCCCTGCCCTCCATCCATCCCCATAGATGACAGATGATGGTAAGTGTTACAGCTCCTGTTCATGTAGTGCCTAGTTCACTTAGAAGCTTCCATATAGGGTGTGGGGAGAAAGTTAAGACACAAAGACCACCTACTACTCTTGAAGAAGGCCTGTCTCAGTCTTCAGAGCCTACTTTAGGCAGCTCACAGCCTTGCCAGTTACTCCAGATCCATGTAATCCAACAATCTTTTCGGCTTCCGTGGGCGCTGCATTCATGTGCGTAAACCCACAATCGTTTAAAAAATAATATCCTTCTAAATTTGTTTTATGTGTGAATGTTTGACCATTCTGTGTCTATATTACATGTGCAGGCAGTGCCATGGAGACCAGAAGAGGGGATAAGATCACCTGGAACTGGACGTAAAGATGGCTGCTAGCAGGCCATGAGTGCTGGGAATCAAATTCCTATCCACTGAAAGAGCAACCAGTGCCCTTAAGTGCTGAGCTATTTTTCTAGAGCACCCCCCAATTAAAATGAAGAAAAAAATTGTGTAATCCAGTCTCCATATTAAAAAATAATGATGCCAACTCTTCACCATTAACCTATAGTCTTTTCATATAGAACCTTGCTGGTTTTGAATGTGCGTGTGACCAAAAGCTATATCAACCACAAGTAGAAATTCCTGTATTCACCAACACTTGCCTACTTGATAAACTCTGTTAGATTAATTGGACATAATATTTAAGAAGAATATAATAAAAAAGAAAAGCATGGTTTACTTACTTGTGCTATATATATTATTTATTTGTGATATGTATTCAACAGAAAGAGTTGAACTTAGGCAAATCCAGTATAGGCACAGTTTACACAAGCAGCTGTGGGGGAATGAAGCTGATTCGTGACATCTGAGGAAGAATGCTCTTCAGCTGTTCCCTTTAGAGTCCCTCATGTAAGCACATCCCCTAATTCTTTACTGGGTTTCTCTGTGTAGCTTTGGTGGTCCTGTCTGTAGGCCAGGCTGACCTTGAACTCACAAAGATTCTGCCTGCTTCTGCCTTTGAATGCTGGGAGCAAAGGTTTAAGTTACCACCCACCACCATCCAGTAGTATCTTGTAATTCGAAGAGAACATTTCTGATGCAAACACAGCTTCTCAGCTGCTGATTGAAGACCTTTCTCTAGCCTGGTCATTGCACTGAGCATATGTATATAATGTTAGGTAAAGCAATGATTAGTCCAATTTCAGCAGGAAATATAACCCAAAAAGAACAGTACTCTCACATTAGAGATTCAACAGTACTGATATGTATAGGTTTAAAATTGGATTAGCATCATTATAAGAGATAAGAAAAATAGGCACTAAAATATGTAGCAAAGAAAACGTTTTTTATTTGTTTGTGTTTTGGTTATGGGACAGGGTCTTATGTCTTGGGCTTTCTTTATACTCATCGTCCACCCTAGGATAACCTTGACCTTAGTAACAAACCTTCCTGCCTAGGTTTTAAAAAAGTTATTTTATATGAAAAGAGTGTTATTTTATAGCAAATCAAGTTAGAAAATGATTGCTACTTAAAGGTATTTCTAGATTTGTTTATTTCGTACATGGGAATTAATGTTCACAAATGTTGATTATCTGATTCTCTAGAACTCCTGTGAAACAAACGTCCAACTTTTCCAGAGAAAGGAAATGATGCTCAAGGAGACTAAGGACTTTCCCAAAAATACCTGCAAAGGATGGGCAATGTGTACCCGATGCCAAGCAAAGCAACACGGAAGGGCAAATTCTAGTTATCTATGCAATAAAAACAAAAGTATGTGTGTCAGGGGTTCCAGTGGAAGTAACTCAGCAGTTAAGAATTTGGCTGTTTCGGGGGCCCCATGTCCTGTTCACACCATTAATATTTGACTGCTCACAGCAGCCTTGAATTCCATCTCTAAGGGCTCCAAAACCTGTGTTCTCCAAGGATATTTGCACTTGTAGTTACCCATCTACAGACTTGCATACATAGATATACTTAAACATGTTAGAAGTGAAGCAATCTATTCATGGACAATAAGACGAAGAATCGAAGACTCGTTCTGCCAAATGAATGAAAGCAGCTCAAGGGAAAACTGGAACATCTGGAAGCAGACAAGATGGCCGCGTCCCACACAGCTGTCAGTCTCATTCCAGCAGTCAGAGAGTGATGCCAGAGAGTGAGGAGTTCTGGGTTAGCCTGGGCTATATAAGAAGAACCTGTCTCAGAAAGAAAAGGACACCCATACTTCTAACTTATCTCTACACTGTTCTAAAAAAGCAAAAACCAACACGAGAAAGAAACCCAAACTGCAATAGCTTAAGGAGAAAGAAGACAGTGGGGCAATCAGAGCTTAAACCAATAGGAAGAAACGTGGGAGTGGAAGGAATGTTCAAAATATTGATTAAATGCATGATAGTTCTATGTTCACGTAATAACATGGGCACCTTGTGCACTCCAAATAACTATACTCAATCATATGTCAGATATGATATGCAAAGTTGTTTATAAGAAAGGTGTTCAAGGAATTCCTTAGCCTTGTTTGTTTGTTTTATTGCTTCTTTGAGAGTTTCATATCATGCACCCCAGTCCAGCTTATCTCCCATCCCCTCATATCTGCCCTTAGCTCTTGGAACCTCCCTCCCCTCCAGACAACACACACACACACACACACACACACACACACACATACACACTCACACACATAAGCTCACAACACAAACACACTCACACACATTCACACACACAACCACAAACACACATTCACACACACACATTCACACACACACACACACACTCACACACACACACTTACACATAAACACACACACATTCACACACACTCACACACACATTCACACAAACACACTCACACACACACTCATTCACACACACACTCACACACACACACTTACACACATACACTCACACAAACACACTCACACACACACACTCAGACAAACACACACACACACTCACTCATACACACACATTCACACAAACACACTCACACACACACTCATTCACACACACACTCACACACACACACTTACACACATACACTCACACAAACACACTCACACACACACACACTCAGACAAACACACACACACACTCACTCATACACACACATTCACACACACACACTCACACACACACACATATACTCATACTCAAACAAAAACAAAGTATAAAAAACATCCATAGTGGAAGCTATAGTGTACCACAGTGTGCCATGGTTTTTATTCATTTGCTTGCTTTTTTTTCTTTTTAATAAGCATATCTGAATGTGTTATAAAACTTATCTAATTGAGTAGAAGAGAGCTCTTTCAATGGGTATAAAGTAAAAATTAAGGCAATAATTACATTTCACCTTCCTCTAGAAGGGTCTTTCATTTTTAAATGAAGCTCTCTGAGTGCATTCAAGATTTGACGTTCTACATTATTCAACAGATTCAATGTCTAAGTGGGAAATTTGTCATATTACAAGAAGAGTCATTCATGCTGCAGCCTCTGTCTTCTGACTGAGACTAGTTTAGTCTTCTACAGAGGAACGGAGCAGAGCAGAATTCCTCCTCGTTTACAAAGGTGCACAAAGGGCTGGAGAGAGGAGAAGACAAAGTCATCAAACAGAATTGGAACAAAAGCGGTAGGGACAGTGGGCAGTGCATGTGCATAGGTGACAGACTCTCATCGACGGCATCAGGAACCACTGGCAGTGCAGAGCTGTCTGTAGCTTCCCAGATGTAATTAGATCCTACTTACAGACCTTTCTTTACCCTCCTCCAATTTCTCATGTCCTGTTTCTTTCATCCTTACAGCTCTCCATCTTCCTACCTCACACCCTACCTTTGTCTTTATAATTGGGCTGTAAGAGCCCCTATTTTGCCTCTCTCTTTGACATTGAGTCATCTACAGAAGTAGAACTTCTGAAGTTTCAATTATCTATTATTCCTGACCTTTTTAAAACATCCATTTTCACAGCAGACTGCTTAGATGAATTTATTCCAACTAAACCGGTAAACATTATAAAAGAAAGATAGCCAGCTGTCTCGATAATTCTCACAGAAGCACTTGCCTAAATATCAGACTGGAAACTCTCCTGGCAGTGTACGGCTTTGCCTTGGGTAGAAGATTGTTGATCGGGTCATATTATATACTGCCTTAAGTAAGCTCCATGGAGACGCCATCAGGGCTGTACATTAGTGTTACATCTGGTAAAATGCTCCTGGTTTTATCAAAGTGCTGTCCCAGTCTTCATAAAATACATTTCTTGATAGCAAGCCATATCACAAGACAAAATCTAAACTCACACTTGAGCATTCCTACTGGCTCGGAACCTTGTACTTGAGACTGGTTAGACTTCCATAGGACCAGTGTGCATTTAGGGGCATCTTCAGAAAAGACATGAAGAGATCTGCGTCTTGACACACTATTCTGAAATTATTCTCAGGTATTTTAAATTCTTTTTTATTGTTCTACCGATGTCTTAACCTCATAAACCCTTGGTTGTCTGAGTTTGGAATGCTGGTGATACTTGTTTCTTATCTGTATGACTTGGTAACCTTGGGTATGTTGGTAACATTACTTATAGCAACTGTGGTCATATTACATCTGCATTCCGGCTCAGATTCCCCATGGCTCATCCTCAACTATGTCATTCAGTTAAGTCATCATTGTTATTACATGTGAAAACACATTGATTCTGTATGCAGGAGGTACTCAATAATGATTAATGTCTAACAACGATGTGGAAGCACACATTTTGCATGTGTCTGGGATAGCCACTAATTTTATAAACTTCCCTTCCAAATCTCCAATTCCCAGGTTAGAAATCTAAATGGAAATCCATCACTTAAGCCTCGCTTTCCTAGTCCTCTAGGCTTTCTGATTTTGCATGTACTAAGTGTGAGTATCTTGTGGTATGGCTCAAGTTCCACTTTCAATCCTGTTTTAAAAACAGGAAGCAGTGATGAGGAAACGCTTGATAAGAGCCACACAAATGCTGGCTTTGCCCCTCAGCCTCGCTTCTGTGGTGCTTCGAGCTCTGCTTCACCCCTCACCCTGCAACGGCCCAAAGAAGACGGAGTGTGGTTTGTAATCGCAAATTCCACAGCTGTCCTGCCAATTAGTTTTTGCACTGTTAATTATGTGGAAGCTCAGCAGCATGCCCTTTTGAGTTTGGAAATAGAGTTTTGACATCTCTTTCCCAACAGCAGCATTCAAAAGAAGAGTACATTAAGATATCTTAGAGCTATGGAAAAGTCAAGAAGCCCCGTGACCACGCAGTCTCCTTGTTGTGGGACTCAGCAGACGTGAGCTTAAGCACATTGCCTCTCTTCTCCAAGTTGCCATGGGAAGTTCAAAGTCATCCGAGGCAGCACAGGAGCCTGTGTCCCTAAACGTATGTGCCATAATAGACTACGTAGGCATAAGACAGTCAGTCTAAGAAACTAAGAGAACAAAGACTCTAACGTAAATCTGTCAGAGAAGAGGAAAGCAAAATGACCACCATACGAACATATGAGGTACATCATATGTATCATATCATATTGTATCATATCATATGATATCATATATATCATTAGTTACATCATATATACTATCATATTATATCATGTCATGTCATATTATACCATATGTATTAATAATTACATTATGCTTCATCATATCATATATATCATTAGGTAGGTACATAAGGTATATGCATAGGAATATCATATAAATTCTTTTAATTAGTTAATATGTGTTCCTGTGTGTTTTGCAAAACAAGAGAGAGAAGAAGTATTTCCTGAGTGTATAAATTACAAATATGAAAAGTAGTTGATGCTAGTATATGTGGCTTACCAATGCATCATCTGGAAAACATCTGGCTAAGCTTTTTAGTTTTTAAGAATATGTGTAATATCTTCAGCATTGGTTGTGAAGACCAGTGCACTGTGAGTATGTCACAGAGAGTCAGAGGCACAAAGAAGCAAGGCTTTTTATACTTTATGTGGCCAGAATTAAAGTACTCCTTGAGATTCATATAGGTTTCCAAAAATGTACCAAATGCCATATTTCCATTTTATTTCAGAATAGCCCTTATGTTTCCTGCTTATTGCAAAAAATGAACATCTCCCTTGAGAAAAAGATTGCTTTTGGGCAGTTTATATATGTATACATACACACACACATATATATACAAATATGAACCTTTTCATATGACACTGGCTACCACAGGAAGTTTTCTGAGGACAACTATTTCAGAACCAGATAGCATAAGCACTCTCGGAGAATTCCAATTTTATGAGAGTCAGCCTAGATTCTCCTTGTGTAGCAGATGAGCTGTGTGGTCACCCCCACCCATAAAAGTGAGGTCCCTTCTGCCCCCAAATTTAGGAATGCTCTGTGCAATGAGACCCTGTTCCAGTCTCTGCTTGTGGGGGACAGACTGACTCTCCAGGTCTGCTAAGGGCTCATGGCTACTCCACAGACAAGTATTATTTCTCAGAGAAATTCATTTCAATCCCCAGGAAAGATCTTATGTTGATATGTGGTAGAACAAAGTCTATTTGTTCCCCTGTGGAAATGACTTGTGGCTGTGGTAGCTCCAGTAATATGTGGCACAACCTTCGTGTCATGCTTTCCTGACAGGTCAGTAATTAACTTGCATTGCAATCGCTTGCTGTTTCTACCACAGCAGCCATTTACCAAAATAACATTTTAATTTCAGTTTCCTCCCAGATTACATTCCTTTTCTTTTTCTCCCAGTGGCTTCTACGTCTCTATTAAGTCTCATTTCCCCAGACCACTTCCATAAGCTGAGAGAATGCAATAAAACCCAGTTTCAAAAATGTCAAATATAATGAGAAAGGAAGATCACAGTAAAGGAATTTGATCATAGGCAGCCCATTGGGTAACATTGCCTTTGACAGGGCAGGTGTTACTTACGGGAGATGTGATAATAAGACTTTACGTTTATTTAACCAATTTCAGGGAATCCAGGGGTAGGCTGCACTTACTGAAAATGGCTGACAAGTCAGCTGCTTAGGCAAATTGTAATATTACTATTATTATCCTTGCATGTGTCCATTCTAAGTGGAGATAGTTCATTAAAAGATCAAATAAAACCAATAACAATAAGCAAACAACAACAAAAACAGGATAGATCCAAAATCTGTATGGTAGACATTTCTGAAATTCATTAACTGTAGCTTATTGGCACCCCTCATGTCTCCCAGGCACATTAGAGACATTCTCATGGAAACAAAGCAGCCGGTTTTTATCCAATGTAGAATGGATCTTCAGCCAGAGAAACGAGCTTGTTGTGTCTCGCGGGTTCTGCAGCAATTACCAAGAATCTTGCAGTAGAGTTAGGCATAGCAAACTTGTCTACCATGGTGATGAGGTTAGAAGAGAGAAGGAACTGGGGAACTAGTCAAGGTAAAGGTGCCATTAGGGATGGTGTTAGTGATAAATACAATGTTACTGGAGGCGGAATAATCAGAGCCTCCCAGGTTGAGATCACTACATTCAAAGAAGAAAGACACTTATATCCACATTGTGGTAGAGAGTTGGTGCCTATGGGCAAATACTATGTCCATATAGTCTAGTAGGGCTGACATCGGTGAATTGTGAAGGTGCTTTCAAGGAACTTGGACTGGACTTACAGAACTTGGAGACACTGGGATATTTGTTTAAAGTCATTTTGCTTTTCAAAAGATGTGACATGGGAGCTCAGTTGGACAAAGCTCAATTCTGCACAAGTCTGTGTCCTAACTTTGACATCCCAAACTATGACAGACTGACAACTGAGTACAGATCATCTTCTGGCCACCAATATGCACTACAGCACATAAATAAATACTACACACACACACACACACACACACACACACACACACACACACACACTAATAATAAACACAAATATAACACGTGTCTCTTCATCGATTAATACATCTCATTATCATGATAAGAGAACTATGGGACATTAAACAATCCAGGAATTTGAAAGTACAGTTTGGAAGCTTAGGTACTTCTTTAATGTTTCTAGGCATCAAAAATATTCAGAGCAAGGTAAGATGAGACAAGAAAATCAAAGTTCTTAAGAGATAGAGGTCACATGTGCAATTGCATTGAACTGAGAAGACAGGAAATGAAATTAGTAGAACTGCTGATTTCTCCTGATGCTTAGGCTATGGGAAAGCATTGGAAAGGCAGGACCAACATGGAAGGGCTGGGGCAGTAACTTTCCATGACTGGAAGAAGTTCTATGGAGTACCAGTTCCTGATACACAAGAGAACTACATAAGATGTAAGTGAGCCAGACTTTGGTATGTTTTCTTGTAAACTTTGACTTGAAAAGTTGAGAACGTTCAGCTTAGGAAAATGATGATTATCATAGAATTGATAGAAAGCATCTTTTAAAGATAATTATGAGCACAGCTGCCTTACAGTCACAGGAACAGAAACCTCTGGCAAAACAAACAGACATTGTCAGGGCCAGGCATGTGTGCTGATCTTTGCTAGATGAGTATCCAGTGCAAACACTGCATTTAATCCTGGGTTTCTATCTCCTGGGATTTCTTGTTCCAAGGTAACGTATGCCATAAAGGGTTTTGACACTGTGGCAAAGTTCTCTACCAAGCTGGTAAAGTCTAGCTATTGATAACAGTTATGCCACCAGAATTTATCTCTGTCTTGGCCTGGTCAGGGGTCAGATAGACAGAAGTTTACACATTGCACAATTAGTGTTCATCAGTAATTAACAGTCATCAGTAATGTCAATATGGCTGGCATTTGTTTCATCTAGGAAATTGGTTATTTTCTCCATGACTCTTGTCATAATGCTGATGTGTCCAATGTGTGGATTGACTGGATTGAATTGCATTGTCTGTCTGAGGGATGGCGGCATGGTGACATTCCATCCTTGTGAGGGATGATGGCCTTATGGCTATATCATTAAATGTTTTCCAGAGGTCTTTTTTAAAATGTATTTTAAACATGGCTCTCTCTCTCTTTTTATAATGAGCATGCAGCATGTGAAATAGCTGTAAAGTCATGTTTTCATGTGTGATCATGTCTGTGTTTGTGTCCAAAGTTCAGTCATTTGTTACAAGCTGAACAGCATTGAGCAATCTCAGCTACATACCACACTAGGGCACTGGAGATTCACCCAGAGCTCTCTTACAGTAACTCCATCACTACACCAAGGGTAACTATGATTCTGTCTGTCTTATTTTGCTTATTTTTTTTCCATTGCATTGTGCCTTACTTCTACCGATGGATAGTAATTCTCTATGGATCTTGATTCAGTCCCTTTCTATTGTATACATTTTCCACGCCAGGGTAGCCTTTCATTTCTTCAATGCTTTATTAATAGGGTTCTTAAATTTTAATATTCTCTAATACATTCTTTCTTCCTTCTTTAAAGTTCTATTTTTCTGTGTGAGTGCAGAGCTGCATGCATTTGTAGGTGCCATGCATGTGCCTAGTACCATGGATGCTGTAAGAAGCTAACAGATCCCCTGAAGATGGAATTACAGCTGTGAGTAGACATCTGGAAGCTAGGAACCAGACGTCCTCTGTGAGGGCAGTGCACATCATAGTGCTTAGTATTTCTCCAATCTCTCCTTCTTCTACTGCTCACCACCTTTTTCCTAAATATGCCCTGGGTAACTCTCAGTCACTCCAAAACTTGTTTTGTATTATATATTTTGCTTTAAATAATTTGTTGTTTATTTATTTTTATTTTTTATGACTGTGATTTAACTTGGAATAGTTTTGTGTTTTATATGAGGTGAGATTAAATTCTTGCCCTATAGATAAACCAATCATGCATGTATATGTTTGCAGCTATGACTTGGGTATCATCTCTTCCCATGTTCACAAAATGAACAGGGACCATGAGCTAGCAAAGCATGTAAAGGGACAGCTTCTAAAGAGCTCTCCTAGCTGCAGGTACCGTCAGACAGGTATAAACTGTCAAGTGCATTATACATTATACAAACATGATGTAAGTTCCTGGTCACAGTCAGGGTAAACAATACCAACTGAAGAAACAAGCCATGGTTATCAAACAGGGATTTGAAACAGCCAATGGTGATCTCAGAGGGGCAAGGCAGAAGCTATCAACTAGGTGGTTCATTAGGGAATGGCAGACATCTACATCCTGGAAAGTTTTCCACACCAGGCTCACTTACCCACAGAAAGAATGGCAGTGTTGAAGTAGGAGTTGCGACTTGTAAGAGGATAAGAGAACAGTTAGCAGTAGAGGACGCTATGGTCAGAGACAACTTAAATACCCAGTGAGGAAGAAGTGGTCTAATGAATGCCTGGACTTGTAACCAAGGTGGAAACGAACATGATATCAAAGACCAGTTGCTTTTGCAAGAGCAGAATGCAATTTCTCTGGAACTGAAGGTTAGCTAAGATTTATCTTATGAGATAGAATGAAGAATAATGCAAGAACAACTGAAATCGAGCACTTGATTGTCACAGAGAAGTGGGGAGGGGAATTTTAAAGCAATGGTCTTCAGTGGTCTAAGTCTATAGCTAGTTAAGGATGTAGGCTTAGCTGGATGTTCTACAGTCATTCCAAGTCTGTAAGACTGACAAGGAGATTCCGAAACCATATTCACCCATCACCCATTAGCGACTCAAATGTTTCCGGTTTAAACTATTTTATATTTTTGATTATACATGCGTGAGTGTGTATGTCATTTGCATGTGGCCAGATTAGGCAGAGCCGAGAAGTAGGAATGTGATATCCTGGAGGTAGAATTACAGGTAGCTGTGAGTTTTCCACATGGATGTTTGGCAGCATTTCTTTTTGACTGCTGAGCATCTCCAGCCTCTATTATAAAGGCTTATGCATTATTATTATTGTATGAATGCTATGTGAAAATGATTACTTCTATACCATTACTAGCTTCATCCTGTTCCTGTTTTAGCTGCCTTTGTTTTATGGGAATGAAAGTTCACTTTAGAGCATGCAGGTGTTGGAATAGTGTTTTGGGAAATGTCATAGAGGTATGAGAACAATGTTTCAATATGATAGTTAGATACCAAAGCGAACATCCAGTGCAAATCCTGCCAAAAATTAGTCTTTTCACATAGATGTATTCAGACATAGCAAACTACAGGTTCCAAGTCTACTGCCCCACCTTCTGTTCAGTTCAGAGAACTCTGTTAATCTTGGTTTGTTTACTTCTATCACGGACTTGGAAAGTGTGAATGTAGTAGCAAGTTGAGCACTTGCCAAAGAACTTTCTTTGTTACAAAGCAGAGAAAGGTTCAAAGTGTTGATCTTGCAAAAGTTCTTACTGGAGGCCAAGGAGAGTAAAATGAGGAAAGAATATTGGCCGGTCCACAGTTTTTAAAGTGAATTTTCAGAACTGAGTTTTCATAGTCCAACTTTGAAAGTTCCCTAATATCCCATATTCATTTCACATTTTAGGATGTTTGCAGCTCTGTCTGGGCTGAGGAACTGAAGATCCTCATTCTTTTACCTTTAGCACCATTAGCCTCTTTGAGTGCTTTGCCAAATATCTTAATTTGAGAAACTTTAGAGAAGGTGGATCCTCCATTTAAACTGGTATAGTTTCCTTGTTCTTTCCAGAGTTCCTGGAGCCTCCTCCCCCAGCTAGAAAATAGAAGTGATGAGGGCTAGTAGCCTACCCCTAACAGGGGTCCAGTTCATTGAACAGTGTTGTAATCTCTAGCAGTTTATCTAAGTTTCTGTTCTAATTTGGAGAATGCATGACAGTTAACATTTGAAAAGTACATACAAGTAAAACGGTATAGACTGATCAAGCTCTCCTCCCTCTCCCTTCTCTCTCTCTATATATGTACATATATATACACATACATACATATACACATATATATATATATACATATATGCATATATATGTACATTCATTAACATTTTTTGAGAAAATAGGCTATGAATTTGAAGGAGATCAGGGAGGAAGTGTTGGCAGGAAAAAGGGAGAAAGAAATGTGTTATAATTATAATCTCAAAAATAAAATAATAAAACATACTGGAATGAGGATTTATTTTAAATGCTTGAGAAATAATTTATTTTCTGTGTGTCTTTACTTATTTAACTCTATTGCCATGACCCTTCTGAGATGCAGATAACCTCATCTATTAATAGACAGTTTATGTGATGAAATGGGTATGCATCCACACGCTGGCTATATTGTCCAAAATATGTACCAGGAAGTCTGTGCTTGACTGTGTTTTTTCTCCCTCCCCACCCACCCCCTCTCTCTGCCTCTCTGTCTGTCTCTGTCTGTCTCTGTCTGACTCTCTGTCTCTCTGTCTAGGTCTCTCTTTTTCTCCCCTGTCTCTGTTTCTGTCTCTCTCTCTCTCTCTCTCTCTCTCTCTCTCTCTCTCTCTCTCTCTCTCTCTGTGTGTGTGTGTGTGTGTGTGTATGTTTGTGTGCTAGTTTGAACACACACATTGCATCAGTGTTTAGATGTTGAAACTATAACTACCTTCACATGAGTCATGAAAGTCTTTCATATCCTCTAGAACACACATGTAGATTTCAGGCGTTACCCTATAGTATAGAGTTAATATCATATAATTTTAAATGCAAGTTGAAAAAATGCATTCTCTATTACTCAGTTCAGCTAAACTTTTGAAGACATATTTTAATGATTTTGAAATGTTTTGGCGAGAGTTGGCAGCAGAAGAAAATTTATTCTTTCTAGTTAAGAAAATGAACCCAGTCATGCAATCTAGACAGACAAAACAAACTTAAATGAAGAGCTATATATAAATGGATGGTTTCTCGGAAGATAATTCAATGTTTTAACCAATCCTTAAAGATTTTAAGATAGCTTAAATGTACAAAAGTGAGTTAGTGACTCTTGTTCCTTCTCTGACACCTGCTCCGGCTTTCCTAGGAACAGCTATAAATTAACAAGAGGTGGAAAAGGCAGCCAGTCAGCCAACCAGATTCAGCCCACAGACATATGGTGTTGGACCTGAACAATGTTTTAAAATGTTTGGAATCAATTTTCAATTGAAAATGAGAGCTGATGTTTATTTAAAAAACAAAGGATTTTTTTTTTTTAAATAGACAGGGGAAAAATTTTACGTATCTTCACTTGAGAAAAGTCATTAGTGTGCTCAAAGTGATCCAGATTGCCCGGCAGCAGTGAGCGGGATAGGGGCTTTTTTCTACCCTTTAGAGAGGATACATGTCCGTGTGGTCCCCAGCTTTGTTTCTCTGGGCTGTCGGTGTTGGGTTGTTTGTGATGAAGACACCTGTCATTAGTATTCACATCTGCTGTGCATTGAGCAGAGTTGGGGCTGCACATTAAGTCCACATAGGCTTTTATATTCCACTCTGTAAATTTAGGCAGGTAAGTTAGACATGGGGTGTGGTGTTTGCAGGACAGCCCCAGAACAAGTTTTCTCAGACATCACTTCTCACAGTCTTCTCAGTGTGCTTCCCGTCATACAGTAAGAGCATGTGGTGCTCTTTGATATTGTAAAGTGATGTCCTCCTTTCTTTCTTCTCTTGCTCTGGCCTCTTTTGCTGTTCCTGTTATATCCAGACAGGTATTTGTAGCCTGACTGTTTTTCTGCTCTTCATTTAAGGTGTGTCTAATCTGCCCAATTTACTGCGGGCTCCTTAAAGGCAGACAGTGTGGCCAATGTGGTTGTGTGCAACGTTGCCGTGTACAATATTGCTTTACGGATGCTTGATGCCGGTCTGCAATTCCATGCCACAGTTCTACCAGCACCATGGGAAGGTCCAAGTTCAGGTTTGCATTGTGTTTTAAATGGTTGTGACTCCTGACTGGTACAAGATATCACTGTGTTATTTTGCCTCTGCTTCCCACTTACAAGAGCCAAATACACAAGATTGTGTAACAGAGTGAAAGGAAGCCAGAAAATTACTTCATCTCACTTTCTCCACATCCACGCCACTATTTGTACTCTTTTGCACATCTGCCACACAGACTCATATCCAGTTTCTTCTGCTCCACTAGTACATACCCACCCCGTTGCTAGTCCCATTTCCTGAATCCAGATGGCTGATCCAGAACCTATTGCCAAACAGCCACAAAAACTTCTGGCTCTCCATGGACAGAAGCCCAGCTGCTGTCAGTGTTAGCTCAGCTCTTGGGTTCCTTAAATTAAACATGGTGCTCTCATCAGTACCCTGCACTGCTATATGCCATTTCACAAAAGGATTAGTATATTCACCTAATCTCCATAATAGAACACTCAGGTGGTTTACCTGGGAAAGAACTGAAACAAGACAAACTCATCAAGGATTGATCTCTTGTAACTCACCGTTTCCTTTCTCAACTGTTTCTTCTCAGACACATTGCTGAGGCCACATCACACCTGCCTCAGGTCATGCAGTTTTACATGGGACAATTCTAAAAGTTGTGTAAACTCAAAGTTGGTAAATAGAATTGTATCCCTTTCTCTCTCCATGTCTTAATTTCTCTGTTCTCACTCTAGTTTTCTTTCCGAGGATCAGTGACTGGCTACTACTTCTTTGAAAAAAAAAAGAGTCCTTTAAAATTAAATTCTATTTCCAGCAAAAGCCTGTTTTAAGCTTTCTGAAGTAACAGTTCTCTATCAACCAAAATCAAACAAAAGAGGAATTAACCCATCTTTGCTCTTCCCTGCACAAAGAGACTGGACTCCCATATACGGCTGTCTGATGGAAATGAAACTAAAGCAAAGAATTGCTCAGGGAGCATTTCACAAATTCATAACGGTACTTAGAATTCAGGTAGAACAAAGGAACGCTACTCTTAGAGAAGGCAAAGGAAGCCACAGGTTCAAGTAATAACCTAGTGACTGCTGCTGCTGTAAAGGACACATCCAACCTTTAAATGTTTTTTGTTATACACCATACACTAGGCACATTTTACACGTAAGTTGTTTTTCTAATGTTTTTGTTCTGTTGAGAAAGTTTCCTGTTTTACAGAAGATGAAACACAGGCTTAGAATGATCAAGTAACTCAAAAATTAGAGTTCTGAAATGCAGGTTTGAAATGTAACTGTGTGTGTGTGTGTGTGTGTGTGTGTGTGTGTGTTTGTATGTGTTCATGTGTTTGTGTCTGTGTGTATGTTTTATACACAAGTGCATATGTACATGTGTGTGGGGAGGATCTATGTGTGTACTTGTGTATGGAAGAATATGTGTCTCCATGTTTTGCCAAGCAGTTTCTTAAAATGTTGCCATTTCTTTTTAGAAGGAAAATGCCACATGGTAAAATTTGAGGAGACAAATGTCCTAAAGCTAGCACCACAGATCTGATCTAATCCTTATGGAAAACAAAGGCGTGTGTACTAAGGGGCTGAGGCAGGGGTAAATGATGCCTTCCAAGGCAGGTTTACAGCCACATGCTTCCTTGAAGCAGGCCAGACTGGTAAAGATTCTACCACATCCCAACAGTGCCATTAGCTGAGAACAAGGATTCTAATAGATGATTTGGGGGAAAGATTTAAGATCTAAACTAAAATAGCAAATTACAGATGTAGCTTATAAATTTCTTGTAGCCCATTTCGAGGAGTCTTGTGAGTTTTATTCAGTCCTCTATTTCAAAATTTAATTATATAAACATATAATAAATACAAAAATCTCAGTAGATTGCTTTTTGTTGTTGTTCATACTAAATCACTGAAACCCATGCCAGCTGTATTTCAAGAATTCTATAGTTAATTGTGGCTGTTTGCTATCACATATGGTCTTCAAGTTGAAGGTCTGAGACTAGCTACAGAGTCCAGAGGATCAGGAAAGGTATAGAGAGAGACACCAATGTAACAGAACCTCCCATTTTAAAGCAACATTAAGTGATACAGAACAGGGAGAAAGAAATCAGCAAGTCAGCATAGATAGATAGATAGATAGATAGATAGCTAGATAGATAGATAGAAATAGAGAGAGAGAGAGAGAGAGAGAGAGAAAGAGTGTGTGTGTGCACGTGTGTGTGTGTGTGTGTGTGTGTGTGTGTGTGTGTGTGTGGAGAGAGAGGGAGAGAGACAGAGAGACAGAGAGGAGAGATAGAGAGACAGAGACAAGAGAGGGAAAGAGAGACAGAGAAAGACAGAGAGACAGAGACAGAGAGACAGAGAGAGATAGCACATGATCCCCAGCAGGAGTGCAGTGGTGTAGAGTTCAGAGAAATTTTTTGATGTTGGTTCTTACTTTCACCTTATTTTATTTGTTTCTTAAAGGGAAGTTTCTCTTTGTTTCTGCCTCACTGTGTCCTTTAGGCTAGCTGACCCATGGGCTTCTGGGTGATTCTCTTGTTTCAGTCTCATTAAGGTTATAGACCCATGTGTTACTGCATCCTGTTTTTGACATGGGTTATGGGGGTTGGAATTTAAATGTGAAGACTGTTTTAGCAAGCTTTTGATCCATTGAACACTTACAGCTAACTCAAGAGACTGTTGTTGATATAGTTATTTTGACTTGTCATGGACATTCACAGAGAGATGATAGGTAGTCAATTGCATTTACAGTCTTAGTGCTATGAACAAAGGTTTTGTCTTGAGCTCTAATTAGTATAAAAATGGAATTTAAAGTCACAGAAGCAAAGATTACCTAGAATGAAACATCTAGGACAAAACTAAGATTACATCCCAAGACTGATCTAGATGATTTCAGTGTTTAGAGATCTGAATGGTGGGGTAAAGTCTATAAAAGATACTAAAAAATAGTCATTCACCCAATCAGTCAGAAGAGAAACACCCTGGGAAATCAAAGGAAAGGACAAGAGAGGTCTGCAGCAGCAATATGTGCAGTATTACAGTGTGTGCAATGTGCACAGTGTACAAAGTATGTGTAGTATTGCAGTGTGTGCACAGTGTACAAAGTATGTGCAGTATTACAGTGTGTGCAGTGTGCACAGTGTACAAAGTATGTGCAGTATTGCAGCATGTACAGTATTGCAGTGTGTGCAGTATTGCAGTGTGTGCAGTGTGTACAGTGTATGCAGTGTGTGCAGTATTACAGTGTGTGCAGTATGCACAGTGCACAAAGTATGTGCAGTATTACAGTGTACACAGTGCACAAAGTATGTGCAGTATTACAGTGTGCACAGTGTACAGAGTATGTGCAGTATTGCAGTGTGTGCACTGAGCACAGTGTGTGCAGTATTGCAGTGTTCACAGTGTACAACATATGTGCAATATCACAGTATGTGCATTGTACACATTGTGTGGAGTACTGCAATATGTGCAGAGTGCACAGTGTGTATAGTGTGTGCAGTATTGCAGTATGGGTAGTGTATGCATTGAGTGCATTGTGTGCAGCATGCACAGTGTGTGCAGTATTGTGGTATGAGCAGAGTGCATAGTGTGCACAGTATGTGCAGTGTATACATTGTGTGAAGGATGTGTACTGTGTGCAGTATGTGCAGTGTGCAAAGTGTGTGCAGTATGTTCTGTGTATACATCAAGTGTAGAATTTCAGTGTGTACAGTGTGAACATTGTGCACAGTACTGAGGTATGTGCAGTGTATGCATTCTGTGAAGTATTGCAGTGCCTGCAATGTATACAGTGTGTGCAGTGTGTACAGTGTGGGCAGTATGTGTAGTGGATGCAGTATGTGTAGTGTGTGCAATGTTGCAGTGTGTGTGTGTGTGTGTGTGTGTGTGTGTGTGTGTGTATGCATGTATATAGTATGTGCAGTTCAGAGACTGGATAAAATGGAAGTGCAATGGCCACTGTGTGTGGCAAGCGAAGAGCTTTGGGGCTCTATGTGTAGTATGTGTTTTAACACTCACGAGAAATTCAGTTTATACACTTAAATTTATTTTCCTATTCTTATGTTTGTATGTCTTTTTACAATTTAAAGTTTTCATTTCATTTCATTTCCTGGAACACATATCTAATACTTTGTTTCACCAATAATGCTCAACACTTTACAGGATATAATTTTGAAGCTGAGATTTGTTATAGACATCAATTCAGTTGGGCTATTGTTTATTAAAATAGAAAAAAGTCTACTGAAAAATATACAGTTGGATCTGGATGAGATAAGTAACCTTGAGAGAACAGGAATCTCCTTGGGGATGGGTTCATGAGAATGTCTACTTGGGGTTGTCTTGAGTGTATTCACCCTGACATGGGAAACCCCATCTTAATTGTTGGGTGAACATTACCTGTGTAAATAATAATGGGCTACATAAGGTGGTAAATGTGCTCACTACTACAGAACACACATTCATTCATTTGCTGTCTGACTCTTTGTTGTGGGCACAGACAGTGTCACTGCTGTCTCAAATTTCTGGTGCTGTGACGTTCCCTACAATGATGGTCTATAACATTGAACCCTGAACTGAAATAAGCCTTTTCCCTCCTCAGAGTGTTTCATCATAGCAGTAGGAATAAGGACACTGATGATGACGGTACATGGGTGTGTTCCCAGCACATTTGAGGGTGAGGACCAGCATAAGTCAGAGGCCAACCTGGCATACATAAGGGAGTCTGGCGTGGCCTACACAAAAACTTTGAGGCCTACTTTGACTATGTGGAAAAATCATGTCTAAGAGTCCTTTAAAAAAAAAAAAAAAACAACCTACAATTGTATTGTGTGATCGACTAGGGCTGTTTTTAAATAAAATGTTCCATCTGGTTTTTGGCACCTGGAAGTACTCACTGTCATCAGATGAGCTTCCAACTGTTTCAGGGAAGACAGAGTCTAGGAAGCATGAATTCCCTCAACCTCCTCTCCTCATTTTATCTTATCTATATCCAATTCATCTGCATTCAAACTCATTAAAGCCCGCTTCCTTCTGTTTAAGGTTATTTATCTACTTGAGCTAGTGATTACACCCATCTGTCTCTGGCTCCTTTGAGACCTGTTGGGTTTCTGGATGTGTTGTTCTATTTGCGTTCTTTCCTTACTTCCTTTGAGCATTCACAGTGCAATCTCCGCCTCCCCGGCCTTTAGAAAGGTTTGCTCCGTGGATGCTATGCTATCCCTAGTTTGTTTCTTACATTCTTCAAACCCTCGAGCCAAGACTGGAGTGTCAGTGGTTTTTGTTTGTTTGTTTGTTTTAATTACACAGTCCGGAACAGCCCCCTTCTTTTCAGTGAAAACAGATAGAGCTTTTTAAAGCATACACAACCTCATTCCTATTAGCAGGGATGGAACACAAAACTAGATCAAGATGTAATTTATGAAACCTGAAAAGGCGGAGCATGAAGTCTGTCTGCTGCTGTCCCCCTTCACCTGTGAAAGCTGAAGCAGCCATAGGCAGACTCTGCCCTTCTCCTTTCATTCTATCAAGTGTGGATAGGAGCCCCAAAAGTTATAAGGACATGAAGAATAGTTTAGAGACACTATCAAAATCTCTCCATTTGTCTTGCATATGTGTTTCTAAGAACTCATTCTACATGAAAAAAAAATTGCACAAAAATTTATTATTCCACAGAAAATTGAAAATTACGACTACCGTGACTCTTATAAGAAAATCATGAGTTAATATAATATGTACAAAATGAAGTATTAGATGATTTATTTTTATTTTGAAATTAATCCCAGTATCATTGAAAAATTTAAAAAAAAAAATCAATGTTGGAGAGGTGTGTGGAGTTATTCCTCAAAGTGAACACATACATATGAACATATATAAATATGTGCTTTTTACAGGAAGAGCCCGAGGAGTACACATCTGTATGAAAATGGCTGCCTAAGGTCGGAGAAAAAGATGTAGATGAAAGATGGATGTGAGCATAGTTTTCTCTGAAATTGTCCTTTAATGGGCAGTTATCTCAATATGACACCTAATGACTTCCATGAAAAAGAAAGTGTTTGTAGAGTGCATCCTGGGCAAGAGCCCTGAACGCCTGGGCAAGGAAGTGAGGAGTGTGCCCTGTCACTAAGCTCAGCTTGTCTGCAAATTCTAAGAAGTACAGCACTGGACAGCGGGAAAACATGAAGACTAATGCCACACAAGGGAACCCACTAGCTGCCAGTGTGGAGTGTTCATCAGGGACAATGCCACTCACAAAAGCTGTCATCTGTGAGTTGCTGTGCTCAGCAGGTGCATGCCAGGTGCATTGCCTCGTGGTCCACCCATTCCTCTGCCCTCCACCCAGTTCCATTACATCACTTTTTAGCAATTTCACCTGGTTGCTCTGTTCCTGCTTTGAGGTTCTCGGCCCTTGCTCTTGTTTGCAAAGTTTGATACATTCATTTTCTGCTCTTTATAAACCTGCCACAAGCCCCCCTCATAATTTCCCTGAATTATCTGACTGGAAAGATCAAACTGTGTATTTACTAGACACAAAGTTTTTCTACTTTGTTGCCTGTCAAACAGCAGTAACAGGAAAATTTTTAATGGGTTTCTGAGTCCAGAGTGAATGTGCTCTGTACTATTTGGTGGTAATTAACATGCTTAATTTTCATTGTGATAAGTCTTCTGAGTACTGGCTGTACTTTTTCATTGTGATAAGTCTTCTGAGTACTGGCTGTACTTACAGAGGACCTGGTTCTATTCCTAGACTTCATATGACAGATCACAACTGTTTGTAACTCCTGTTCCTGGGAATCTGGTACCCTCTTTTGGCCTCTGCAACATGGCTGTCACATGATGTGCAGATAGGCACACAGACAAAACTCTTATACACATAAAATAGAAGCAAACAAGCCTTCCAAAACATGATAACTTTTGTCCTAGATTATAAGCCTCACAATGGTCAAAGGATGTTGGCATAAATGGCTGTTGAAATATGTTCAGTTCACTTTCCTGTAAACTCTTATTTTAGTCAGACTTCCCTTTAATGTATTTCTGTCTAATTACACCTTTGGAGAAGTTGGAAGCAATACTTTCAAATGCAACCATTTGTGTCACTGGAGTGAGATCCTGTGGTTTTGAGAAGCACAATTACCCCTCTGGGAAAGTGCTTCACTTCCTAATTCAGCAGAATATTTCTGTCTGCGAAAGCCCATGTGCTACATGTGTAGACTCATTGGGTGAGATAGGACCTGCGTTCAAATTCCAGGGGTTTTGTATCTGATCCAAGTGAATGTAGTCAGACACGAACCTTAGGTCTTACGTTGGTGATGGGAAAAATATTATTGTGCCAACAAGTTTGCCCATGTGCTACATGTGTAAACTCATTGGGTGAGATAGGACCTGCATTCAAATTCCAGGGGTTTCGTATCTGATCCAAGTGAATGAAGTCAGACACGAACCTTAGGTCTTACGTTGGTGATGGGAAAAATATTATTGTGCCAACAAGTTTGCTGAAAGGATAAAACACTAACCTGAAGCTGTCAATGAGAATTCCTGGGGACTATTTATAGAAGGTATGAAGACCTAATCCTGAGAGTCCCAAGGAAGATCTTGGGTCCAGCTATTCCTGACCTTGTGTTCTGTGGAGCTGTCATGAGTCAAGCACTATCATGCTACTCCTTCTAGCTTTGCATCATCAGCAACAAAACAATTTTGTCTGCTATCAGTTAAGACTCGTAAAAATTATATGAGTTCATTTTCTACTCTTGTTATATACCATGTACTTCACATTATAAAATTATGATATTCAAACAGTTCACTTTGGAGCATTAAAGACTTTAAAAAGCAAAACAAAACACATCTTCAGTCAGGGCAGATGGTTCAGTAGGTAAAGTCCTTACTGTCCAAGCATGAAGATCGGGGTTTAGATCCTCAGCTTCCACATAAAAACTCAGCAACTGTGGCCGGTATTTGTAATCTCAGTACTGGAAAGGCAGCGATAGGAGAATGGCTGGAGTTTGCCAGATATCCAGTCTAGCTTAATAAGTGAGCTACATGGTCACTGGAATTAGGATATGTGACTGAAAAGAATC
The DNA here is from genome assembly GCF_963924665.1 of Micromys minutus. Classification (NCBI taxonomy): domain Eukaryota; kingdom Metazoa; phylum Chordata; class Mammalia; order Rodentia; family Muridae; genus Micromys; species Micromys minutus. Next base: position 18,848,504 of record NC_137982.1, on the reverse strand, counting down.
AAGGAGGACATCTGACTTCCGGCCTATACATAAATGCAAACATGGGTGAGCTTGCACAGATACACACATATGTGCACCTCCACAAACACACTTATATGTACGCATACACCATACACTCTCACTCACTAAAATCTACCTCTACATCACACCAAGTGTTCTGTGTATGAAAACACCAAAATTTTCTGAAGCACCATTACAGAGCTTTTCCCCCTGGCTGTGAAAAGGCAATATCCTTGTGTAAGAATCATTTATAGAGATGAGTACATCTCTGAGATAGATCCTTGTTAGATACTCTCTAATTTATTTATTATAAGTACACTGTAGCTGTCTTCAAACACACCAGAAGAGGGCATCAGATCTCATTACAGATGGCTGTGAGTCACCATGTGGTTGCTGGGATTTGAACTCAGAACCTCTGAAAGAGCAGTCAGTGCTCTCAACCACTGAGACATCATCTCTCCAGCCCCAAATTCTGTCTTTAAATATCACAGATTGTACTGGAGTAGCAAGACACTCTGTCTTTATACAAGACTGGACGTTTTCAACATTTAAGTGGTCATTTGGATACTGTTGTCTGAGACATCATTTTAGAGCTAAGCTGGGAGAGGAGGTAAGGCCTGGCAGGGACATTAAGACCATATAGCCTTCCTTTAAAATACAAGGCTGCTTGCTTTAGAGTCCCTGTGTTCTGTATCATGAGATAAGTAAACTGTTGGATTCTAGATCAGACACAGTGTGAAGCACCCAAAATCATATGGTCAAAAATTAGCAAAGGGGGGTACACAGGAAAGACTTTCCTCCTTTCTGAGGATGGCTGGCCCCAAGTAGAAAGCATGGTGTTCTTTTACCAGCTCTGTTCTGCAGTGAGCTTGAAAATCAAATTCTGTGTCTTGTTTCATCTCACTAAAACTTGTCTAGCTGTTCAACATGCACAAAGTCAGAATGATCTGAAATAACGCATCTGCCATCAAGTCCTTAAAGACTTGGTATGAGTAGTCCAGAGTCTGGGCACCATTGTTTTGCAAAACAAGTCTGAAGTCATCCATTTATGTGTCTTCACTTGCTTTGTCTACATCCCTCCAAAACTGTCTTAACTTGTCCTTCACTTCATATGTACTCCATAAAAATCTGTCATTAACAGTATCTGCAAAAACACTTCTTACAAATAATTTGGTTTTCATTTATATTAAACACTTCAAATCTTAATGGCCTTTTCCTTACTTCACATGTTTGCCTGAATATTCATTTCAACATTTTTTTCTTTTGCTAATGTGTGGGTTCTGTCACCTCTATTCATGTGCTTTTCTTTTTATAATACAATGAAATCAGCAATAACATATTGACAAAAATGATCTGAAGAATACAGCCTGTGATGAGAAATCTCAGTAGAACAATATTGAAGACAGATTTAAATACTGCTTTTCATGGTAAGGAAATACAACACATTGAAATTATAATCAGAATATCAAAGCAAATATATATTACCAAGATCTCTGACATGCTAACAATAAAAGGTATTGGATACCGCATCCCTCATCTCTAGTTTTCTGTAATCATTTTAATAGTCAACAAGTAGCTAGCTTCAGAGTGGACAATTGAAAAGAGCTTAAAGATGTACAGGGCCACAAGTGTGTCAGCCTGCTGAATAATTTCCTACAAAACTGACTATGTCAAAAAAATTATAAGTGTCTTTCAATAGAGTACAATAAAAGAAAAAGATTGTTGCCAGTTATCAACCCTGCAACTATTTTTAATAACCCCCCAATATCTGCATTGTAGGGTATCACTTTCTTATCCAATAGCACGATAAAATAATATCAGGGACAAGGGGATCATATCTTGTGCTTTTATTAAATTTTTTCAAAACTCTCCAGTTAGATTTATTTGGGTATCTGTCTCAGATTAGCAGCGTTTTGATGATATCTACACCTACCTTGTTACGCACAGAAACATCGGCACAATGTCAGTGGCTAAGAAAAGCACTTGCTGATTTACAATGAGCAAACGGTTTTCATTTCAAAGGTTTATTATTTCAGAACTCTTCAAAATACAGTTCCCTTAAACAACAAGCGGTTGTTTAAGTGAGCCCTCTTCCCAGAAACAACTGCCAGAGAAATCAGGTGAAACTTGTTCTAAACGTACGTTTCTATGAATTAAAAAGCCTGATTTTATCCATTTCAACATATAAAAGGTAGAGGAAATACTTAGTTGTTCTTGCTTCTTGTGGCTATTTTATTGGGCTATGTTTGAGAACCTTCTTATGTTTAAGCCCTTTACCTAATGCCTGAGAGTGCTGTGTATTTTTCATATTGAAATTTGAGAAGCCCTCTTCTACTGTTATTTTTAGTGGCCTTTTTCTCTCCTCTGAATTTCTAAAACTGCAAGTTTTTTTAAGTAGCAATCAGTTAAAGGCGCATGATCTCTTGTGTTTTACGAACAGCTACTTTAAAAAGCACTTTCAAACTAAAACTTTTCTATACTCAGTCTTTAATATTGTAGTCTGAAATCATAAACAAAGACTTGCATAATATTTACATGAAGGAGCTATGGATTTGTCTGTGGCCATTATGAAGAAAATTACACTTATCTTCACTGAAGGAAACAAGCTGATAGTTGGCTCACAGGTAAGAGCAGTCCATTCAGGAGAAATGATCATACACCCACACCAGCAATAGTTTCAAGTAGTTCACACGATACAAACTTAGGTTACGTACCTTTTCTCCATGATGACTGGCTATGAACACTGCCATCAACTCCTTTTACCGGTTCAAGAAAACGGAAAGGAGAAAGGTCATGTGTCTTAAGAGGAGGCCTTGCTAGCTGCTGCTTAATTTCAGTACTTAAAAAAAAAAAAAAAAAAAAAAAAAAAAGGCGGGGGCAAAGAGTGAGCAGAGACTTTAAAAAACAACCCACTTCCTGGGTACATACAGTTAACCACATTATTGCCCTTACAGTTTTGCCTTACACAGCCAGTCAGCAATACCATTCTTTATCAATGTTATAGTCAGTTTTCAAGTGTCATAGAGTTATAAAAGGTGTATCAAATTTAATCTAAAGGAGAAAATTCGATTAAAATTTTAGCTGCTAAGTTGGGTTGGGCCAGGGGAGGAACTGGATGTCAAGAAGAGTGGAAACTTCCTCTTTCTGTGTTTTCTAGTAAGGCCTTAAAACCAGTCTCTCCTGGGTTAACTTATGCATGCTCATGCTATCTGAAAGCACTGTGTATCTATTGGGAAGCCAAACCCTCATCTCTAACCCAGTGCTGTGGCTTGCCACACTGTGGCTAATCATACAAGAGCCTACTTGGGTTCAGTACAAATGCATCAGAACTTTAGAGCACAAGGCCCAAAGCCAGCAGGTGCCCCAGGTGTTGGGGAAGCTCAGAGTCCCTGCTATAATTGGGACATGAATGAGGTTTCATTCTGCCACATTGTCTCTGAGTTTCCCAAGCTGTTCTGAAATGTGTTGAAGAACATTTGTACGTAGTGTACAGTCCCTTGGTCTAGCATAATGAAAAAGACTGAATAAATGGCACAAGGGCTGTCCTTTGGGCGAGGGCCTGTCCCTCTGATGGCATGCTTCGGCTGATCTCAGTAACAACCTTCATATGTGCATCTGCCCTGAGTTGTGGAGCTCAGAAAGTCAGTCCTTTGGTCACCAGGCTTAGTAAGGTTTTGAGATGTGCGACATCACAGAAGGGATTCTGTGGGAGGTTTTCTGCATGGGTTGGTGTCCTTATCCCTCTACTGGGAGCCCTTATGACACGGGGGGGGGGGTCACTTCAGGCTCCGTATCCCCTACTGTTAGGAGTCTCAGCAAGAGTCACCTTCATAGACTGCCTGGAGCCTCCACAATGCCATATCTTTGGCACTTCATAGAGACCCCTCTCCCCTAATCAGGCCAATTTCTCTTCACTCTGCAGGCTCTCCCTACACCTGATGTCCGTACACACAGTTCCCACCCCTGTCCTCTGTCCTAAAGCATTTCCCTCCCTCCACCCACTGCCGATGGCCATTTTATTTCCCCTTCTAAGTGAGATTCAAGCATTCTTCCTTAGGCCCTTTTTGTTATTTAGCTTCTTTGGGTCTGTGGATTGTAGCATGGGTATCCTGTATCTTAAGGCTAATATCCAATTATAAGTGAATATATACCATGCATGTCCTTTTGGGTCTGGGTTACCTTACTCAGGATGTTTTCTAGTCCCATTCATTTGCCTATAAATTTTATGATGTTCTTATTTTTAATAGCCAAGTTGTATTCCATTGTGTAGATAAAATACATGTTCTTTGTCTATTCTTCAACTTAAGGACATCTGGGTTGTTTCCAGTTTCTGTCTATTATGAATAAAGCTGCTATGAACATAGTGGTGCGTGTCCTTATGCTATGACAGAGCACCTTTTGAGTATATGCCCAGGAGTGGTATAGCTGAGTCTTGAAGTAGAACTATTTTTAATTTTTCTGAGACACTGTCAAATTGATTTCTGGAGGGGTTTACAAGTTTGCAGTCTCACCAGCAATAACGTTTTCTCCTTGCTCCACATCTCTTGAGTTTACCATCTTAGCTCTTCTGATGGTGTAAGGTGGAATCTCAGAGTTAGTTTGATTTACATTCCCCTGATGACTAAGGACAGTAAAAGAATCTGGAAGGGAACAAGACTCCATTGGGGTCAAGAGAGCTGGACCCTTGGAGGCTTCCAGAGCTGAATCACCAACTAAAGAGCATGCATGGGTTGGACCTATGCACCCTTTGCATATGAGTAGATGTGTAGCTTGGTCTTTGTGTGGGTTCCCCTATAACTAGAGCAGGGGCTGCCCCTGAATCTGTTGCCTGCCTGTGGATCCTTTTCTGGGCTACTTTGTCTGGTCTTAGTAGGAGAGGATGTGTCTAGTCCTACAGTGACTTGAGGTGTGTGGTAGGTTGGTACCCAGGGGATCCCACCATTTTCTCAGAAGAGAAGGGGAAGATGGGTGTCTGGAGGGGCTGTGTTGGGGTGGGGGTAGGCTGGGAGGAAAGGGGGATTGCAATTGAAATATAAAGTGAATGAATAAATACGTTAATGGGGAAAAAAGAAACAACCATTTCCTTCCAAATGTGTGAGAAAATAAACAGCCTCTTCTCATCAGATTGACGCTGTAGAGCACAGTGTTATGTACTGCTTTACAGTGTCATTCAAATAATTGTCCATTGTCCTTCCTGAATGGACCTCCTTATGTATATGGGTCCTCAGGGATTTTGCTGAGTGTTCATTCTTGGTTTCCAGAAGCTGGGTGGCAAGTAGGAAGAATGATGATAAACTCAAGGAAAGCTGAATCTAGGAACAAATTTTGATCCTGCTGTTTAGCCTTGACCAAGCCATTTATATTCCTAAAAACTTAGTTAGTTATCTACATAATGGAACATAGAGATATGAAATTTCGACTTTAGGGAGCATAATAAGTAGATTTAATTAATCTGCATATCCTGAAGAACTGCATGTTACTTAGCTACTGTTATGTTCCTATGAAGTAATATAATGACCAAAGCAACTCTTCCAAGAGAAAGAATTTAATTGAGGAGTTGCTTAAAGTTTCAGAGGGTCAGTTCGTTACCAGCATGGCAGGAAGAAGACAGGCATGGCCTTGAATTTCTGGGATGCTTCCTGACCCCATAGGCGCAGATGTTTTAATATTTGGTCTCCAAATGATAGAACTGTTTGAGAAGAATTAGGAGGTCTGGTCTTGTTGAATGGAGTGTATTGCTCAGAGTGGGCCAAGTTAACCCAGTCTCTCTCTCTCTCTCTCTCTCTCTCTCTCTCTCTCTCTCTCTCTCTCTCTCTCTCTCTCTCCCTCTCCCTCCCTCCCTCCCTCTCCCTCCCTCCCTCTCCTTCCCTCCTTCCCTCCCTCCCTTCCCCCCTTGTATGTGAGCCTGTGTGTGTGGGTGTGAATGTCTTTACTGATGCTGGTCATCACTGTGTTTGAGGATATAGACCTCTCAATCACATCATGATTAAGCCTTTAGGTCCTGTGTTTTCACTCATCAGTAGACAGGTTCATTCATTCACAAAGGAAATACTTACTGAGTTTTGCAGTGAGCCACATATTATGCCACAACTGCTTCATGAGTCAGATGTTATTATAATACTCTTTTTACATCTAAGGAAAATGAGGTTAAATTATGAGCCAAATCCTTCCAGAAGTCAAACTCTGAGGCTCCCCTTGGGGCCCTCATTCTAACTGAACAGTCTGTCTCGGCCATACTCACTCCATAACACAGCTTGGTGTGAGTGATAATGAATGCTGAAGCCCCACTTCTGTTATTTTGTTTACACTCTCTACTGACAGTGATGGTAGACTTTGAGTTAGGAGTCATTTCCAGAAGGCATATTGAAGCCAGTCTCTCAGAATGATCTCTAAAATGTAAATGGATATCAAATAAATAAATAAAATCAAGTTCAGTAAAAGCAGAATACACTGTGTTGATAGATGTGAAGCAATGACTAGGCATTCACCTGCCCTGGTTAGAAAACAAATAGACTCAACACCATCCTGATAACTGTAATGGGCACCTTTGAAGGAAGACACTAGCAACTCAGAATTACTGTAGAAGTATATGTTTCTAAAGTACTTGAGTTCCTTTTCTAATAAATGCACAGTCAGCTGACTTTCTTTGCAGGTATTAATATGCCACAAAATCATAGCACTAAAAATAAATATTAAGACTTGACATAGTGCTTTAGACCCACAGTCTCAGCACTTAGGAGTTAGAGGCAAGGAAAACTGGGAGTTAAAGTCTGGTCTCAGCTACATACTGAGTTTGAAGCCACCCTGAGGTGCATAAGGCCCTCTTTCAAAGAACAACCAATCAATTAATCAATTATCAATATTTTGGTGTCTAAATCAATATTAGTAATCTAACACTGTATGAAATTATTAGTATGAAAACTATTTATTTGAAAAAAAGGTGTCACTAAGCATATATAAAAGGACAGAAATAAATGGATCTGCTCCTACCTTAGACCACACTGCTATGATGAACTGACTGGTACTTTAACAAAAACCTGTACTAAAAAATAAGAAAAATCCTTATTCTGATACAGTGAAGCAAACAAACCTAGTGTACATACAAAGGTCATAGGGAAAAAAAAAGCCTGGTAAAAACTACGTATTAGAAAACCCTCTAGGAAGGGTAATTTGGATAAAAAGCAATGGAATCAGATGAGATATTGATGAAAATAGATGATCTAATACCCAACCAGCACATAAAGAGACATATGGTATCTACAGTAACCACAGCTAAACCAGTTTCCACAGCTTCCAGTGAAAGGTTAAAGGTCTGAATGTGAATGTGAAGAAGACAAAGTGTGCCCATATTGCTGGTGAGCCTACAAACAAGCCATTGCAATACTTGAACCAACAAAAATGACACAATAAGATACTGTCCAACAGTTTGCTTCACTGCCCTGACTCTGGTGTCCATAATGGTCTAGAAAATTTCTCCTACAGAAGACTCCTCCTTCACCAGTTAGCTGACCTTGATCTTGGCTTTTGTGTCTCAGGTAACTTTTACCTGTGCTGCATCTGTGCTCGCAGGGGAAAACAAGGTTCTGGGTCCTCCGAATGGTTGTAAGTTGAGTGCCCCAGGAACACAAAGAAGGGAAGGTGAGGGTAGCTCAGCTGAGGAACGCTGAGAGAGCTCATGAGAAGGATGAAAGTGAGGAGGACGGTGCTTACTGAGCATTTACCACCTGCACACAGTACAGGATTTGTCCCTGGGTTTACCAGTGCTGTGGATGAAAAAGATTAAGTCTTTCCCAATTTCTGATGTTGAAAATGTAACCCCTAGGAGTGAGGTTTGGGTTATAGTTTGGGTAAACACTTCTATTAAAGGGAGCTTCTGAGGATAACTACCTCTTCTACCATGTGAGCTCATAAGCAGAAGGCAGCATTTGTGAGGACTGTTCTTCAACAGATTCTGATCTTCGTTTTCCCAGTTTGTTTTTTTTTTTTTTTTAAGCTGCTGAGTTTATGCCCAAACAGACAAGAAAAATGGTCTATAATATCCTAGCTTAAAAGAAATAAATCACTAGGACGTGGTGTGGATGTTAAGCATTAGTAAAGAGCATGGAAGGGTCAATGGTGAGGAATCACATAATTACCTGGATGAGAGATAGCTGAGACCTTGGAGAAGTAAGAAAAGCAGCTTCCATGATGGTGGGACAGAGTTGTTTCTGCCTGAGAAGGAAACTCTGTCTGACACTACTGAGAAACTGCCTGGAGTTCTATGAGACCCAGTCAAGGTGTAGAAGGATGGACCACGCTATCACAAATACAACAGAGATGACTCAGGCATGGACCAAACTGCAGCACCAGCAGAGGACAACGGTTAGATATGGAAGGAGCTGGAAAGCAAATGGACCTGTATTTCCATCTTGATCAGCAAAGGCTACATTCGATGTAGGTGAGAGAGATATGCTTTCAGCAGAGCTTGGTGGGTGTGCTGCAGCACTGGGGCCTCACCTAGTACAACTGACCTCTGGGAAGCCATCTGTCCTCCCAGCGCACTTAACCAGAGTGCAGCTGGACATGAAGGTGAGAGACAAGGGAAAAGGCTGGGCTAATGGTACGTCTTCGGAAGTCAGCACCATTTAGCACTTAACTGTGTGACGCAAAAACAAGAATGGGTCAGGATAGGTCTCGGTGTTCAATGTAAAGATGCAAAAGAAAAAAAAAAACAGTGAAAGAGACAAATTTTACTTTAAGGATGAGAAGGAGGCGGTCAAATTGCCTTTTGATAAAGAATGGTGGAGGTCACTGTGATCTTGAGAAAAATACAACTTCTTGGATATGGGGAAAGAAATTGTGTTATACAGAGATGCTAAGGTGGATCAGGGGATAAGGGAATTTACAGCCAAGTCTGTTGACCTGCATTTGCCCCTGGGATTCCCCATAGTGAAAGGAAAAAATTAAGTCTTGGATGATGTCCTCTGACCATCACACGTACAAACACATGCACAAGTGCATGCAAGCACACAGATAAACCTGCCATCACCTACTATAGAAATGAAAGGTGTATTTCAACAGATTAAAAACAAGAGCTATGATCATGTTGTAAGGAACTTTTACATGACAGAAATGTTAGAAGTGAGGAAAGTGTGGTGCCCGAGAAAGAAATGGAGGCACAGAAACTTATTTTTTATAGTTTCACTTTTTTAGACTAGGAATAGAACACATGGATCTGGAGGATGAGAATTGACAGAAACAAGGAAATGATGATTCGTAGGAAGGAAAAACAAAGGGAATTGTGGGAAATGTCCTCAGACAAGGGGAGAGGTAGGTATTAGAGTAAACCTTGGCCTTGGCTGGGAGTATGAAGTCTTAGAAGTAGAGATCCAGTATGAGTTCTGGGGCAAGGTGAAGAAGCGCAGAGGTTCTTCCTGTCTGGTTCTCTTCTGACTTTCAGCAGCACAAAAAAATGATGAGCAGAACTAGGATTCCAGAAAACGAGACAGACTTAGAGGTTTTTGGAAAGAGGGGACAGGAGAACAGCACTGTGATGTGACATTCTCTGCTCTTAGGAGCATCGAGGGCAAAGTGTGTCCTGGAGTTTGGACACAGAGATGTTCACAATAACCTAGCTTCTCTGAGGACCACAGTAATACTCAGGAATTCTGTATGGTCTTAAAGTACTGGTGTTTGAGGAAAAGAATCTGTGTAAATGTGATAATGTTTTAATTTCTCATATAGGAGTGAATAGCGATCATCAGAATCAGATATGGATAGGAGGAAAACTGTACCAGTTCTCACAAGTCAGGGTCATACGCTTATGGAGAAAAGAAAATAGATGAGCCCAGCCTCTCTTTCATTTACACAAACACAAAGCACTTGTTTTGATGTAGACATATCACCAAGATCTAGTGATTGAATTTCTTAAATGTCGCTAGTGTTGTGGGTGATGTAAGCACAGGAACCAAGAGTAGAACAGTTACAGAAAAAGTAAAGCAGAGGCAGCCGACAGCAGGTGTACACGGCTCATTGAAGAGAGGCTTGAACTCAGTGTGAACGGCTTAAGGTCAAAGAGAAAAGAAAAAGGTTTTTTTTTCAAGTCTAAAGTCAAAGCTATGTCAGTTTTAATGACACACAGAGAAGAAGGTCATTGTTGTTATAACACAAAACAGGAAACTGTAGAGACTCTGAGTAGATGAACTGTTGTCCTCGGCTTCATGTTTAGACATCAATAATCAATGGCAATGGAAGGAAAGGGGAACAAACAAAGGCAGGGAAACGAGACAATTCTGAAAAGGCAACACGTGATGCAGGACCTGAAATTCCTCGGGTGCAAAACCAGAGCGCTAAGATCCAGAGAAAAGGAAAAGTCGAGCTTGCTTAGGAAACAGGGTTATAATTAAAGTATTTGTGTGTCTTAAAACAAGGACAAGTAGGTATCACACAGAATTTGGGATGTCAAGGTGAGAAGAGAGTTTTGTGGGTATTACAGACGTTGCTTAAGCCAGATAGAGGCAATTTAAAGGAAAGAGCTTCGGCCGCTCACCTCGATCAAAGCAAGGCAATTGCACCTGATACATTGTATTCATTGTGCGTGTTTGAGTTTTATATCAAGAAAGGCTGTGCTGCTGTAATTTATTTAAGTGTTTACAAAGTAAGTTCTCCAGAGGCAGCACTGGTCTCAGAATGGCCTCTTGAGCCTCAGGGCTATTGGGTGGTACACACCAGCCAGGTCTCAAAAACCGTGGGTCCGCCTTCTGGGTCCCGGGCGCCATTTTGAGGATTCTAAATATTTCACTCTCGAGGGAGAGAATCAGAAGCAGCAAGAGGTATATTTAGGACTTTCTTTAGGTCAGTGGCAACAAACGCAAGCTATGGTGAAAACTTCCTGTTGCAGGAACACTGCCTTCTGCAATGAAGCGCTCTGCCAGCACGGGCAAAGCCATCAGAGCACAAATTAATGCCAAGCACACACAGTCAAGCCTCTCAAATGACAGTCGAGTCATCTGAAATGAAGTTGCCTCTCAGAGTGACTGGGCCCATGGAAATCACCAGCCAACTCAGCCAAGATGAAAGGAACGCCATCCCTGGGACAGAGAGTTCCAAATCAGGGAGGGAAGAAGACGCCAAGGCTCTCTGAAGCCATGAGGTAGAAGCCGTTGCTGCCTGGAATCGGACCATAGAGTGTCGGCAACTGCAACCAAAGAGGAACTTAAAATAGACAAAAACAGGAAAGCTTCTGATCTTGAGGCAGAGCAAAAGTTGAAGAGAAACTGAAAATGAGTTCATGCTGAGGCGCTAAATTTACAGTCACTGGTCTCATCTTTAAAACCCAAAGGTAGAATTCATCGTTAAACCGCTTTCCAGGCAGGGAAACCTCTCTGCCCTTTTCGAGAAGCAAATGAGAAGTTTCCACACATCAAAGATGTTACTCGAACTAAAGACTGCTCAGCAGTCTGCCCCAAGCCCAGCATTAACAGGTGTTAGCCCGAGATAAAAATGCACTCTTACCAAGAAATTGTCAACCTTTCTCATGGTCTGAACTAAAGAAACAAACAAACAAAACAAAAGCACCAACAAACCCAAAACCAACAAAATCCCAAACAAACAAACAAACAAACAAACAAACAAACAAAAACTCACAGGAATAGATCCTTAGATTAGATATCAAAGAAAACCTGGGGTTTGGAAGGCAACTAAAAGGACTGAGTGTGTTGCTTAGGGAATCTTTGTGATCTCCTTGACTAACAGCTCTGAGAAAAAAATCTTTCCCCTAGCTCTGGGGACTTTTTCTCCTAACTGCTTACCAGATAGTTAAGTTCCCAAGTGGTTTCCTCCTGTTGCCCTTCCCCAGCCCCTGTCTCTTCTGCTTTCTGCCTCCTGCCCCACTCCCACTCCCACGCCTCCATTCACCCCCAACCCCACCCTCTGTCTACTTTTCTGTCATCTAGATTCTACTTTGCCTCTCCTAGAAGGAAACCCCCCCCCCATATTCCCTTCCTGGCCTCCTACTTTCCACAGTAATCCAGTTTCAATAAAGAACACTAAAAACCAGAGTTAGGATGCTCATTTGAGAAAGAACTCACAGCCAGAAGCTGGAAAGAACTCAGATGTCCTTCAACAAAGGAGTGGATACAGAAATTGTGGTACATTTACACGATGGAGTAGTACTCAGCTATCAAAATCAATGACTTCATCAAATTCCTAGGCAAATGGATGGAGCTATAAGCTATCATCCTGAGCAATGTAACCCAGTCACAAAAGAACACTCATATTATGTACTCACTTATAAGTGGGTACTAACCCAAAAAACTTGGAATACCCAAGGAACCATTCACAGAACTTATGAAGCCCAAAGAGAAGAAAGGCCCGAAAGTAGATGACTCAGTCCTTCTTAGAAGGAAGAACACAACTTTCATGATAGGAAATACAGGGACAAATAGAGGAGTAAGGATAGGAGAAAAGATCATGCAGAAACTGCCTCACCTGGGGATCCATCCCATATGCACCCAATAAACCCAAGCACTACTGCTGATGCCTAGTAGTGCTTACTAGCAAGAACCTGATATGGATGCTTCCTCAGAGGCTCTGCCAGAACCATACTGATACAGAGGAGGATGCTTGCAGCCATCAGACTGAACATGAGGACCCCAATGAAGGATCTAGAGAAAGGACTGAAGGAGCTGATAGGGTCTGAAACCCCATGAAAACCCACCACAGCTTCCAGAAACTAAAATATCAACCAATGAGTTCTCATGGAGAGACCCATGGCCCCAGGTGCACATGCAGCAGATGATAGCATTTTCTGACATCTATGGGAGGAGAGGCCTTTGGTCCAGTGAAGGCTCATTTTCCCAGTGTAGGGGAAATGCCAAGGTGCTGAGGAGGGAGAGGGTGGTTGGGAGAGGGAGCACCTTCATAGAGGCAATGGGAGGGGGAGAGGGGATGGGATTGTGGGAAAGGGATAACATCTGAAATGTAAATGCAAGTAATTTCCCCCCAAAAACGAAAATAGAACCAATAAGGTCCAATTTTAATTATATATAATTTATATATATAATGTATGATATATACTACGCAATATATGATGTACGATGTACAATATGTGAAAAATGATATATGTTATATAATAAATGTATAATATATTATGATATAAGTATATAATTACAATATGTAACACACATAAATATATAAGTAAAATATATTGTATAAAAATAAAAAAAGAAAGAAAGAAGCATCTTTATACTCTCCATTGCTGAGGACGACGCCAGCGATGATGCACATGGTCCTCCTATTGTTGAGATGTATTCTATCTATACACACCTTATGGACAACGTTTTCCTTCTCCATCAAAATGCCTATCATTTATAACATAATTTTTAAAATCAATATAAATCAATTTTAAGTACTTCTTGGACATATACTAAGACATTTCTACCAGAGAACAGCATATATAGTGGGGAGTATCATGACATCCTGCACTTTAGTTTTTAAAACCACATGTAAGAAAAGCCTGTTTGGCATTAAATTTTATACTCTAAGCTGAAACTCTTTTTCACACAGAGGTTCTTTAACTTTTATAAGTAAAGTATGAATTACTATTTCAATATTTTAGGTTAAAATTTCTATCTAGTTCATTTAACACAGAAACACAACAGAAGCATGTCTGGTGTGTTAGGTTCTGACATAATGCCAAGCTCTTTGTAACAGAACAAAGTAATGAAGCTAAAGTGAGTTGATTTTCTAACTGGAGAGATAGATCAATGGTTAGGAGCATTGACTTCTCTTCTAGAGGTCCTGAGTTCAATCCCCGCAACCACCTGGTGGCTCACAATCATCTGTAACAGGATCTGATTCTTTTTGCTGGTGTGTCTGAAGACAGCGACAAAAAGTACTCACATACATAAAATAAATAAATCATTATTTTTTTAAAAAGCAAGAGAAACTTGATTTTTTGCCACTAGATCTCATCCAGGGCCTGTCCTGTCCTCAGGAACCCAAAATTTCCTTCCATGCTAGATCCAACCCCTCTAACTAGGAAAGGCAAGCACATCCTTACAATGGGCTGGGTGCTCCCCTACCAATCCCTAATTAAGAAAATTCCCTGTAGGTTTGCCTATCTACTGCCCAATCTTAGGGAGGCATTCTTACAACTAGAGGTTTCTCCTCTCAAATGACTCTAGCTTGTGTGAAGTTAACAAAAAAACTAAACAGTAAAAATACAAAAATTAAAACAATCTGGAAAGAAAGATACAGAGAATCGAAGACAACATGAAAAACCAAACATCTGAATTACAGAGATAGATGGAGCAGACAATGGGCATAGACCAGATCTTCAACAAGATTATAGAAGACAACTTCCTCAAATCAAGGATAGACACACCAATACAGATACAGGAAGCACAGAGAACACCATGTAAGAGACCAGAAAAGAAAAACTCTGTGGTACATCATAGTTGAAGTCTATAGGAAAAAAAAGTATATCATGAAAGGTACAAGAAAAAAATACAGTCATATATAAAGAAAAAACTATTAGAATTACAGTTGATTTCTCAGTGAAATCTTTGAAAGTCATAGGATCCTGAGCAATGCACCCCACATCCTAAAATACTACAAGCATAGACTAATACACATAGCAAAACTACCCACCATAGATCAAGGGAGAAAGAAAAATGTTTCACATTATGAACAACCTACAAAATCTGTAATTAACTAACCAAACTTAAAGTGAATACAAGAAACAATGTTTGAGGCAGAAGGAAGGAATGAGCATGACAGAGAGATTGTGGATAGAAAAACAAAGAAGTATCCAATGAAACACAGTATCCCTTAGAACACCATACAAAATAAAGTACATAAAGACCAAACCTGACACACACAATTCAACAATAGCTTTAGATACCAATGGTTTCAATTCTCCAATCAAAAGACAAAGACAGACTACACAAACTCCATCTATCTATTGTCTGCAAGACACAAAACTTAGTGACATTTGATGATAGGCACAACCATAGGGCCAAAGAATAGGAAAAAAATGAAAAATACACCAAAACTAAGCAAACAAACAAACAAACAAACAAAAAAAAAAACCAGACAAAACAAAAGACCAGGAAATAAGCAAGCACTGATACTGTATTATGTGACAGAATTCATAGTAAAAGTAATGAGAAGAAGTAAAAAGGGGCACTTCTCTAAATAAGGAGTAGGATAACTAAGAAATACTACTTTCTAAATATAAATAAACCACATTACTATGTTTTCAATTTTGTAAAACAAAATCTACTACTGGATTTTTTAAACTGCATGTTCTGTGTATTATATTTCAGATATTATCCTTTTCCCCCAATTTCATCCCCTCTTCCTCTCCCATTGCCTCCATAAAGGTGCTTCCTCTCCCAACCTCCCTCTCCCACCTCAGTGCTTTGGCATTCCCCTACACAGGGAAAAGGGAGCCTTTGCTGAACCAAAGGCCTCTCCTCCCACTGATGCCAGAGAATGATACCCTCTGCTGCATATGCACCTGGAGCCATGGGTCTCTCCATGTGAACTGATTGGTTGTGTTTTAGTCCCTCTTAGCTGCAGTGGGTCTCTTAGTTGATCATTTTGTTCGTCCCATGGAGTTGCAGACCGTTTTAGCTCCTTCAGTCCTTTTTCTTGCTCTTTCATTGGGGTCCCCATGTTCAGTCCAATGATTAGCTGCAAGCATCCTCTTCTGTATCAGTATGGCTCTGGCAGAGCCTCTGCGAAGGCATCTATGTCAGGTTCCTGCCAGTAAGCACTACTTGGTATCAGCAATAGTTCGTGGGTTAGTGGCTGCATATGGGATGGATCCCCAGGTTACACAGTCTCTTCATAATTGATAATCTTTCCTTCAAACCCCGCTCCTCTATCAGTCCCTTTATTTTCTATCATGAGTGTTTTGTTCTCCCTTCAAAGAAGGACTGAGGCATCTGCCTTCTGGCCTTCCTTCTCTTTGAGCTATATAAGTTCTGTGGATTGTTTCTTGGGTATTCTAAGCTTTTTGGCCTAGTATCTGCTTATCAGTGAGTGCATACCATGTGTGGTCCTTCTACTACTGGATTTAAAGACTTAATGTAAGATCAACTCATTAACTGCATGTTACTTAAAAATCCAAATTTTTCCAATGAACAGGCCACCAGGATTAATTTAAAAAAAAAAAAAAAAAAAAAAACAAAAAAAAAAAACCACCAAATACCATGCCAAAAAAAAAAAAAAAAAAAAAAAAAAAACCCAAAAAACAAATAAAAAACAAACAAGAGAAACATCAGAATTAATTGATTCATCAATGAACATTAAAATGTAGTCCACATACTCTATGGAATATGGAACATAATCAAGTATTTTTGAATTCTTAGTCATCCAGGAGTGTCACTGCTTAAAATGATTAGGAGGTGTAGCCTTGTTGGATGAAGTACATCACTGAGGGTGGTCTTTGAGGTTTCAGAAGCCCAAGTCAGGACCCTTTGATCTCAGACCTTCCTGTTCCTTGTAGATCCAGATGCAGAACTCTC
Source organism: Micromys minutus (assembly GCF_963924665.1). Taxonomy (NCBI): domain Eukaryota; kingdom Metazoa; phylum Chordata; class Mammalia; order Rodentia; family Muridae; genus Micromys; species Micromys minutus. The sequence goes on along the minus strand of NC_137982.1, from coordinate 18,831,990 downwards.
ACTACTCTCAACTCTCTCCAGTGCTGTGTCTGCCTGCACACTGCCATGTGTCCCACAATGACAGTAACAGATGAAACCTTTGAGAATGTAAGGAAGCCAAGTTAAATGCTTTCCTTTTACAAGAGTTTCCATAATCATGATGTCTCTTTGTTGCACTACAGTACTAACTAATGTTGCAGGAAAGTAGCCATGGTCCTACTGAACCAGGATGTCTATGAACCACCTTGATGATAATGGACTGAACCTCTGAACCTCTGAACCTGTGAACCTGCCCCAATTAAACAGTGCATTTATAAGCGTTGTCCTGGTCATGCTGTTTATTCACAGCAGTAAAACCCTAACTATGACAGTCCTACACGGTGAACTATAAACAATTAAAGGATGGTGAAAGGATGAAAAAAATGTCTTCCCAGAAGAGCACAGCAATCATTCATGCAATGTGAAATGATCAACCCTGAAAGCAATATAACCCACAGGTAGGACTCTCACCCTCAGAGGTCTCTAGAGACTCCCCCACCTTGGTATCTGGCTCATCCTAGAAATGCCCCTCCAACCACTGCTGATTTCTGCTCATTCTATCTTCAGCTTTCCCTACATCTGATACCCACCCTCCCTTCTATTCCTCTCTCCATCCCCTCCCCTACCCAGGTGGCCCCTCCTATTATTTTCTGATAATTATTTTATTTCCTTTTCTGAGTGAACATTTCTCCACTGCTCGTGGAACTGAAAACCTGTACAACCACTCTGAAAATTAATTTGGCAGTTTCTCAGAATACTGGGAATAGCTCTACCTCAACACACAGCTATACAACTCCTGAGCATATATCCAAAAGGTGCTCCACCATACCAGAAGGACACTTGTTCAAGTATGTTCATAGTAGCTTTATTTGTAATGACCAGAAACTGGAAACAATATATATATCCCTCAATTAAAGAGTGGATAGAGAAAGTGTGGTTTATTAACACAATGGAGTACTACTAAACCATTAAAACAAGGACATCATGAACTTGGCAAGCAAGTGGATGGAACTAGAAAATATCCTGAATGAGGTAACCCAGACCCAAAAGGACATACATGGTATGTACTCACTTGTAAGTGGATATTAGTCACATGTATGGAAGAAATATCCACATTACAATCCACAGACCTAAAGATGCTGAATTAGAAGGAGGGCCCAAAGGTGGATGCTTGAATCTCACTCAGAAGGGAAAATAAGAAACAATCTAAAGAGAGAGGCTTGTTCCTCTAAAAGAAATGAGAATGGCTAGGACATGAGAAAATATCAGTGTCAGCCCCAAACTGCTAGGCTTGTAAAATATCTTGATGCCTTTTTCTCAGTAATAATACTAATAATAGTAATAATAATAAACAATGATGATTTTGATGATGATTATGATTCAGATAAAGAAAATGGATTAATAAAATGTTAGATTTATTTTCTGTGTATATTGTATGTCTCCATGTAAATAGCATGTGTTGGTGGGCATGTGAGTACACATGCACATGTATATGCAGGCCTAATGTCTGTCAACTTCCACTCTGATGCTTCACTGTCTATTTTGAAACAGGGTCTCTCCTGTTCAGCCTCTGTAGCCGATCTCTACCTGTTCCAAGCAGGTTCCGTGTGTGTACCGTCATGCTTGACTTTCGCTCCGGCACCAGAGATCAGAACTTAGGTCTCCATACATATGAGACAGGCCTCCTGGCTAAACTATCTCTCTCGCCCTTGTAGTCACAGTTAAAGCATGCATGAGAAAGCTATTATGAAATATTTCCCCCAAACTATGTCATTGCTCATCACTTGTGCATCTTCTATACATATGTAATCTAGCCAAGACGTAGGTAGCTGTTTGCTTTAGCTCAGCTGACTCGGCTAAGCGGATTTTTATGACTATATGGAAGAATGATTCTGGCCCATTATATATTTGCAAGGCCCATGAAGATGCAGAATGGAAGAATGCCACAGGCATCCTGAGTGAAATGGTGTTAACCTCTGCATCATAGTGCTAACAATCCTGTCTTCCTGTTTGTAAGATACAAAGGCCTTGGTGGCGGTGTTCTGGGACAGCTTTCAAGAATTTTCTATGGACCACAGCCTTGAAGGACATAGTGTCTTACTGGGTAGCAGAGGAGAAGTTTCTTCGCCTCTCAGGAGGATAGAGTTTCTGCTGCCCACTGAATTAGAGGTTTGCGTGGTGGCTTTATCTTCATACACTGTTCAAGTTTTGCAATTTCAAGGTTCTCAGCTGCTCACAGAAATTCACCATTAGAGCAGCTTTCCTGCCTCTATTCCTGGTGTCTTCAGGGAAATATGGAACAAAGGAAGGAGAGGTGAACATAAGTTGCTCGCTCTGGGGACTATGACGAACAGCTTCCTTCCTTTACGGACAGACTTCTTAACCTGAAAGTCGGGGAAACCTCAGCCTCCAACCCTCACACTTCCGGTCCTTTCACTCTGACCCTTCACTTCCGGTCCTTTCACTCTGAACCTTCACTACCGGTCCTTTCACTCTGAACCTTCACTTCCAGTTCTTTCACTCTGAACCTTGTTCATTTATACATTTCATCAAACCAGTCACAGGTCAGTAATCTTTTCTCCTTCATTTCTACCTTGTGTCATTTTGTTCTGCTACGGTTGTCATTTCCTGAGGACACCTGGGTGCCTAGATACCAGACAATATGGATGCGTATGAGCAAACGGTGTATATTTGGGGAAGTACAAAAGGTTCAGAGAGGGTTCCACGTCTAACCAACATTTCTACTTGAGGTTGTCATTGACAAGCTGAATAAAATGTGCATGTGGTGTGGCTTCAGTGGCTGGCTTATTTCTCACTGGTATGGTGGGAAACTGGTCACATTAGTCTGATTGAACTGGAGTTTTTCAGCCATTTCCTTCTTTCTGAGGATTTTATTTTTCTCTCTGTCTTTTCTTCTTCTACTTCTTTATTATTATTATTATTATTATTATTATTATTATTATTATTATTATTATTATTATTATTTTGATGTGCAAGGCCAGCTAAGTCCTCCATGCATTTCTGGAAAACTAAAACTCCATATCTAAGCCTGTTGAACCTCTTGTCACACAAGCATTTGAAAGAATGATACTTAAGGGAAATAGAAAATGACACTCCCCCCCCCATCTTTTGAAGAAGAAATGATCCACCCCCCTTCAATTCTACCAAGAGATTCCCAGCTCATTTTCCCTAGCATGAGCTTTAAAGTGTAAAAAAAAAAAAACTCATCAAACATCTTTCCCTCTGAGACAATGTCATCAGAGTTCAAAGGATGCAGCAGCCCTGCAAACTGCTGTCTTGTTCCAGCGATAAGGGCTTGGCTTTCATTTTACGTTTGATTCCAAGAAAATCAAATCTGTTTTTATGTACACTATGACTATAACTAAATCAGGAAATTAGGAGAAATAATCTATTTTTTGCAGCCAGCTTAGGGGGGGTCTCCCCTTTTTTCATCTTGCCTTGCCTCTTCAGCTTGCTTGTAGTTCACTCTCTGGCAGGCTTGACTATTCAAAATGAAAACATACTTTTGCCTCCATGTAATGAAGAAAACCACTGCAGCTCTGGGAAATAACGCTGTCTCCTTTCTGTCGTGAGCTCTTTAAAAACCTTCCCTGGCTAAGAAATGGAGAGCCATTCTTATTCGCTTGCACAAATAAGATCTAGTCAAAGCTCCTGCACCAGAGAGAGCAGAATTTAGAAACACACACTGAAAATCCAGTGCCACTGACCTACTGAATCAGGATTCTCTGGATTCATTATTTCAAGACATCCTTGGATCAGCAGTTTTCATCCCTGCATATGTGGCTCTGTTAGCTATACAGGGCAGATTTCAGCCCAGTCAAAGGTAGTCCTCAGGTTTTAAACATTGAAGACAGTTAACTCCCGGAGTCAAATTCACTAATGGTCAGTCAGACATGGAAATCTCATGAATTCTTTAATTTCCCTCAAAGTAAAAATATGGAGTGGTTGTCGATGGTTTTTCCTGTTAAAATCCTGTTTGTCTGCTTGGTTTGCTTTGTTTGCCGTTGGACACAATCCCTGAAAATGATGGCGGGAAGACTGGATAGGACTTGGGATGCCTGGGGTTTTGATCTGTGGTCCCTCGGCTCTGTTGCAGAATTCTTGTGTGGTGGGGAGAGAGACAGAGAGCCATGGCTGAAGCACACAGAAAGCACTGCTACTCACATCCTGGACTAAAGGCAAACTTTGTCTTTGCAGTCTCCAAGTTCATGGTCATTGCACAGTAGCGTTGTGACACTTTTCCATGTCCCCAAGGTCCAGCACTTCTCAGATACTCAAGTCTGAATCTCGAAATTGAAGGCAAATGTGGATTTTGAAGTAAACTAAAGCTAAAGGACTCGTTTTAAACCTGGAAATAAAGACTTTCACAAAGTTGACATGCTGACAATATTCTCATATTGGATCAAAGATTTTCTAGAGGTTTATCTTCACATATTTTCATAATTAGAAGCATTTATTCTATGAGCGTCTTAATGAAATAGTAGTGGGTATAGCTACCAGGAAGAAACTTGACTCCTCCCCTCTCTGGCATGCCTCCCTTCCTTGATAAATTATATTAAAAACCCTCTGTCAGTGACAGGCAAGACCACACACGGAGGACACTAGACACAGTGGGAATTACTTCTTTTGTGACTCCCATTACTCCTTTCGGCCTCCTGTACTGGATCAGAAGTTTGTATCATTGTAACAAACAAATTAAAAATACAAAAGGAAAACGAACTCTAAAAACAGTATCAGAACCTATCCGAATTATCCCTGAGGTGTCCCAGGGTGGCCATGCCACTGTGGTTTATTTTATGAGAAGTATGTCATCAGTAAATAGTTACAGATGACATTTAAAAGTCAAGCTGCTCTTCTGTGTGGTATTTTAAAGTTCTCCTTCCCATTCTTATCAGATTCATGTACTAACAGGATTACTTCACACAGTCCCTGTCCTTTGCTCTCAGCAAATAGTCCCTGAGTACTTGCCACCTATCAAGCCATATGCCTGCAGACCCACAGGGGTTCCCTCGGCTGCTCGACACCTCTCTGCTCTGGATTTCTTCCGTTCAGTGTCCAGAGACTGCACTGATAATGACTCTACACACACACACACACACACACACACACACACACACACACACACACACACAAACACACACACCTTGTTCACTGTGTGAAGGCTGTTCCTCCTCTCCTCCTCCTCTTCTTTCCCCTCCTCCTCCTCCTCCTCCTCATCCTCCTCCTCCTCTTCTTCCCCTCCTCCTCTTCTTCCCCTCCTCCTCTTTTTCCTCCTCCTCCTCTTCCTCCTCCTCCTCCTCTTCTTCTTCTTTTTTTTTCTCCTCTTCCTCCTCCTCCTCTTCTTCCTCCTCCTCTTCCTCCTCCCCTTATTCCTCCTCTTTCTCCTTCTCCTTTTTCTCCTCCACACTTCTTTCTGTGTTCTATCACTTCATCTATCTTTCTACACCTTTATTTCACCTTCTCATTCTGCTTGTACAGTACGTCCTCAGAACCTTTCAGCCCATATGAAGTGTAGAGATCAGTCCCAGATTTGAGTTGCTCAAAAGGAATAATGATTTAAAGCTCAATTTAAAAAGAACAGAGAACATTGAATAAGGGCAGATCTGATTACTTTAATAACCCTCACTGGACAGCGAGTGTGGACAGAATTGTAGATAAGTTCAAGAAAAGCATCTGAGGGCACTCCATAGTTATTCTCTATTGAGGGAAGATTCTACTTCTTTTACAGAAGAAAACCAAGAATACCAGTGACTTTGACATATGCATGTTTTTTTTCCTGAGAAATATAAACATGGGCTATTACTAACATTTATGGAGTAAACTTCATGACTCAAAATAGCAAAGATCTAGTTAGGTAGGAACCATTCATCTTGTCCCTCATGGTCTCAAAATGGTTGCCATGCCTCCTGCTTTCATGTATGAGCTCTCACCAAATACCAGGCACATAAACAAAAGAACTTGTCCAAATGTCCCACACTGACAATTTTGCTTTTGTCTTTGGAGCCCCAAAATATGTCACTTCAATTTGGGCGCATTGATAGCTCAAAAGAAAACACAGACCTTGTTTCATAAGGAGGTGGGCTGATGATGACGTCACTGTCTGAGAGTCCCCAGAACCAAAGGTAAGAATTAGGTAAGAATTAACTTTTCTAATGCATCGACGAACTTACGTTCCTCTTAGATAATGTAATTCTTTTACCTTACAGATCAGAAAATCTACGAACACTACAGAAAATCTGGTGTGGACCACAGACATTTATAACCAGCATAATTAACGAGATCGTAACTCTGCTTGTCTGGTGTGTGCAAGTTTATTCATATAGACACGTATATGTATTGATATATGTGCATAAAGTCACGCACACAAACACGGGGGGAGGGATTGTTAAAGTGAAGTGAAGTTAGGCACTTTATTCTAGGCGGGCGTGACTCGAGGCTGTTTCAAACAGCAGACCTTCCTCATCGACTGCAGTGTATGCCACTCTACGTTGAGAAGCCCTTCTAGTACGTAAGTTGCAGGTACCTTCACGATCCCCCAATTCAGGGAAATACCCCAAGAATTACGATTCAGACAACATAACTGACATCCAGTGGTGAGAAAGACTACACAGGAAGTCAGACCAGAGCTCTTCAGAATAGCGAGCTGCAGGCAGGTTTCGCCACAGTGCGAGCCTCCTGTTACCCTGACTCCACCAAGCTCTGTGTACTCTCATCTCTTAAACTTTACGGGATGGCTTTATGGATTATCTGAAGCCTCCAAACCCTCCCTCGCTTTCATTGATTTCTTGATTCCTAGAACAAAATCTTTCAGAGATAAAGATCAGATGCAAACGTTAATGCATCGGGGAAATCGAGGAATGATGCCCATCTGGAGACCAAAGAAACGTCCTGCAAATCCAACAAGAGCCAAGCTCCTGTCAGTTTTCTTTGTGATTTGGCGCCACCTTGTGGCTTACAGAGGAATCAGCGCATCACAAATGGGGAGCTTTCTGGAGTTTTGCCTAACTTAAATGTCCTATGTAGAGGCAGCGGCTCTCAAAAGCCTCAATCATGGTATTCTGTAGATGACTGGCCTCTGGCTCGGCTAGACCGGCCAAATGTGGTGATGTTTGAGTGGCAAGAGCACAGGAATTGGAAAGGTAGAAATTACAGCTAAACTTAACACGAGCGTAGGTGTGGGAATAGTCCCAGCAGCTGACTGCACTCCAGACTCAGGGATGGGATAAAAGAACTGGGATAAAACGTTCTCTTTTGAAGTCACTCTTCTTGCATCACATGGTCCCCAAATTAAGGGGACTTTAAGTTGAGTGATCACAGGTTGAGCAAATGTCACCAGGATGAAGAAAAAATAGTAGCTCTCACGCTTTAAGAAGAATTGGAGACCATGAACGGACATGTGTGTTGTCTGTCTGTTAATATTTCCATGTGTAAGTTCATTAGCTCTTGTAAGATCAGTGCGAGCTCTCTCTCTCTCTCTCTCTCTCTCTCTCTCTCTCTCTCTCAGTAGATTTAAAATTGTCCCCAATTGTGGTTCACCCTTGCTCCCTGGTGTTGTGACATTCAGGGTTGTGGTTTGGGGAAGGGTTGAGAGTCACCTAACATCATCTTATGGTCTATATGGGGTGGACTGTAAGTGAGTACGTGGGACTTGGTTGAAAACTGGTTTTCTGGGGAGACGGCCTTTGTTGCTTTTGCCTCTGTGGGCACTTTCGAGAATTGGGTATTTGGGCCCTTACTGCCTGAGGATCTCTGTGTCTGCTTGAGAACCTTCCATCCATCTTGTCATGGCATCATCCATGGAGTACAGGCTGCTAAGCATGTGTGACCCTCAAGAGAGAATTTTTTTCAGGAGAGGTGGGGTCATGCATTGGAGACCTGGAACTGTGTCACAGAAAGCAAAGTGGAAAGTAAACAGCAAAGTCAGAGCCAGGGTCCCCTGTACCCCAAGCTGCATAGGAAACCGACATTTGAATGTAGTACCCTAGGTCATGCTGAGAAAATGTGCTATGTGCGCAAATAAAATCGTGCCCGATTTCATAGTTTGTTTTGCGAGTTTTGCTTAGTAGCACAGTTTGCGTGGCTTTACTTTGTCATTTGTCCACGGTTCTGGAAGAAATGCAATGGAATTGGGAAATAAGGGGGCAGGTATGAAGTATTAAATTTTCCAGGTCCGTGATAGCCTCTTATGCATTTGGGCAGAGGAAGATCAAAATATGTTGATATGTTTTTGTCAAGGTCTTCTTAGCTGTATTGTTACCTCTCGGTTTCTGCCAACGCCTAGCCCTGGAGGATTGGGGGGATCTTTTTACAGAAGACACTGACAAATCAAAAGTTGAGTCCCCAGGAATGGAATCAAGAAATCTGGAATCAATTAACTTGGTGCATTGAGCAAATCCAGCCCCAAAATGAAGAGGTAGCCAACTAATTGGTCCTTAGCGTAGGCCAGAGTGTCCTTTAAGCTGGCTCAGTGGGGCTCAATGAAGAGAAGTGGGGTAAAACATGAGAAGGATAGACACCGAATATCCATAATTTGAGAGACAGCCAACACCGCCGGAGCTCTGAAATGTGTGATTCACAGTGAGGTATACTGATTTATTCTGTGTTCTTAACAGCCTTATTTATAATAGCCAGAAGCTGGAAAGAACCCAGACGTCCTTCAACAGAGGAATGGATACAGAAAGCGTGGTATACACCATGGAGTACTACTCAGCTACTAAAAAATGACTTCACGATATTCTTAGGTAAATTGATGGAACTAGAAACTATCATCCTGAGTGAGGTAATCCAGTCACAAAAAAAACACACATGGTAAGTACTCACTGATAAGTGGATATGAGCCCAAAATCTTGGAATATGCAAGATACAATTCATAGGTCACATGAAGCCCAAGAAGAAAGAAGACCAAAGTGTGGTTGCTTCAGTCCTCCTTAGAAGGGAACAAAAATATTCACAGGAGGAAATACAGGGACAAACTATGAAACAGAGAATGAAGGAAGGGCCATCCAGAGATTGCCACACCTAGGGATCCATCCCATATGCAACCATCAAACATAGTCACTATTGCTGATACAAGACATGCTTGCTGACAGGAGCCTGATATGGATGTCTCCTGAGAGTCTCTGCCAGACCCTTACTGATACAGAGGTGGATGCTTTCAGATAACCATTAGACTGAGCATGGGGACTCCAATGGAGGAATTAAAGGAAGGACTGAAGACACTGAAGGGGTTTGCAGACTCATAGAAAAAACAACCAACCAGACACCTCAGAGCTCCTAGGGACTAAAACACCAGACAGTGAGTACACATTGAGGGACTCGTGGCTCCAGCCTTATATGTAGCAGAGGACAGCATTGTCTAGCATCGGTGGGAGAAGAAGCCTTTGGTCCTGTGAAGGCTCATTTTCCCAGTGTAGGGGAATGCCGAGATGCTGAAGTGGGAGTGGTGGTTGGGAGAGGGAACATCTTCATTGAAGCAAAGGGAGTGGGGAGGGGAGAGGGGAGAAAGTGGGTAACATTTGAAATGTAAATACATAAAATTTAATATTGAATAAAAAGGGAAAAAAGAGATGTTTGCTAATGTTCTAATATTAGGTCATAAATGAATACTAGTGGTCCTTTATTGAGAACCTTGGAATAAAAGTTCTTTGGTATGCTCTTATGTGGCTGGAGGTCCCATCACTGGAGGGTGCGTCATAGTTACTGTGTCTATGTAACTTGTAAGAACCCTGCCCCTGTACTTACCCTGGTCTGTGGAACCTGAGCGCCTTATTCTCATTTTTTCTAGCTTCTAGCTTCTTTGCACCATACTCACCTTTGTAGTGTGGCTTTGAACCTCTAATAACATTGGCAGAAGAAAGCTGGTTTAATATTCAAGATATGAAAGTGCTTTGGGCATCAATCTGTCAGCACCAAATACACTAGATCTATTTACGAAGTTTCAAATGCCAGATCTGTTTCTCTTTTAGCATTTGCTTATTGGTTAAGTCATTAGCTGAAACCGAATGCAAAGACAAAGGGAACTTTTGCATCTTGGTGCCTGTTATCACGTGCTCAGCTTGCTGATATAAATGTCAGGGAGAAAAAGACATCTGATGTGTTCTCCAGTGGTGAAATAATGAGCTATTATTACATGGTCCTGAGATCGCATTTCTTTTTCGCAGTGCTGGGGAGTGAAGCCAGGGCCTTGTGAGTGCCAAGCAAGCATTGTGCGTGTAAGCTACCAGCCAGGCCAAATATTTCATCCTAAAACAAAATAATTATGACATTTGTTTGTTGTGTGAATTGAATACTTACACTCTTCTAGCAGTCGCTGGGAAAAGTGCTACCCAGTCTCTAGTTCAGTCTTAGGTCACAGTGTCATAGGCTCCGAACAGTTCTGGAGAGGATGTGTTTTAGCCACTAGAGTTTCTTTTCTTCCCCCCCCCCCCCCCAGCAAATGATCACACCATAAGTTTCCATTTTCCCCAGTGTCATTTCTGCTGTAATAAAAGCTTGAGGATTTAAATCCTGTGATGTTATTGTGACTTCAAAGCCTTAAAACTGCAATTGAATGAGGCAGTTCATCTGTCATTATTCAAATATGAAGCAATTATGATGAAATAAAGATAAAATTCCATTGAGAAATCCTCCAATCCATTTTCACTGATATTTAACCAGCAACATAAAACAATGCATAGAGGAGAAAGTTTAGGTGATAAAATGGAAGAATTCAAAAGCACCAATTACAGATCTATAACCGGGGTACAGTGACAGCTTCGGGGCATGTAAATAAAAGATGTCACCACTATTGAGTACCAGCTTGTTTGCTTCATAAAGATAAAGCAAACAAAACCCCCTGGTACAGAACAGAATCCGCTCATACCTGATCAGGCGGTGCTCAAGCCTGTTACTCACTTGAAATGTTTTGCGGACGCTGCTGGGAACTTACTTGTCTTCTCAGTAAGGCAAAGGCTACATTAGAAGTTGAACTTTGACATGAAATCATAAAAAAGGAGAATTTCGTAAATGCAGCTTATATGTACCATTCTTCCATTCATTTTGCGTAGTTGTGTCACAAACATCTCTCATTAATCTGGGTTGCATTTTCATGATGTCCAAACCCATATAAGCAAGTTATGACGGTTTATTGCTTCTTTATATTTTCCTTACCTGAGTTATTTCAAACAGAGAAAGAGCCGGTTAGAACGTGTGGTTCGGCTCTCTGGGGTTTGCTGCTCTGGATGAATGGTGTAGGTGATGAGAGAGGGTGCTCTCGAAGGTGCACAGAAGTCCGATGCATGCGGTGCCCATCCCTGATCTCTGTTGATCCGTCAGTAGATAGGGACTTCCTACGTGAGTGAACTCAAGAGCCGCGTGCAGAATCACAGGGGCAGCACAAATTGGGAGTCTGCGAGTTTGCTAGGAGCATTTTCAGGTATGTCAGATAAGCCTTCTGGAGAAGATGACATCTACAACCAACAGAAGGGTCTCTTTATCGAGTGAAGACTTAGGTGAGACACGAAGAATGACTGGAGACCTAGGGTAAGCAGAGGGAGACGAGGCAAAAGGAGGTATTGTTAGCCTTGCTGAAGGGCAAACGGGAGGCAGAAGTTGGTGGTAAAATATGAGGCTTCATAGGTTTCCTGGAAATCAGGGTAGTTGCCAAAAGGAACCCACTGAACACCACTTCATTGTCTTTTAGAGATCCTGTAGCATATTGTACTGTAAGGAACCTAAAGGACAGGCGAGCATCCATAGAAGAAAGGCCCAAGATGCACCTTTAACAACCCAAAGGATTCCGAGAGCAGGTTAGCTGGCAGATCAGCTCTTCTGTCCTGACATATATAAGTTCAACAATGGGAATGGAAACAATTTAACCAGATGTTGTCTGTGTGAGACAAAAACCAATGGGTTGTAATAGCTGGTTGACTTAGGTTCTTGGAGAAAGGGCCCTGTTACCGAGTATGTACATGTGTACTGTGTGTAAGACGACTGATAATCCATGAGGTGTTAACTGAGAGAATGTCAAAGAGGAACAAGTTTTGTTTCAGACGTGAAGATGGTGAGTTCCGTTTTCTTTTCTCTTGTTCCCTTTTAAAATTTATTTTTATTGGTTATCTTATTTATTTCCATTTCAAATGTTTCCCTTCTGCAAACCTCCTTACCCCTCCCTCCTCCCCCTGCTCCTACGAGGGTGCTTCCCCCCAACTCCTGCCTCCCTGCCTTGGCATTCCCCTATGATGGGGGCATCGAATCTCCACGAAACCAAGGGCCTCCCCTCCCACTGATGCCCCCATAAGGCCGTCCTCTACTACGTAAACAGCTGGAGCCATGGGTCCCCCAACCCCGCATGTGTACTCTTTGGTTGGTGGTTCAGTCCCTGGGAGCTCTAGAGACCCATGGAGAATGGTATAGAAGGGAAGCTCCTCTATAGATCTGCACAGGGAGGTGGTGAGTTGCATCCAGATTAGGTCGAAGAGTTCCTGGGTGACAGGTGTTTGAAGGCTCTCACACTAACCTTGGGATGTGGTGTGCTGAAATCAGCGTGCATTTTAAGTCTCCAGAATCTTTGCTACGGTGTGAGGATATTACCCTTAAATCAACTCGGAGGGGGCCCCAGGCACTTTGTTAAAGGGACCTAATAAAAATACACAGCAGAGAGTCAGAAATAATTTTAAGAACAAGTGGCTTTCAGTATTTCCTGATCAAGGGGAGGATTCCTTTTATTAGAGAAATCAGACACATTAGGCTCTAAAGTTTGTCCTGGTAGGGATTTGATCTTTTTTTCCTTTGACAAGCCCTTTAACTTCTTTAGTGTTCCAACAACAGTAATAGACTGTGGCAATATGGCCTCCTTGCTGGGTTATGGGAAGGGTTGAATAATAAGGTTGAAGGCCCTGTGAATTGGAGAGCTAATGCTGGGTGTTAGATAGAACCCAAATTGTCCATTGTGTAGCCGAACTAAGATCAATCAACACATCAGTTTCAAAAGGTTTTGTTTTTCTCCCTCTCTAGAATACCACTTGTGTGTAAGTACTAAGTGGCACAAGCCCATTTGCCACATTAACATAAAAGTAATTTCCTTAATGCCGATTTCATGTTTAGCATGACACTGGATGTCTCCCAGAAGTCACAAACAATGCAAACACGTGCCCTGGCTTCAAAGAATCTAGCAATATGAGTCCTCCAAGAGTGGAAGAGCAAATACAAGTGAAAAGGCTATTTGTGAGCATGAAAAATGCCTTTAAAGAGATGGGGAAAAGCATAGTGGACCACCTCTCCATGAGGATGTGCCTGTGGCAGCTTAGACTGATCACTGCTCTCCTGTTTGCCTGGAGCACTTAGGGTGTAAGATTCTTTCTTTATTAAGCCATTGCTCATACAGAAGAGGTTAAGAGGCAGCCATGTAATGCTGAAGCCCTGCCTTTGAATTTCACCTCCATCAGTAGCTGCAGCTACCCCTGGACAGATCGCTTATGTTTTGGGACTCGGGCTGTGAAGTGAGATTTCTATTACCTGTCACACAGCATTGGTTTGTGGTGTGAAGGATGAAGCCCTTTACGTGTTTTCTGACCTACAACAACACTCAACAGAGAGTGGTCCGCGTGCTAAACAGAAATCATCTCTCTGCTGCACACAAATTTTATAAACATTGAAGAAAGGGTTCACAACATGTCCGTGGGTTGGATAATATTTTGTGATTATAACAAAGTATTTGATAGTATTGCTTTCAGACAGTTTTGGGGAGGGATGTGATTATTACTAAGAAAATGATCCATATGACAATGCTTTTTATTTATTTTTCATTTTCATGATCTGACAATGCTTTTTAAATGAGGGGTTCTGTCAGGTCCTCTGTACAGACATGCGATCCAATCAGCTCTTTAAGGTCCAAAGGCTGAAAAGCAACCAGTATCTTGGGGAGAAAACTTGGGAACTGTGTTTGAAGTCATGATTATACTTTCTTAAGTGTAACTTTTCTTTTTCATCTTGTCAGCGATTTAGATACAAATAACATCACTGAAAGATTGTGGGCTTGGCAGCTCACACATGCAGTCTCAGCACTGAGGAGGCAGAGGCAGGGGGAACCTGAGTTCAAGTTCAGACATAATGAGACTGTTTCAAAACAAAGTTCAAGAGGGTTAAAGTACTATTAGTATACTAATATTGTCGACTGGTAAATTGCACGGTTATTGTTTTAAATACCTGAAGTATCTTTAGTGCACTAGAATATTAGGTGAAGCCTGTACTTATACCAAAGAATGCACAATTACAATATTGTCTGAACTTGAGATCAGAGCTAAAATTTTGGTTTACATTAGCATTATAACATTTGTTGATGTTGTTCTATTTTACATATTAAATTATATCATTTTATAAAAATTATCTAAGTACCTAGAAATCTTTGTGACAATATAGTTCATAAGTTAAGTGAGTTTTGAAAATTTTATACCTATACTTGAAAATATCTAAAGGAGGTTTCTAAAAAGGTTCTTGTTTTGTGAAAATGAAATTAGATATACTGATGAAATTTTATTTTTGAAGGTTTGCAAAATAACAAGGTCATGAAATGGACAATTTGAGTCTCTTAATATTCATGCATAGAGGTCTGCATAAATATTTACATACATACACACACACACATACACACACACACACACACACACACACACACACACATTCTTTATCCCTTTAAATGTATAAACAGAAAGTAGAGCATCTGGCTAAAGGTCACTCAGTGACTGTCACTAAATTGAGTAGAATGACAACCGGTTTCCCAGAAGAGGTCTTAACACCATTAGAAGTTTATCTGCACACTGCTAGGACACTTTATCAGGAATGCTAATTTCTTCCCAGAAGGAAGTGATGATTTACTAGCTCTGTCTTAGGCCAGGTTAAGGGCAATTTGCCTCGTTCCCACATCTTTAATTATTAAAATTTCCAGACTTACACAAGAAATTTTATGCACTATTTCTAATTGTAATGGTTGCTAAGGAACTTGCTCTTTTCTCTAAAAAACAGAAAGCCACATCATATTAGATTTCCAGATATCCCAAATCTTCTACACACACATACACCCATGAAGACCTCAAAATTTTCTCACTCTGAATGAACCCTTTACAAAGATTTCTATGGATGTTTGATACACATTGGGTGTCTATGTTTGTATGTATATGGTGACCGAGTTGTGATATTTCTATATGAAGTTTAGACTCATATGGTGACATGGCAGAAAAAAAACATGCTCAAGGTTACCAGACTCATTAGACCAAAGTCAAAGCCATTAGAAAGCTCCAGGGAAAGGGCAAGTAGCAAAGTCATTGCTTTGGTTCCCAGGTGGTTGGATCTAAGATGTCCTAAGGTCTGTGCATACATCAAGACATGGTAGCTGTAGCAAATACCATTCTATTCTACATTCACTGCCTTGTAAATCTTTCACCTTATTTTCTTGGTTGGAGTCTTTTGCCTTTGACTTTACTGCCTCCCTTCACTGCCAGAATTTTTTAAAGCCTCATATCCTCCAAGCATGTGGTGCTAAAGTTTGGTTTTACAACCCTGCCAGTGATTTTTTTGCACCTGTCTTGAAGTCATGACCACGCCCCCATGAGTTTATTATGAAGACGATCTAGGCATTCCCATGTAAAAGGCTTCTTTTGAAAGACACAGTGAAGGACCAGCTCATAGAGCTCTTTGGGGCTCAACTACAAACTGTTATACCTGCCTTTAAATTCATCCACAGCCCTCTGAACACATGTCTTTCTGTCTATGAACTCCAAAACAAATGTGGATGAAATGTGGAAGCTTACCTTCCAAACAAAAATCTGCCTTTGATGAGTGATGGGGAATCAGAAATAGAAATGAAGGGTTTTGTGTGTAAAGCAATCTAATATTCTACAATGCAGCTACGGGATAAAAATGGACTATGCAGGAGGTAAGTCATGGGTAATATAATGAACCTTGATATGGCTCCTATTTTAGCTGCAGAATTGTTGAGAGCCATTTGTGCCGCACCCAAACATGGCGCTGGCTTCCTGCACATGACTCAGCAAACAGAGCCCAAGAGACATAGTGTGCATGTGCCACAGACGTCACAGCCCACTCTCGGGGCATGCTAATGAATTCCTGGAGGGCCCACCAATCAGGTAGCGACACGAGTCTCCTGGGCATATTTAAGCAGTGCATTTTCCTTCCACGGGAGTCCCCTGCTCAAGAGTATTGTACAATAAAAGTTGTTCGCAGAAGAATCCTGTTGTTGCACGCCTATTCCTGCCGGCAGGAAGTAGGGCACGAGACACAGAATGTTCAAGTATGTTGCTTTTCTAGGCAGTAGAGACTTGGCAGGAGTAATTAGGAGACCTTGACATATCTTACCCCTTAACCAGTTAGCCCAATTTAATATAGAGGTCTTTAAAAGCTGAGAACTTTCCAATCTAGAGTCAGAGTCTTTGGAGCAATGATCCTCCAAAAAAAAATGTTGTTGACACTGAAGACTGTAAAGGTGCCAGGAGAAAGGTATTTGGAAAGTCTTTGGAACTTGAAGAAAGGCTATTACCTCTAGAAATGAATCATTTAGCACCCAAAAGACTGTGGGGCTTCATTCTGCAGAGTGTAAGATAAGTGTGCCTTTTTATGTGATTTGCCAGAGTAGCAGTAGAAGGCCAATACTTCAAACTGGGAAGAGCTTGAGGAATTGTAAGCTTGATGGAGTAAGGTGGTGAGCTGTCAGCAGAAGCAAGTAACAACCAGGAAGGAGAAAAAAGATCTGTAAGGAAAGAGAAGATGGAAGCTCTTGAGAAAGTTCTCTTTCAGAGGATGAGGGATAGAGTGATTGGTAACATTCTTCTTTCTCTTTTGCTATTTCTTATGGTGATTTTAAGATTCTTCCACATCTCTGACTCAGGCAGAACATTAAAATATGTTCTACACGCCTATTGTTCTTATTGGTGGGGAGATTTAAATAAGGACTTGACAAGTAAGCCTGATAACCGAAGGCGTTAATGCAAATGCACATACAAAACATGGTTTCTAAGCCAGAAGAACAAATTGTCTTAAGCCATTATACAGGTAACTCTGTGTGTGCATGTGTATGTATGAGTGCACACTCATGTGTATGTACCAGTGCACACATACCTATAGTGCTCAGAGATCAATGTTGACTGTCTCCTTCATTTTAATCCACCTGATGCTTTATGATGGGTTATGTCACTGTACCAGAATTACATTGACTTGGGTTAACCAACAAATCCCAGGAATTTACTTCTTTATCCTTTTCCAGAACTAGGATTATAGACACATCCTTAGCTTTTTATATGGTGCTGGTAAAACAAAGCCAGATCAGTTTTTCCATTCTTCTGCAGTAAATACTTTCATAACTGAGCATCCTCTGCACGGGGTGATTGTTTAAAAGCAGTTATTCTTTACTGGTATAGGAAATAGTGGGATACTAATAATGTTATTATTTCATTATTAACTATATGTTATTCAATTTTACCAGTTTTGATAATTTAAGCAATAGCCCAGTGACTGTTGGCAAGTTTCTCCTATAGGACTCTTGAATTAGGGCTTGGTTCTGGAAGGAAAAAAAATGTGTGTTAATGTTGTCTAAATGTATTGTGGTGGTCTGGATTAAAAATTTATCTAGAAAATATTATTATCACCTTCAATTTCTTACCTAAACACCATTTGTAAGTTACTTATCTAGTAGGAAAGAAAAACTGAAATAAAAGGACTTTTTTATTTTAAAATTCCGTCCTCTGTATCTCCTGGGATAAAAAACTGTTGGCTTGGCTGAGATGGGGGCAGCAAGGCTGTTCCCAGTGCTGAGCTTTAGATAGTGCCACAAATTTCAAACAGCAGTAGGTCTGTGTTCTTCCTGTGTTCTCTTCAAAGCTAGCATGCTTACATGCTATGATCAAGACTGGCATGTGACAGGGTTCTTATTTGCCGCTTGACAGCCAATGGCTCATTCTTTCTCTTAGTGTTAAATCTCTGACATCTCAAATGAGAGGTTGGTGCTCTCTGGGGGACTCTGCTGTTTTCTGTCAGGAAAGAAGCAGGTTTTATGAAGGCACTGAAGCAGCTCAGTACGATAACAACTGGAGGAGCTGCTTGCAATTTCGTCCTTTCTACCGAGAGTGAAAGGGGCTGTGGAGAACGGTGGGACCTCACAAAAGCATGTAGTAGTGAGGAGCGATTAAAAAAAAAAAGAGTCAGAGGAAGAACATGAAGGAATCTGAGTTAGTCTGTGTTCAGCATCTCGAAGATGTGTCATCAGGAATCTCCTTGTCCCAGTGAGCCCAGGCAAACAGGGAATCTTCCGGAGTGGGAAAAATGAAAGCCAACATTCCTATTTTAAATAAAAACGAGTTTGGCGCAGGCAGTTCTCATACATTATTGTGAAACAGGGCATTGGAGTTGGTTCCTGGAGCAGCATCTACGGTGCATCCCATTCATTGTGCCAGCGTCCAGCGTGACATCATTCTGTGTGGTGTGGGCTTGCTCTTGAGAGGCATCAAGACAATGGAGAGGAATTTGTACTCATCTTGTTACATTCAGCCTATGTCCTTGAATCATCAAGAAAGCTGTTGGGTCCCACACACAATTTGGCCTCTTTTAGTGATTTTGGTCCGTACACTGAATATTTAACAGTGGATACTGCTGTATGGATGGCTGCCCTATACTTGGTTGAAGGGGTTCATCCCTGCCTCCCTCATACATTCCTTCCCTGAAAGACTCCCTGTGCAGCTGAGTCATCAAAAGATTTCCAGAAAAGAAGTGGCCTTCTTCATACGCTCGGCCAGGATAGAAATCCTTTTTTCTTTTCTTTTTTTTTAAAACCTGAATAAAGCTTAGTAAACATACTATTATTCTGTTCACTCTGATTTAGATTGAAAGATGCTGATGTGTTTTTTTCTGGATATTCTTTTCACACAGAATCACTGTTTTTCTTTATTTTATGTTCATATTTTGTGTTGGATGTAGAAAACCATAACACGTTCAAAATTTTAAAACAAGTATTTTTAGTGATGGATATGCCACTCCTCTTAGAGAGTCAGTGAGCCATGTGCTTGACTCCGTACTCCTGCACCGTGGCTCACCTGATTCATCAAGCAATGGTGTCCACTTCCACGTTGCTGGCTCTGGACAACTCTGGGGACAACAGAAAAATGCACATATGGGTGTGGGGGCATTTAAATATTTAGTCTGCCGTCTAAATGGGATGAAACCTTAGAACTAAACTAACACCATGATGTAAACATAGAAGAACCAAGTAGCTGAGACCCATCCAATTTCAGACCCAAGGAATTATCCACAAATGAAATAAATGTCTCTATCTCTAGCCTTCAATATTAGTTTTGGTGCCAAAAAATGGAAATATCTTTTTAAGAGAAATGTCTAAAGTCACACTTATTTTATTCATAAAATAAGAATATACCTGTAAAACTCTTTCAGTTATGAATGTTGGCCCTAAATCATATTTGCTTCATGTCCTCACAGGGGATGCTGGGCACTTAAAGAAAGAAGGATACAAAAGAATCAGAGACATCCCTAACTCCCACTGCTTGGAGTCCCGCCAGAACACTAAGCTATACCACTATAGTATATGCAGAGGACCTATTTCTGACCCATTTTACTACTGGGTCTCCTGGTCTGGCCTTGATATGAGGGTTGTGCTGTTTGTATTGTAAGTTGTTCGTCTATGCTCAGTGGATATCCCTGGGAATCCTGCTATTTTATTTGAAGGGAAACAGGGGAGGAGAAGGAAGGTGAGAGGATGTCTGGGAAGAGTAGAAGGGGAAACTGACAACTGGTGACAGCTGAGTCCCACCCTCATTATTCCTGAAAAAGCATGTTTAAGATAGTGCCGAAGAATTCATCCTTCAGCAAGTACCATTGTCCTGCTATTGCTGTTGGCTTGAAACCCACACTCAAGAAGCCATCATTTCAAGTCAACAGCATGAGGCGAGTGAATATTCTGAGGATAGACTGGAAACACAGTACCCACGTCAGGGATGCTTAGAATTCTTTGTTAATAATCAGTGGAAGAGCAAATGAAGGCCCGGGGGGGGGGTTGGGGAGTAGTAGCAGAACATTGCTAATTTGATTATTTCAAAAAAGGGAGGATATTTGGTTCTGATGAGAAATAAGCCTGGTTGCAGAAAGCATCCCAAACTGGTGTTAGTTTAGAGGAATAGGAACAGCAGTGCGAAGTGCCCCAGGGAGATGGAGAGGCTCAGGTGACTGCCCATTCCTACCACCTGACTTTTCTTATGAGTGGTTGTTGGCAGAGAAGATTTGCATATTGCATAATTTACGATATGTAAAATGTGTTATAATGAATATTGATATGCAAGTGTTTCCTTGATATATTGACTAAAGGTCTTTTGAGTAAATACCCAGAAGCAGCTCCCCTTTCCTCTGTGGTTTCTAGATTTATATAGCTACCTAAAGTCATGTATGTATGTATGGCATAAAAGTAAATCTAAAAGTTCTCAGGGATTCAGGGGACTATCAGGAGGGGATAGATGTGTAGAGAGAAGCATGAAGTTGTGTTTTTAAAACACACTTTCTTTTATGAAAATGGACTTTTGTGTCATGAACATAAACAGTATATATATATATATATATGTATGTATCAACAAATATTATTTACACAGGGAATATTTGAGCATGAACACAGTTCCCTGACTAAAATCAAGAGCTAGACAATGGCAGGTGGAAGTTAATAGTGTTGCTTGGCTCTCCAAGAGTGTATCGTAGGCGCAGCATCCAGCAAGAAAGATGTCTAGATGAGAAAGGGGACAACTTTGCAAAGTTACTCAAGAACAAATGCAAAATAAATAAATATTTCTTTCTAGATGTTATTATACCATTTATATGCCCATTCCTACCTAGTCCTTGGAAAAGAAACAAAAATAGTTACAGAAATAATTTCCTATCACTTATAGTGATCTAGATTTCTAAGCTGACCTAGATGTAACTATTCATAACAACCCCCAAAGGCAGATGCCATTCTATCTTCTTTATGCACAGGACAAAATCGAGTCTGAATAAAAATTCTATTTATTGTAATAGATAGTAGGTGATTGGGATTGATAAGTGAGAGAGTGGACAAATAAACCCAAGATCCTGACTTTTCCAATGACACAATCAATGAATAATCTAGAATCTCAATCCTTCACTTGAAGATTCTGAATCCACTTGTACTTAAAAATCAGAATTTTTTTCTGAGTTTACAAAGGAGTACAATAATGTAGTATATAATACTCTCACTGGAATCAGAGCAGCCTCACCTAAAGGAATTAATATACCTAGAGGAAGTATATGAATATAATACCCATAGAAAGTGAAGTACAATGATGATCAGCTTCATATGCGTCCACATCATATTGAGCCACATGGTATTTTATTAATTGTATTATTTCTATTGTTTGAGAAAGCACGCAATACATTTTGATCATGTTAACCTCGTAACCCAATTGAGATCCACTCTACCCTTCCCATGTCCCAACTCTGTGTTCTCTTCTCAAGTTGTGCTGTCCACAAGTCCATGGGTGTGGAGCCATCTACTAGTGCATGATTGATATATGAGAAGCCAGTCCCATAGAGAAGCCCGAGGTTCCCCTCCCTCAGTTGTTGTCAGCTATCAGTATCTCCTCGGATGTGGATGGAGCCTTGTGAGCTCATGCCCCTCTGTCTTAGTTACTATTCTATTGCTGTGATGAGACACTATGACTGAGGCAACTTTTAAAAGTAAGCATTTATTTCAGGCTTACTTACAGCTCCAGAGAGTGAGTCAGTGATCCTCATGGTGAGGGAAGAGTGGCCAATGAAGGGTAGAGAGAGAGAGAGAGAGAGGGGGGGGGGAGAGAGAGAGAGAGAGAGAGAGAGAGAGAGAGAGAGAGAGAGAGAGAGAGAGAGAGAGAGAGAAGACTAATAAGGACTAACCATTCTCCAAAGCTCAAAACTATTCCAGCTTGGAACCAAATATTCAAATGTATGAGCCTATGGGAACTATTGTCACTCACCGCCCCCCCCCCCCACTGAAGTGTTGACTGGTTTGATCTTGCAAAGATCTTAGGTAAGTGCTGTGAGTTCATGAGAAAAGTGGTCCTATCATGTTCTTTCTTCTGTTATCCATGACCACTTCGGCTTGAACAATCTTTGTAGCCCTTTCATCCTTGATGAATGCTGAGCCTAGGGAAGGGGGTGTGGTGCTAAAAGTAATATCCCATTAGTGGCTTGAGCTCTCCATTGATAGTTACCCTCTCCACTTTGGTCAGTCTCTGTTACCACTGCCACTGTAGGAAGAAATATTTCTGAAGTGGTCTTACAGGAGCACTAACCTATGGGTACACATATAACAATAAAGAGACAAGTTTGATATTTTATCAGTTTAGCAAAAATAATAGTGGTAGCTTCACCTCTGGAGCACTTACCTCACTAGCCATGAGTTCTTGGCAACATCTATGGTACTAGGCAAGAAACAAGGCTTAAATTGAAACAGCACAGTTGATTATTCCTGTAGCATTCCTGATATTATTGTACTAATAGGCTTGTGTTGCCATGACATTTCTATTCAGTGTAAAATTGGCCAAGATCACGCAGCTTCATTCAACTGGCACATAGTCTGGTCCTCTTGGTCGATAAGTTGTTCTCACTTCTCTGGAACTTTAATGGAGATGTCTAAAGGGCGGAGTCTGACTGGGTCCTCTGATGCCTCCATATACTTTTCCACTATGAGGGACATAACACAGAAGTACTTCAGACATGGTAGCCATCTTCCCCTGAAGAAGCCTGCTAAAAGATGATGCACAGACTCCTATGACAGCCACAGGTGACCACATTCTGTTGGTTAAGCTCAGATTCAAGAGGAAGAGAGTTAGATTCCCCTGCTCAGTGAGAAGACCCATGAAGCTTTGCATATTTTGAAAGTAAGACACTCATTCAGAATCAGGAAAAAGTCAGTGATCACAGTTTATCAATTCCATTTCCAAGATTAATTTTTTCATTCTTATAGCAGTACTTAGGAGTCAGAATGAACTTTATATTAAGTACTGAGCATTCATATGCATTGTGCATGTTTCTATGACTGTGTGATCTGTGTGCTTTTTCTTTCTCTTTATTCTGGTGTTTATTTCCACTTAGTGAGTTATTTAGGTTTAGTGTAGTTTAATTATTTTAAAAGTCCTCTTTTTTCTGATTATATATTGTAAAAACATAAAATAATAAGGTACTAAGTAAGCAAAGACTTATTTTCTGAGGAAGAGAAACATGGGATAATTTTTTTTTCACATAATCTCTGATTCTTTGGTAAATTATTCTCATCCTGGTAATACACACCAACAGAAAAGACCTTTGAGAACATCCAATATTACAAACTTACATTATTGTATGTAATAAAATAATAATGTATAACACATTTACCATTTAAAAAATACAATTTCTGGGGCTTAAATGGGCTTGATCCTCCCAAAATATAGTTTTATCTCCATACTTAGGAGCTTTGCTTTTACACAAGCTTCTGAATTGGCCGTGGGGACAGCATAGTCATTATTGAATGATGTGAGAATGGGCAGTCTTTCTAGGATTCACAAGATCAAGTCCTGACCTTGTAAGAACTTCTTCTGTTCCTTGAAGGTCATGTATTGAGTGTTTCTCCTCTGAGGCTTATTCACAATAATTTCAAGATAAAGGGAATCTAGGGCATTGCAGAACAGAGGTGCTAACGTGTGTGCAGTGAGCCCACCAATTTGCCAGGTGGCTTATGACAACTAGCTTATATAATCTTCACAGAGACCTGGAGCAGTCTAAGTTTCAAGGTTTCTCATCCAGACTGTGGTGGTTTGAATAAAAATGGTTTATAGAAAGTGGAATTTCAGGAGGTGTGGCCTTGGAATGGGTGTGGCTTTGTTAGAAGGAGTGCACCATTATAGGGTGTGCTTTGAGGTCTCAGAAACTCAAACCAGGCATAGTGCTCTTCCTGCTGCCTAAGGATCCATATGCAAATTCTCAGCTATGCCTCCAGGACCGTATCTGCCAGTATGCCCCATGCTTCCTGGCATGAGAAATACTGACTGAAGCTCTGAAACTGTAAGCCAGCTCAAGTTAAATATTTCCCTTTATAAAAGTTGTTGCACTCATGGTGTTTCTTCACAGCAATCGGAACACTAAGACTGGCCATCATACAAACTATAAAATTAAAGCAAAGCTACAGTTAAGGAAGTTGCCCTGAATCAGCTGGCTGTCATGCTTTGTTAGTGGAGTTCTAATTTCCCACTGTCTTATAACTAATCATGGCTATATTCACCTCAGAGCTATCTACTAAATCTACTATCTACTATCTACGAAATCTACTATCTACTATCTACTAAATATACTATCTACTACATGGGCTGTAATGTAAATAAGGCTCTGCCATCAAGTCATCTCAGTTCTGAAGCTTCGTGTTCATTGTAATGGAGGCAACTTGAAATTGCTGTTCATTCTCACTTTAGTTCTATTCTTATGCATGTGTATGACTAAACATACGGCAGTGTACATTTTAAAATAGTGAAGTTTTATTTTGTAGCAAATGTAGATGGCCTTTCAATAATACAGGCATAAACTGACGAGTATGAGGAGTTTAAATTTTCCTCGAAACTGCTGTCTTCAGAAATAATAATGAATGTCTTCATCAATGTACACAATCATGCACAAAGCACTGACATGTAATGTTAACTTTTTATGCTACAATTTGGGGACATCCTAAAATGAAATTGAGAAAGAATTAAAAATATAAAATAAAAATAGTTTCATGGTCTTATTAAAATTAAATTGCTTTATATATCAATGGAAAGAATATTCTTAAATATTAAAGTGCAAGTAGCTCACATGTGTGTAAAACTTAAAATAATTTGGGAAGACAAGAGAATGAAATATTGCTATCTGACTGTATTATTGATAGCCCCTTAGCAAACTATGTTTTCATTCTAGAGACGAGTATCCCTTTTTATAAAAGACCAGACAATGCATTATTTAGGCATTGTGGATAACGAAGTCTGCCACATTACAGGATTCTGGTTTAATAGTATGGAAAGAGCCATAGGCAGTATATAGATAAACGAGCATGGCTTAATTCCAGTAGATAATAAAAAATAAATTATAAAAGGTTTTTATAGTTTTGTGAGTAGTTATTTGAACATGTGGAAAACATTATCTGGGTGAGAGCATGGCTCAGTAGTTAGATTGGTACAGGAGACACCCTGAGTCATCACTGCTCTAAGAGAAGTACTCTTCAATTGAGGCTAAGGAGGAACAGATGATGTATCTCAGGGTCCAGAGTTTGCCGACCCTATTCCAATAAATTTTAGTTAAACAGTCAGTGTGTGGCCAAGTAGAGAAGAATTTCTCTCCCCTCTTGGTAAGGATATATTAAATTATTCAAAGATCAAGCAAACATTTTAGTTGATTGTTACTTTTGACTTTTCTGGTGTTACCCCCTAAGTTTTTATGTGTTATAAAAACTAATCTGATATTGTTTAAATCCTAGGATTTGACAGTGTGGTAGCTGACTGAGGAAGATCATTCAAAAGGTTAAAAGTAGAAGCTTCACATTTCCTTAACATACAACTTTGGGGTTACGGTATATCATTTCTACTGTGTTTCATTGATCAGTGGAGGATAAGGGTTCAGGAACCCTTCTGCATAGGAAGGAACTACACAGAGAGCCCTAATCACTTGCAAGCATGATTCATTAGAGAATCTAGTTGGAGTCGGCTTCTCACAAACATTTATTATCTATGCTTTAAAATCATGGAACAGATCATGAAGTCAGAGAGTAGAAATCCATTAGTGTAACACAGGCAAGACATACGAAGGCACGTCTGAGTGGGTGAAGCAAAAACAGACAAAAAATGCATTATGTATTCCACTCATAGATTTAGACTTTGAAGGAAGTGAAGGAACCCTGGGACAGTTTCAAACTGTTGGTAGGGAATACATTTAAGTACTGGAGCCTCATTTAACAAGTAGGGTGTGAAAGCATTTATTGAGATGACGAAGACCATCTAAACCTCTCTCGAAACTCTGAACGTTAGAACTTTAAATTAGACTACTGATGAGACTTAGAAAAATGGGTACACAGACCTCTCACCGAAGATATAGATGCTGAGAAAGTCAATGAAGCTACCTGTAGTTTTGTTCATGGGCCGGTCATTCTGCTCTCGTATTGACAGCTGTCGAATTTACAGCACACTCCAAAAGTGAGCGCAGGGTCCTTTCGTCACTCACATCTGCCTAGCTGTGAGCGCTTTCAGGAACAAAAACACCACAGTAATGGTGGCCAGCTGGCAAATGTTTAGGAACCAGTAATCTGAGCATGCTTCTAAACGATTATTGGTTAATTTTTTTTCTGTACAATAATATGACAGTAAAAATGAAACAATAATAAATGAACACATTATAACACACATAGTAACATTTGACACGGGGAAAATATGTCCTCCACTTTAGATAAGGTGTTTATATGTTTTATCTTATTTCTAATAGTTCTCTTTAGTTATAGAATCACCAGAACAATAAAACAATCCCTGGTTTGTAGTGTTCACCAGCTTCAGTGCCTAAGTGTTTCCACTCTTACTGATCTCAGGCTACTGAAGAGATTTGGAAGAAATATGCTCTTAAATCGTATGTTCTATTCAGATAAAATCGATGTAAATCATCTCAAAAGTAAAACAAAGAGCTCTGAAGTTGTGGATATTCATAGTTATCCTTTAAGGAAACTTTCAAGGGCCCAGTGGTAGAGCACATAAAGGCACATACCTAGCATAGCAAGACACTGGGCTCAGCTCATCCCTGAAGGCAAAGCATTGAATGAGACATAATTATAGATCCAGAAGTCACCAAGAAATATGGAAAGCGATTAGGTGGTGTCTCTTTAACACTACAGTACAGAAACAAAATTAGGACTGGTATTGGTATACTACAGACAACTTTTCTATACACCATCAGTTTGTAATGTTCTTGCTTTATGCATATGTAGGATTTTATGCAACTTATGTGTGTAATATCATAAAATGATCAAACAGGGTCTCACCACAAGGTTACTTCACCTTATCTCTTTCTAGCCATTTCTCCCACAGTCCTGAATTTTGAGCCTCTGACAACCATATAGCTTCTTTGCACACCTTAAATTGCAATCTTCTAAATATTATAAAGTTGATCAGCATGACACAGGACCTTATAATGTATTTTTCTTACTGCACTTTCTCTGAGTTCAGCGTATGTGGCTAAAAGTATTAAAAATCTGTTTCGTTTTATTTGGACATAGGATTTTATGATGTGGATGTAGCAGATTTTAATTATCCATCCCTTAAAATACATGCTGTTGCCCTTAGTTATGTCTGTTATAAACAGTGCCACTATGTGTATTTGTAAATATTTTTGTAATAACATGGGTTTTTATTTCTCTGGAATAAATCCCCAAGAGGACAGTTAGGAACCGCAGATACAAATACGTTTTGATTTCAGAAATTTTCAAAGTACTTTACAGATTTTTTTTTCTAGTCATTTTTTATTGTAGCTATCAGTGTGTGGATAATACATTTAACTTCATTGTCACAAACAGTTGGTAGGATTGTTTTAAACTATATTAAATATTTTCATCATATGCATCTCTCTTCCAGCACAGCCCAGATTCACCCCACTTCCTTACAAACCCAACTTTGTTTCCTTTTTTTATTTGCTTGTTTCTCTCTTCATCTACCTACATTATGTGAATCCCAAATGCTTCTCTTGGTGTGGCCATGCAATGAATCATAGTCAATGCTCCCAGACAACATTCCTGAAGAAAAATGATGCCCCTGCCCCTGCAGTTATCAATTGCAAATAACGCATTCAGCGGGGGGGGGGGGGGGGGGGAGTAAGATTTTGTTTTTTTTTCTCCCCTCTTCATGCTGGGGTTTGGTCTGGCTTCAGCTCCATGGTGCTTGTACTTGTCATAACTGCTGTGACTTCGTAGGAGCAGCTGCCAAGTTGTGTCCAGAAGAGTCATTGCCCTGTGTTCATTTCTCTGTCATAAATGGGGTGCACGCACAAGTGTGGGCTCATCCTCAGATATTGCTGTTACATTGTAACTCATTGTAACATTGTAGCTCAGTAGTATCAGTTGAAATCTGGGATGATGGTGCCTTCTGGAGATTGTTGTTTTCTTTCAGGGTCATTTTGACCATCCTGCATTGGTTTTGGTCCCACATAATATTTGTGACTATTTATTTAATATCTGTAAATAATTGTGTTGGAATTTTGATGGGGATTACATTGAATCTATATATTGCTTTTGGTAGGATGGCCGTCTTCACAACATTAATCAAACCAGTCCATAAACATGAGTCCCTCCATGTTCTGGAATCCTTTTTAATTTTTAATGCCTTAAAATTTCTATCATATATGTCTTTTCCTAGCTTGTCTAAGTTTATTCCAGGGTCATTTAAAAATCTGCTTTGAATAGCATTATTTTCCTGTTTTATTTATCAATGTCTTTGTTAATTGTTTATAAAAAGAGTACTGATTTTTATCAGTTAATTTTGTGCTTTTCTGAATGTATTCATTAACTGTTGGAATTTTCTACTGGCATCTTTACAGTCTTTTATGTAAAGAGTTGTGTCATCTTCACAAAGACACTCTTGGCCTCCTTCCATTTCTGTTTGTATCCCCTTCATGTGTCTCAAGCTAGAACTTCAAGGATGGAATTGAACATGTAGGAAGAGAGAGTTGAAACCCTTTTCTTCCCGATTTTAGTGAAAATGTTGTGACTCTTTCTACACTTGGGGTGATGCTTGATGTGGGCTTGCTGTATATTACCTTTATTATGTTGATATATGTTCCCTATATTCTCATTCTCTCCAGGACTTTTTATCATAAAGAGGTTTTGGAGTTTGTCAAAAATCCTTTTCTGCATATAATAAGAGGATCACATGACTCCTACCTTTCAATCTGTTTCTGAAGTAAACTGAGTTTATTGGTTATGCTAAACTATCCCTGTATCTCTGGGATGAAGCTAATTTTACATGCTGTATAATTTTTTGAGGGAGTCTTTAATTCTGTTTTCATGTATTACACTGAGAAGTTTTATTTCTATATTCATCAAAAATATCCACCTATATTTTTCTTTTTTTGGGGGGGGGGGCAATGTCTTTGTCTGGTTTTGGTATCAGGGTAATACTGACTTCATAAAAATTGAAAAATTTGCTTCCCTTTTTATTATGTACAGTATTTTGAGAAGCATCAATATTTACTCCTCTATAGAAGCATGAGAGAATTCTATACTAAATCCATATGGCCAAGCTTTTTCAGTCGAAAGGTTTTTGTTTTGTTTTGATTTTGTATTTTGTTTGTTTGTT
The DNA here is from genome assembly GCF_963924665.1 of Micromys minutus. Classification (NCBI taxonomy): domain Eukaryota; kingdom Metazoa; phylum Chordata; class Mammalia; order Rodentia; family Muridae; genus Micromys; species Micromys minutus. Next base: position 18,802,591 of record NC_137982.1, on the reverse strand, counting down.
TGGTTTGGTTTTAGAGACAGGATTTCTCTGTACGTAACACCAGCTGTCCTGGAAATATCTGTATAGACTAGGCTGACCTAAAACTAACAGAAATCTGCCTGCCTCTGTCTCACAAGTGCTGGGATTAAAGGCATGGGCTACTATCTCCTGGCTTAGTTGGGGTAATTTTAATTACTGATTCTATCTAATTGAATAATTTGGGGTCTATTTAAAGTATTTATTTTGTCTTGAATTATATTATACCTAGGGATCCATCCATTTCTTTTAGGTTTTTCTGTTTTGTGGAATATGGATTTTTTTATTGGATATACTTTATTTACATATAAATTGCTATTCTCTTTCCCAGTTTCCCCTCCATTAACCTCTCTTTTAGTCAGGGTTTCTACTCCTGCACAAATACCATGACCAAGAAGCAAGTTGTGGAGGAAAGGGTTTATTCAGCTTACACTTCCACACTGCTGTGTATCACCAAAGGAAGTCAGGATTGGAACCCAAGCAGGTCAGAAAGCAGGAGCTGATGCAGAGGCCATGGATGGATGTTACTTTCTGGTTTGCTTGCCCTGGCTTATTCAACTTGCTTTCTTGTAGAACCCAGGTCGGTCAGCCCAGGGATGGCACCACCCACGATGAGCTGGGCCCTCCCCTCTTGATCACTAGTTGAAAAAATTCCTTACAACTGAATCTCATGGAGGCATTTTCTCAACTGAGGCTCTTTTCTCTGTGATAACTCCAGCTTGTGTCAAGTTGACACAAAACCAGCCAGTACAACACCCTATTCCATCCCCCATCCTCCTGCTTCTCTGAGGGTGCTTCCCGACCCGTGCACTCACCCACCCCCTCCTGTCTTGCACTGGGGCAGCTAGCCTTGGAAAGAACAAGGGTTTTTCCTCCCATTGATGAGCAACAGTCCTTCAGTTTTTGTTCTTTAACTTCTCCATTGGGTAACACATTCTTAGTTCAATGGTTGGCTGTGAGCATCTGCCTCTGTATTTGTCATGATCTGGCAAAGCCTCTCAGGAGACAGGTATATCAGGTTCATGTCAGCGTGCACTTCTTGGCATTAGCAATAATGTCTGGTTTTGGTGGCTATATATGGGCTAGATTTCCAGATAAGGCAATCTCTGGATGGCCTTTCCTCCAGTCTCTGCTTCAAATGTTGTCTCTATTTCCTCCTGTAAATATTTTTCTTCCTCCTTCTAAGAAGGACTGAAGCATTTGCACTTTGGTCTTCCTTTTTCTTGAGCTTCATGTGGTCTGTGAATTGTATCTTGGGTAATCCAAGCTTTCTGGCTAATATCCACTTATCAGTGAATGTATACTATTTGTGTGTGTGTGTGTGTGTGTGTGTGTGTGTGTGTATGTGTGTGTGTGAGATTAGGTCACCCCACTCAGGATATTTTCTAGTTTCATCCATTTGTCTGAGAATTTTATGAAATCATTGTTTCCAATGGCTGAGTAGTATTCAATTTTGTAAATGTACCACACTTTCTGTATCCATTCCTCTGATGAAGGACATCAGCTTATGGCTGTTATAAATAAGGCTGCTATAAATATAGTGGAGCATGTGTCCTTGTTATATGTTGGAACATCTTTTAAGTATATGCCCAGGAGTGGTATAGCTAAGTCCTCAGGTGGTACTATGTCCAATTTTCTGAGGAACTCCCAGACTGATTTCCCAAGTAGTTGTTCGAGCTTGCAATCCCACCAACAATGGAGGACCGTTCCTCTTTTTCCAGATCCTCTCCAGAATCTGCTGTCACCTGAGATTTTGATCTTAGCCATTTTGACTGGTGTGAGGCAGAATCTCAGGGTTGTTTTAATTCACATTTCCCTGATGACTATGGATGTTTAACATTTTTTTAGATGTTTCTCAGGATTCGATAATCCTCAGTTGAGAATTCTTTGTTTAGTTCTGTCCCCCATTTTTAATAGGGTTATTTGATTCTATGCTGTATGTTTATGTTAAGGAGATATGATTGGATAGTAGAGATGTAGGCAGAAAAGGTCTAGAAAAGCTGAAGAGGATGTGGGAGGAAGGAGATTCTGGAGGTATCATGGAAGCTGATATGTATGTTTCTCTCAGCTCATCTCTAGCTTGATGAGGTCGTTATGATTATTTCTAAGGGTTTCAATAAGTCTAATTTGTCTCATATAGATGGGCAGTTTATATCATTGTCCTCTGGTTGTAAATTTATTGTGTAGAAGGTTTGTGGATCGAGAATTTAACTTATAAACCTATTTGATAAGTTAATAGATGTGAGTCATACTTTTACCAGGCTGTGGAGAATGTTAGCTAAGTTCTTAGTTGGTAGAGAAGCAGTCAAGGCAAGCATTTCAGTGTGGTGGCCTACTGCTCCATGTGGGAACATGTAGCAAAAGTTCCAGACTAAAAGAGAGACAGCTGAGAGAGTGTGCTGTGTGGACCCCATGGTAGGGAAAGAGCCCGAGCACAAAGCTCCACACTGGAGCCGCTCCCACAGAAAGAGATGGAACAGGACTGGTAGCAGCAGATTCATTTTTTTGTTAATATGTATTGTAACACTCTATACTCTAACTTCTTGAGCTCTTTGTATATATTTGATATTAGCCCTTTATTGGATGTAGAATTGGCAGAAAACTTTCCCCATCTGTTGGTTGCTGTTTTGTCCTAATGACAGTGTCCTGTGCCTTACAGAAGCTTTGCAATTTATAAGGTCCCATTTGTTAATTCTTGATCTTAGAACCTAAGCTATTGGTGTTTTGTTCAGAAAATTTTCCCCAGTGCCCATGTGTTTGAGGCTCTTCCCTACTTTCTCTTCTATTAGTTTGAGTGTATCTGGTTTTATGTGGAGGTTCTTGCTCCACATGGACTTGTGCTTTGTACAGGGTCATAGGAATAGATCAATTTACATTCTTCAACATGCTTAATGCCAGCTGAACCAGCACTGTTTGCTGAAAATGCTATCTTTTTTCTACTGAATGGCTTTAGCTCCTTTGTCAAAAATCAAGTGACCATAAATGTATGGTTCATTTCTGAGTCTTCAGTTCTGTTCCATTGATCTACCTTTCTGTCTCTGTACCAATACCATACAGTTTTACCACTATTTCTCTGTAATACAGCTTGAGGTGAGGCATGGTGATTCTTCCAAAACTTCTTTTTTGTTGAAAATAGCTTTCGATATCCTGGGTTTTTTGTTATTCCAAATGATTTTTGCAAATTGCACTAATTCTATGAAGAAATGAGCTGAAATTTTGACGTGGATTTTAAAATTTTGATACTCTGAATTTCTTCAGTGTCTGTTGTAATGTCTCCTCATTAATCTATAATTTTTATTATTTTGAATTCTCAATTTGATTATAACTTATGGTAGACAGTTTTCTTCTTTCACCATGTAGGTTACATTGACCTAATTTTAGTCATCAGACTTCAGTTATCAGGCATTTGTTTACTTGCTGGACTATCTCATTAGACCTGTAGTGAATATTTTTAAAGCACTATATTCAAGATTCTATAATATCTAATAAATTTATATTTAATCCCTAAAGTTTATAGATAAAAGTTATTTTTTGCTTACTATGTAACAGTGTTTGAATTTATTTTTTAATTTTTTTAGATTTATTTATTTTATGTGTATGAGTACACTGTTGCTGTCTTCCCACTGATTTTTATCTGGAGTTTCTTATAGGGACAGGTTTAAAACTATGCACTCCTTCTATGTAACAATGAGTGCTTTTCACTCAGGGACAGCAGAGAGAACAGCTCCCAGGATTTCATTGCAGGGCCATAAGAAGTCTATTGTGCCTATGAGAACATTTTACTGATGGCTATGTCATAGCCTGAGGATAGTATTCTTGTTCTTCTCTCTGTCTTCATTCTCTCACAATCTTTGTTTCCTCACTTCCATGATGTACACTTCTCTGCTTCATCATAGGCCAAGCTAGTTGCCAAAAGTCAAGACCCCAAGCTTGTTAAAGACTCCATAGTGGTTCAGTGATCAAGCAAGCCAACAGAAATCCAGTCCACAACCCCCAGAAGTCCAAAGAAAAAAACAGAAACCAAGGAATAAAACACTCATCTGACAAAGATTAACTCAGAAATCAGCACCCTGACCTATAATCATCCCAGACTCAGATGCCTAAACACCAGTGTAAAAGCACAATCAACATCAATGAGGGTGATACGGCACCACCCGAGACTACCTATTCTGTGTCACCAATGCCTGAATATTCCAATGCAGCTGAAGCATAAGAAAATGACCTTAAAACCAACTTTGTCAGGATGATAGAGTTTCTTAAAGAAAAAAAAAAGGAAAAAAATTCTTAAAGAAATCAGGGAAAAACAGGCGCTCAGGCCATCTGGCACCAGGAACAGCTGAGATCCAGGGACACAGGCCTGGTCAGACAGCATTTCGAGTAGCCCAGGCGCAGAGAGTTCTGGGTTGAGTGCTCAGAAAGCGCCCCCCCCATTGCTTCAGGGGAGCAGAAACTGTGCCATAGCGACACGGTTTCCACCTGGAGGACCCTTGCCTAGAGAACAAATGCCCAGGTGATCTGCCACCAGGAACAGCAGAGATCCAGGGACACAGGCCAGGTACACAGGAGAGACGGGAACCAATCATTGACAACAAGACCACGTATAATCAAAGACAACAAGATGGCAAGAGGAAAGCAAAAAAACTTCCCCGGGGAAACTAAGACAACCTGGCAACACCAGAACCCAGCTCTCCCATCAGAGTAAATAGCAGAATGCCAAACACTCCAGAAAAAGGAGAGTCAGACCCAAAATCATACTTCAAGATGATGATAGAGATCCTTAAACAAGAACGAGAGGAGAAGCATAAAGAAATAGAAGCTATTAAAGAGGAAACAAGAAAAACACTCAAAGAAATCAAAGAACTGGAGGAAAACATAACCAAAGAGATGAAGGTATTGAAGAAATAATTTAAAATGGAAATGGAAACAACAAAGAAGACACTAAAAGAGACAACCCTGGAGGTAGAAAACCTAAAAAAGAAATCAGGAATCACAGATGCAAGCATTTCCAACAGACTAAAAGTGATGGAAGAGAGAAACTCAGGGGCTGAAGACAACATTGAAAACATAGACAAAACAGTAAGAGAAGATGCAAAAGTCAAAAAGCTTCTAACCCAAAATGTCCAGGAGATCCAGGAAACAATGAGAAGACAAAACCTAAGAATAATAGGAATAGAATTTACACAATATCTGACCACAAATCCAGCACTACAACGAATTATAGGTGGAAAAACCAATACAAGGAGGGAAACTACACCCTAGTAAAAACAAGAAAATACCTCAGCAAGAAAATCAAAAGAAGAAAGAGACACAGGCTCAATTCTACCCCTAAAAGTAAAAAAAAAAAAAAGCAGGAAAGAGCAACCACTATTCCTTAATATCTGTTAACATAAATAGACTCAATTCCCCAATAAAAAGATATAGGCTATCAGACTGGATACATTAACAGAATCCTGTATTTTGCTGCATACAGGAAACTCAACTAAGAAACAAAGACAGACATAATCTCAGAGTAAAAGGTTGGGAAAAAACCTTCCAAGCAGAAGGCCCCAAGAAGCAAGCTCGAGTAGCCATTCTAATACCAAACAAAGTAGATTTTCTACCAAAAGTTATAAAAAAATGATAAGGAAGAACACTTTTTACTCATTACAGAAAAAATTTGTAAGAAGGAACATATATGCTCCAAATACAAGAGTACCCATATTCATAAAAGAAGCCCTACTACAGCTCAAAAAATACATTGCACCACACAATAATAGTGGAAGACCTGAACACCACACTCTTATCAATGGACTTATCATGGAAACAGAAACTGAACAAGGAAACAGTGAAATTAGCAGAGGTTATGAACCAATTGGAATCAATAGACATCTACTGAACATTTCATTCTAAAACAATAGAGTACATCTTCTTCTCAGCAACTCACAGCACCTTCTCCAAAATTGACCATATAATCAGCCACAATGCTCTATTAAACGATAGCATGGTCAAAGAAGAAATAAAGAAAGAAATAGAGAATTTTCTATAATTTAATAAAAATGAAATCACAACATACCCAAACCTATGGGAAGCAATGAATGCAGTACTGAGAGGAAAACTTATAAGTCTGAGTGCTTCCAAAAAGAAACTGGAGAGAGCATACATTAGTAGCTTGACAGCACAATTGAAAGCTCTAGAACAGAAGGAAGCATATACACCCAAGAGGAGTAGATGGCAAGAAATAATCAAACTCAGAGCAGAAACTGACCAAATAATAACAAAAAGAACCCTTCAAAGAATCAACAAAACCAAGAGCTGCTTCTTTGCGAAAATCAACAAGATTGATCAGCCCTTAGCCAGACTAACTAGAGGGCAAATAGAGAGTATCCAAATGAACAAAATCAGAAAGAAAAGTGGAGACATAACAACTGAAACTGAAGAATTTAAGAAATCATCAGATCCTACTACAAAAGAGTATACTCAACAAAGCTGGATAATTTGTAGTATATGGATGAATTCCTGGACAGATACCAAATACTAAAATTAAACTAGGTCCAGGTAAACCCTCTAAATAATCCCATAACTCCTCAAGAAATAGAAGCAGTCATCAAAAGCCTCCAAACCAAAGAAAGGCCAGGTCCAGATGGGTTCAGTGCAGAATTTTATCAGACATTTATTGATGACCTAATAACAATACTTTCCAAACTATTCCACAAAATAGAGTAAGATGGAATACTACCTAACTCATTTTTTGAGGCCAAAATAATCCTCATTCCTAACCCACACAAAGATCCTACAAGGAAAGAGAACTTCAGACCAATCTCACTTATGAACATTGATGCAAAAATACTCAACAAAATCCTTGCAAACCAAATCCAAGAACACATCAAAACAATCATTCACTATGATCAAGTAGGCTTCATCCCTGGGATGCAGGGATGGTTTAATATAAGGAAATCTATCAATGTAACCCTCCATATAAACAAAGTCAAAGAAGAAAAAACATATGGTCATCTCACTAGATGCTGAGAAAGCATTTGACAAAATTCAACACCCCTTCATGTTAAAAGTCTTGGAAAGAACAGGAATTCAAGCTCATATCTAAACATAATAAAAGTAATATAAAGCAAACCAATAGCCAACATCAAACTTAAAGGTGGGAAACTTGAAGTAATCCCATTAAAATCAGGGACTAGACAAGGCTGCCTACTCTCCCCCTACCTATTCAACATGGTACTAGAAATCCTGGCCAGAGCAATTAGAAAGCAAAAGTAAATCAAAGGGATACAAATTGGAAAGGAAGAAGTAACAAAATCACTGTTTGCAGATGACATATGTGACAGTGAACATAAATGACCCCAAAACATCCACCAGAGAACTCATAGAGCTGATAAACAAGTTCAGCAAAGTGGCTGAATAAAAAATTAACTCAAACAAATTAGTAGCCTTCCTCTACTCAAAGGACAAACATGTGGAGAAAGAAATTAGGGAAAAGATACCCTTCGCAATAGTCACAAAAACTATGAAATAGCTTGGTGTGACTCTAACTAAGCAAGTGAAGGACCTGTATGACAAGAACTTCAAATCTCTAAAGAAGGAAATCGAGGAATATCTCAGAAAATGGAAAGATCTCCCATGCTCATGGATTGGAAGGATCAACATTGTAAAAAATGCCATTTTACCAAAAGTAATGTACAGATTCAATGCAATCCCCATCAAAATTCCAACCCAATTCTTCATAGGATTGGAAAGAGCAATGTGCAATTTCATCTGAAATAACAAAAGACTAAGAAGAGCAAAATCCATTTTCAACAACAAGAAAAAAATCTGTGGGAATCACTAACCCTGACCCCAAGCCATATTACAAGGCAATTGTGCCAAAAACTGCTTGATACTGGTACAGAGATAGGCACATGGATCAATGGAATAAAATGAAAGAGCCAGAAATGAGCCCTCACTTATATAGTCTCTTGATTTTTGACCAAGGAGCTGTAAACATTCAATGGAAAAAGGACAGCCTATTCAACAAATGGTGTTGGTCCAACTGGCACTCAGCATGGAGAAGAATGAAAATAGATCCTTTTTTATCTCCTTGTATAAATCACAAGTGCAAGTGGGTCAAAGATCTCCACATTAAACCAGGTACACTGAAATTATTAGAAGAAAAAGTAGGGAAAACCTTAGAACACATAGGCACAAGGAAAAATTTCCTGAACAGAACACCAATGGCTTGTGCTCTTAGGTCAAATAGACAAATGGGACTTAATGAGATTGCAAAGTTTCTGTAAGACTAAGGACACTCTTAAGAAAACAAAATGGCAGCCAACAGATTGGGAAAAGATCTCTACCAACTCCAAATCTGATAGAGGCCTAATATCTGATGTATACAAAGAACTCAAGAAGCTGGACACCAGAGAATCAAACAACCCTATTAAAAAATGGGGTACAGAGCTAATTAAAAATTTCTCAATTGAGGTATATCGAATGGCAGAGAAGCATCTAAGGAAGTGCTTGACATCAATAGCCATTAGGGAAATGGAAATCTAAACAACCCTGAGATTCCACCTCACACGAGTCAAATTGGCCAAGATCAAAGTTCAGAAGGCAGTAGATGCTGGCAAGGATGCTGAGAAAGAGGAACACTTCTCCACTGTTGGTGGGGTTGTAAACTGGTACAACTACTCTGGAAATTAGTCTGGCAATTCCTCAGGAAATTTGATATAGTACTACCTGAAGACCCAGTTATTCCACTTCTGGGCATATACCCCAGAGAAGCTCCAACATACAACAAAGACACATGCCCCACAATGTTCATAGCTGCCCTATTTATTATTCCTTTACAGAGCTGGAAAGGACCCAGATGTCCTTCAATAGATGAATGGATACAAAAATTGTGGTATATTTACACAATGGAGTAATATATTTACACTACTCAGCTATCAGAAACAATGACTTTATGAAATTCTAAAGAAAATGGATGCATCTAGAGAATATCATCCTGAGTGAGGTAACCCAGTCACAAAAGAATAGACATAATATGCAGTCACTGATAATTGCATAGTAACCCCAGAAAGCTCTGAACACCCCAGAAAAAACTCACAGAATATATAAAGTTCAAGAAAAAACAAAGGCCAATAAAAAAGAAAAAATGAAAATGTAAAATCATTATGCTTAATCTTTACACAGCAAGAAAAGTTTGACTAATTCCAGGTTACATCTTGTTTTACATGTACTTTATGCTCATTGTAACTAGTATGATCTTAATGCACACTATCAAACCTTTAAAAAATCAAGTACTGACAAAAATGTATTCATACACTTTTATACAAAAATGATTAAAATCTGTACATTTATCTTTCTTTTTTTAAAAAGAAAGTTGTTCAATTAAAAAAAATAAACAAAGATGTGATATATTTAATAAAAAAGAAACAAATCGTCACGATTTTTTTAAAATGTACCAATTCATATATTTTTTCCTCATGTAAACAGTATGTATGTGTAGACACATACACATACACACACATATATACATTTCTCTATTAAGTTCACAAATTATACCCTTTTTAGTTTTGTGCTTTCATTACTTAAGTTGTTTTTCATCTTTAATCAATATTTAGAATTTCAAAAGAACCAAATTTAGCTATAATTTTTATTTTTCTTGTTTGTTAAGGTTATTTGATAAATTTATATGTTTTAATTTTTGCTCTTAAGTTTCAGTTAATGTTAATATTCATTATTTTGTGTATTTTAAAGTTCAAATTAGGATATTTATGTCAGTCCAATTTTCTTTTTTATTTTATAATCTTGTTTTAGATGCATCTTCAGATTTTGATGACTAATACACATTTTACTTAGTGAGAAATTTTTGTTTTAAATAAAATATTACTTTAGTTCAGCATTTCTAATCACAATGTTTTCAGTAATTAAAAAAAAAAAAAGAAACCAGGTAAAAGACAGACAAAAATCGGAGGAAATCAATAAAAGAATTAAAGAATATCAAGAGAAAAGCAAATTAGTGAAAGAAACATTTTAAGACCTGAAAATTGAAATAAAAGCAATAAGGAAAACACAAACTGAGGGAATTCTCAAAATGGAAAATCTAGGTAAATAAAAGACAGCTATAGATGCAAACATCAACAGCAGAACACTAGGAGTGAAATAAAATATCTCACGGGTAAAAATGATAGAAATAGACCCACTTAGTCAAATAAAATGATAAATCTAAAATGTTCCCGCTACAAACCATTCAGAAAATCAGCAACACCATGAGAAGAGGAAACTTAAGAAACATAGGGGAAAAAAAAAGATTTCTAGTTTAAAGGTCCAGAAAAAATTTTCTACAATATTATAAAAAAATTTCTTAACCTAAAAGTGATGCTTATAAATATACAAGAAGCTTACAGAATATCAAATATATTGGTCCAGAAAATAGAGTGTCACCCACCATATAATCAAATAATCAAAACATAAATGTACAGAACAAAGAAAAACTATTAAAGATACAAGGGAAAAGAGCCAAGTAACATAGAAAGGCAGACCTTTCAGAATTACACCTGACTCCCCAACTGAGATTCTAAAAGCCAGAAGTCTTGGAGAGATGTCTTTTTTTCCTTTTTTCTTAGATATTGTCTGTATTTACATTTCAGATGCTATTTAGTTTCCCCCAGTCTCATCTCCTCTTCCCCTCCCATTGCCTCCGTGAAGGTGCTCCCTCTCCAAACCACTCTTTCCCACCTCAGCACCTTGGCATTCCCCTACACTGGAAAAAGGTGCCTTTGCTGGACTAAGGTCTTCTCCTCCCATCGATGCCAGAGAATGCTGTCCTCTGCTGCATGTGCAACTGGAGCCATAGGTCTCTCCATGAGAAATCATTAATTGGTGTTTTAGTCCCTAGGAGCTGTGGTGGGTTTGGTTAGTTGATCCTTTTGTTCTTCCCATGGGGTTGCAGACCCTTTCAGCTCTTTCAGTCCTTTCTCTATCTCCTTCATTGGGGTCCCCATGTTCAGTCCGATGGTTAGCTGCAAGCATCCTCTTCTATATCAGCATGGCTCTGGCAGATAATGCTCTCTGAGAAGGCATTCATATTAGATTGGAGAAATATCTTACAGCTTCTAAAAGACCACAGACTCCAACTGAGAGGACTATACCCAGCAAAACTTTCAATCACCATAGATGGAGAAAACAATATGTTGCATGATAAGAGCAAATATAAACAATATGTATCCACAAATACAGCCTATAGAAGACACTACCTTCACTAGCTATTGTGGTTTTGTCAGTGGAACATTAATAAATTGATAAAAAGCTGGTTAGTTTTATGTTTTTAATCTTGAAATTCATTTTGCAAGTTGTCAGTTTAGCTGAAAAGTAAAAGATAACTCGGCATGATAGGTAAAAATTTCAAAATACTTGATAATAATGTAATGATTTCATTTTTAAGTATCAGCATAAGTAGTTGCAAATTTAGATATATCATATAAATTAATTGAATGTCTTAATGTTTCAGACATGTCACTCATTAGTAGTTTAATTTTATATATATTTGTGAGTTGTGAGAGCAGGTGTGTGTTCCCCCATGGCGTTCTTTGTCTACTGTGTTTTTTTTTTTTTCTCCCATTTACCTTGTCCCTCAGTATTGCATGAATTTAGCAGGAGGTCTTGAAGCATAGAGTTGGCCCATGTGTGGAGGAGCAGGTGTCTGTTTATACAACAGCATTTCTCTCAGCTCACTCAGCCTGGGCTGCAGTATGTTGTCTAGCTTCTCCACAAATCTTCCTTGTGCGTTTACAATAATAAAAATTCATTTTTTTTGCCCACATGTTTAAAATGTTTTGAAGCTGCCATTCACCAACAGCCTTAGTTTAGTTACACACAAACTGTTTGAATGCCATCCGAACTTCTGAAGTTACAGCTTTTTCCCTAATTATGAGCCATACATTATTGTCTATATCATCTGTTGAATAAACAGCTTTTGTGCCTGCCAAAAGAATATCTGGAGGTGTTCTTATTTACATTGTATTTTGAAAATACAAACATAAACACGAACATGGCTTACTGTATGCTATAATTAATAACTCTACCATCACCAACACATTACCTGACTTCCTTTTATTTAGTATCATTTTTGCAAAAATAGAGTCTGTATTGTTAAAAGCGGTGCATTCAAGAGCTTTTGAACAGAAAAAAAAAAAAACAATAAATACCATTTTTCCTTAAGGACTAGAGGTGTGTTGACACACTTAAACTTTAGGCTGTTGTTGATATTAAGCTGAAATCAGAACACCCCTTCTGCTACGTCAGAGGCAGTGTTAACTTTCACCAGAAGAAATATTAACCCGGATGTTAAAGGGCCTCTGACAGGTCATTATTAGTTTGAAAGCTGTTGACTGGCTTCCTTCCTTTCCCAAATGAGATTTCCATTTTGAAAATCCCAATTAAAATTCATATCCTAGGTGCTCCATACTGTTCAAAATAATGTGCACAAATGAATGTGTTTCCATAATTAGGCAGAATGAACAAATAATTTAAATAGTAGATAGTAAAAATATACTTAAGTTAAAGCAGCCATATTCCACGTTGGGTTACTGACAAGCTTTCAGCTTTTAACTCTAATAGCCATTCGTCCATCTTGACTACTCTGAGTATTAATGCTTGTTGTTTTCTTTCAGTTTTCATCGAAGTGTTCCTTGTTGATGACCAGCTGCTTCATGTATCTGATACTGTTAATAAGGTGTGACAGCTATTATTTAAGTAATCTCTTGTATGAACTCAGTCTTTAAACTAACCCCGTGAAGTGGTACTATTATAATTTAATTTCCCAAGCAGGAAAATGGAGATAAATAACTATGGAAAACATGTCTAGGGTGTGGTGGACACAGCATTTAAACTCTGTGCTTTGCTTTCAGGATCCATTTGCTTAATCTTTATGGAGTATTTCTTCACACTGTTTCACTCCACCAAAATCTGTGGTCATTTGCCCTCCACCCCTTCCCCACACACACCTACCTACCTTTTACTTCAGGTATCAGCAAGATGACTACCTTTTTATTTTTTTTTAACTTTTAAACTCATTTTAATCCCTCATATCCATACAGTGGTCCTTTTTTATTGGATATTTATTTATATTTCAAATGTTATCCCCTTTCTCAGTTTCCCCTTCGAACCCTCCTATGACATCCCCCCTCCCCCTGATTCTATAAAGGTGCTCCCCCACCCACCCACACACTCACCCACTCCTGCCTTACCATCCTGGCCTTCCCCTACACTGGGACATCGAGCTTTCACAGGACCAAGGGCCTCTTTTTCCACTGATGCCAGACAAGGTCATCCTCTGCTACATATGCAGCTGTAATCCTTGGTCCCTCCCTGTGTGTGTACTCTACTTTTTTGTTTGTGGTTTAGTCCCTAGGAGCTCTGGGTAGTAAGGTTGATTGATACTGCTGTTCTTCCTATGAGGTTGCAAATCCCTTCAGCTTCTTCTGTCCTTTCTCTAACTCCTCCGTTGGGGTCCCTGTGCTCAGTCCAATGGTTGGCTGTGAACATCCACCTCTGTATTTGTCAGGCTCTAACAGAGGCTCTCAGAAGACATCTTGTTGCAGTAAATATTAAAATTGAAAAGGCTTATCTTTTTATCGGCCCCCGCAGTCTCACTCCGCAGGCAGCACTTCGGACATGAAGCTGGGCACACAGACTCTGTCACTCGGTCGGCAAGCTGTATTCTCCACATGGCTCCCTTCCCTGGCAGTCTACTCCATCTGCCCTACTGCCTCCGTCCTGGGTGGAATTACCACCCAGCCCAGCACAAACATGACTCTAAGGCCGGATAGCTTTCCATACAGGTTTATAAATCAAACTCTCAATCCACAAACACTCTACACAATAAAATTATATCAAACAGACAAAGATACAAACGGCCATTCTATATGAGATATAAGACCTATAAAAATCTTTAAAATGTTTATAGCTACCTAATGCCAATTAAACCTACCTGGATCGAATTCATCCTCCTCCATCTTCATTTTGGTCCTCCTCTCTCCTCCCGCACTCTCCCTTTTCTTCTCCACCTCCCTTCCCCTGCCCAATCACCAGCTCTCGCCATTACTAATTAAAATGGACAGGTTCTGATGAAGTCACCCGAGTATGTGACTAGGCAGCCCTTTTGAGGGGAGTGGAATTAACCTCAAAATATGAATGCTGCAGGACAATCTACTACATCCATCTCAGGCTCCTGAGAGTAGCCATACTTGAAAAATGGTTAGGTGCAGTATATGATCAATCCCAGTATACACCTCTTACGTTCTTTTATGTTGTTTTTCTAGAACTTCAAAAATCCGTTTCCAGTTTACCTCTCTTAGAAACATTCTTCCTCCCATCTGTTTTTCATACTGAAGTCAAAGTGATCTTTTACGATGATGACCTTTACCTACTTCATTTGTTTCTGTTATGATTCGGAGTCATCTTGCTACATTGGTTGGTACTTTGTAGCTGGGTAAATCTCAGTGTTGGCTAAGTTTTATGTTAACTTTGACACAAGTTAGTGTCTTCAGAGAGGAGGGAGCCTTAGTTTAGGAATTGCCACTGTCAGATCCAACTGTAGGCAAGCCAATAGGACAATTTCTCGATTAGTGATTGATGAGGGCCCAGTTCGTCATGGCTGGTGCTGACCTTAGCCTGGCAGGTTCTGTAGGAAAGCAAGCTGAACAAACCATGATGAGCAGGCTAGAGAACACCATTCCTCCATGGCTTCTGCATCAGCTCTTGCCTATAGGTCCCCGGCCTTCTTGAATTCTTTGTCTTTTTTTAATGATGAAGCAGTGATATGGAAGTGTAGGGCCAAATAAACTCTCCTTTCCTCAAGTTGATTTGGTCATAGAGTTTCATCACATGAGTAACCCTAAGAAAGTCATCCAGGCAGGCCAGAACTTGCAATCCCCCTCAGCCTCTACAGTGCAGGTGTTACAGGCATATGTCACCACATTCCGGTCTCATATTCTTAAAATACTTTATTAGATAATAACAGACATGCATGATACGGTTGGATCAAATCTATCACCCTTTCTTTCCTCCTGTCTCACCCATTTTTCCTTCCAACTTCTCTAACAGTCCCTCATTTTATTTGGTTTCTGTGGGCTTTCCTTAGTGCAGCTTGTATGTGCATTGTGAAGTACCATCTGTTAGAGCAATGTTAGTCTCTCAGGGCCAGGAAGAAAGCTGACTACCTCTCATCTAGTAGCCGTCAATTACCAATAGCTTGTTAGCTACAGGTGGGGTTTTGTGCTGGCATTTTGGCGGCACTGATCTTAGGCAAGTCTTGTATGTGTAGTCCCCACCACTAAGGTTATGTATGCTTATATACTGCCATGTCCAGAAAATGCTGTTTTGCTGCACATGTCCACTCCTGCAGGATCTTCCAATCTTTCTGCCCTCTTTTCCATGAAATGAATAATAGTGATCCCACCCCATATATTTACTCATTTATTTTACATTTATTATATTTCCATTTATTTTAATTTTATTTTTATTTTAATGTGTTTGAGTGTTTTACCTGCATGTATGCATGTGCATCAGATGCATACCTGGTATGTTCAGCAGTCAGAAGAAGTTACCTTATGCCTGGAACTGGAGTTACACATGTGATCAGGAACCACTACATGGATGCTGGGAATTGGACCCATGACCACTGGAAGAGTAACAAGTGTCCTTAACCACTGATCTAACTCTCCAGTTCCCACTCCATATTTCAAAATAATATAATTTATTTCTATTTCAGTGTAATGACTTTTGCAATATTACTGTTTTTCTGGTCATGGAAACTACCTTCAGCTGTTATGGATTACCATTTCCATGAAGTAGGTATGTATAATCACATGTATAAATATGCTCTCCCTTATCATCCAAATACAATTAATCTGCAATTTTGATTGCATCAATATTTATTCTATTTATGTTTAGGGCAAAGCTGATACATGTAAATGAAATAATAGAGATGTGTCAAAAATGTATGGAGAACTTGACATTCTCAAACCATAACTGGGCATAGTTTATACTTTATAGAGTACTCTGAATGTTTTCCTACCCTGTGATCTATATTTCTGTGTTTTGCAGATAGTAATTATCCCGTCATATCTTCTCATTAGTATTGCTTATATTCATTGATTTATCTTCAAGGCAGTTGTGACAGAACTTAAAATTCTTCTTAGAATAGCCAAATACTTCAGGCATTGAGTACCTCATGGATTTGTGTTATTCAGACAAAAGGTTGGCTAAGGGAACTAGGAAGTAACAGATTCGGAATGCACACCAATTGTCTTCCAGTCACCTGCTCCCAGATGGACTGTTGAACAACTTTTCACATTGGATTTGTCTTCATGCTAATAATGGTAAGTGCACACCCACCCTCCAAGGTTTAGTTCTGACATAGTTCAGAGATGTACAAAGCAGAACTGGAACGTTCTAAGCTCGTACCCATCAGTAAATGTCTTAGGCACCTTCATAGTAACTGAAAGCTTTGCTGACCATAAGAATGTTTTCACAATTATTTTTGTGTGTCTGTGTGTGTGCATTGATGCATACATGTGAGTTCCATGGCATACTTGTGGAAGTCAGCTCTTACATTCTACACTGTGGGTTCTGGAGTTTGAACTCTGGTCTGCAGACTGGAAAGCATGGGCCTTTGTCCACTAAGCCAACGCCTTGACTCTTGTTTTTAAACTCAAAATCTGTCTTATTATTGGCCTTTTAAAATGACCGTCTAATCAAATTGCTTTCTTTTTAAAGACTTTTTTCTCAACTTTGTATTCCAAAATTTTCTCAGTGTATTTTTAATTTTTTTTCATATTGCATTCTTGATTTTTAAGCACCCTCCATATTTTCTCTGTGCATATTAATTTTAGATTCTTTATTTCTCTGTGCTTCCTCTTGACTGTTTTCATTGAACTATTTTCAGTTTGTTCCTTGGAACTAGTCCTGCATTTAAAGTATCACAACTGGTGATCTGTTGATACTGTTAAGTCCATTTGTTGTTCGAAGCACAACTCACTGAGATAAGTGTTTATACTCAACTCAACGGGGCAGTTCTTCCCCCGAGGAAAGTGTATATTCACCTCCAGGAAGAAGGATGGTGTCAAGCTAAATACGCACTAATTCTAAGGATCCAAGAGGGAAACTGAGTGGAACTTTCATCATTCAGAATGCAAAACTTTCCTTGAATCCCCATTTCTCTCAGCCAACACCCACACCTCTCTTGGGTGACACTTATGTCCCTGAACCCAAAAACTACCCAAATTCCTTATCTCTGGACAGCATTCTCCTGTCACTTGGAGTATTTTGGCCGTACCAACTGTAGAAAGGGATCTGGGCCCTGTCTGCTTTTCAGCCATCTGTCTCTCATTGTGCCTGCAGTCTGGCCCTCCGAAATGACAGTCTACATTCAGAATAATTCAAACCTAAACTTGTCAATGGTTCTTTGACTTGAATCAGGTTTCCACCCTAGGCAATCTCATTGTTTCACACTTCTCCGGTGGTGATTTCAGCCCTTCCAGCTTTGAGTAGTTGATCGCCATCCTCCCACTGGGTTCCCACAATCTGGAGAGAGGGCCTTACCTGCTCTTATTCATTCCTTATGGTTCTCCATGAATTAGATGGCCGATGTGTCATGCTATTTGGTGATGGAGATCATCCGTATCCCCAAATTCTTCTCTCCTTAAGTGATTATATAAAATCAACTTCACCGGAGAAATTATTTTAAAACATCATGTGTTTTATTGCCTCATTTTTGTCTTACTCTGATAGAGGTGAATTTATGTGTTGAATATGTAGTGACACAGATTCTACATATTAAGGCACACAGACGTGCCTGCATAAATCACACTGCACATGCCAGATTTGGCTGTACAGACAGCTGTTCAAAGGTCACATTTCTTAATGCTTAGGTAGCTTTGCCTCAATCATCTCTGGGTATTGTTGAGACAAAGAAATGTAAGAAAGATAACAACTATAGTTTATAAAACTATGCACAATGCATTTATATAAAAGAAGATGGTCTTCAATATAACTAATGCATGGTTATAAAGTTGCAATATTATTTAGCATTCAGTGAAAAACGAGACATTTGGAGTGATTTACCAGTTTCAAGCAGTCTGGATCTGTTGTTGTTACCTAAAAAAAGACTGTCTGTAATTCTTTCTCTCTGTGTGTGTTCTTTTTATTCCCTCTTAATTGCCATTTTTCCCCAGACCAGCTGTAGCATCTATGTCCTGACTTGGATCCAACTACTTACTTTAACCCATAGAAAATGTGTCCATAGACACAGGCATCACTACGATGCCTTGACTCCTGACAAGCTGGCTTTGCAACGTGATGGAATGGGGGGACATCAGCATGGAGTGATGCTCTTCCACGTGGGTCAGAGAATGCTACGGACACTTCATAATAAATATTGGCACAAAATACATTTCTTTTCACCTAAAATCATACATAAATATGACACTGAAATTTCACTTGCGGCCAAGGGAGGAGTGAAATGTCAGGTCTTTTGCCTTTTTTCAGAGACTTGCATTAAAACAGTCTCATTAAGAAACATTAGTTTGCATTATTATTTTACTGTAATTGTAACTATGTTTGGTTTGGAGTGGGTATATGCCTGTGAACACAGGTGTCCATTGAGTCCAGATGCATTGAATTCCCTGGAGCTGGATACACAGGCAACTATATGCCATATGATGTGTGTGCTGGAACCTGAACTCAGGTACCACAAAAGTAATCTATCCTCTTAACTGCTGAGCCATCATGATGGAAGTACTATCCGGCTTTGAACAAAGACCTACTCCACTAAAGTTCAGAGTTCTATAAAATCCCTAAGTGTACTATCTTTGCTTTTTGGCTCTCTGATTGTACTTCTGGATAACTCTTCTTGCTAACTTAGGAGTATCAATGACAGGATGTGGTTTTTTGTGTGTTTAAAACCCCATCCTGAGAAATGCTGGTGACTGGTGTGGGGTTCCAACCACTCTGTGCAATTACCAGCTAGCGAACACAGACATCCTGTTGGTGTGATCATGCATCTGATCAGTCTTCTCCAATGGATACCTCACAAGAGTGGAGAATGTCTAAGACTGGCCAAGGTAAATGAACCAGTAGGAGTCACTGCATATTATTAGCAACCAAAGGAATACGTAAGGTAAGAGTGAGAAAAAAATCTCCTGAAAATTTCTAAGGAAGCTAACACAGAGACTTAGTTGTCTTATTCATATACTTCAGTAAATTTGAGAAGACATTAACATGTCAGTGACTCTGGAAAATTGGCAGGTGCAAATTAGATGATAGAATTTAATAAATTCTTAAACATAGAATTCAGAATGCTTTCTTACTTCTCCCACCGGGATTCCCAAAGCCCCTGCTGTCTTCCCACCAGCTTCCCTCTGCCATGAATCTCAGCAAGTGCTCTGCTCCTGTCTTTGTTAGCACTTTTCCATCAGTACCCTAATGGCCCACACACAGGTCTCCTGTGGTTCTTCAGTTGCCACGGAAGACCCATTAAGTATCTCTGTTCATGTTTCTATTGATCCTTCCATCTTTTGACACAAAAACAAAATAAAACCCAACAACAACACTGGTTCTGTCTCTTCCTGACTATCTAGCTCCTGCTCAGGGTTGATAGCACCTCTCCTTGGCACTTTCCACTCAGAATTCCCCAAGGTTACTCTTGCCATCCTCCCGTGAACTTCTAGCCACTACATGAAACCTTGGGAGTTTTATCACTACTGCACCTCTTAGTCCTGGTTTTCCAACTTCCTAGGATCCTCTTGGCTACTGCACTAGGCCAGTAGGATTATATGCAAGCTACATATAGGCTAAAATCTCCTCTCAAAGATATGCATAACCTAAGTGCAAACACTCAGAACCAATTGCAAAACCATAAACTATAGAAAACCAGGACCATAAGTCTTCCATACACCTGACATCAGCTGCTTTCCCTATCCATGAAAGGAGATGCCATAACCCCTTTCCTATATCCTTCACTCTAAATCAGGAACCATGTGGCCAAAACTGCTAATTTCTCCTGCTTGCTGTGACTGAAACATGCCCTCCCTTGTTCAATTACATCTTCACCAGCTTTCCTTTCTTTCTGGTTTTTTTTTTTTTTTTTTTTTTTTATGTTTTCCTTCACTAAGTTTGGCTGGCCTGAATCTTAATCTGTAGACCAGGCTGGCCTTAAAATCAGACATGCCCCTGTCTCTGCTGAGTGCTGAGATTAAAGGTATGTGCCATCACACCTGATTCTTAGCTTTTCTCTAATTCCTTTCACTTTTCTTTGTTTCCCTTTCTCTTTCCCTTAATTCCTTTTCCTAAATTGAAGCCTAGTTGTGTGGGGTCTTAGGCTGAATTCACCACTCCCTTTATTTTATTTCTTGATATGTTATCTTCTTGAACACAGAATTTAGCTCCATTTTTCTTTTGGTGACCTTTTCTCTTCTATCTATCCATTTTGTGTTTTTACTAGGTTCTTTTGAGGCTCCATTGCCAACACAATTAATTCAACATTCTTCACATGAGTCTCAGGAGACGTTTTTGGACAAGGATATAAAGCAGCCAAAGTTTTAGTCAAAATATCACAAGGACATTCTTTAAGACGTATACTAACTTTTTAAACCTCTGAAACCTCTTGATCCAGACTCCCACCATCCAAATTACCCTCAGCACCACTGTCTTCCACATTACCTCTAGGATGTCCCATTAAGTGTCACTTAAAGAGCTCAGCTGCTTTTCTTATCCAAAGTCTCATCTTACACTTTACTCCAAACAAAAGCATAGTCAAGCCTATTACAGCAATACCCCACTCCTGGTACCAGTGTCTGTCTTAGGATTTTATTGCTGTGAAGAGACATCAGGCCCAAGGAAATTTTTATGAAATAAAACATTTCTGGGGTGGGACTGGCTTTCAGTTTCAGAGGTTTAGTTCATTACCATCATGGCAGGAATGTATGGCAGTGGTGCTGAAGGATTTGGCAGTTCTGCATTTTGATCTGAAGGCAGCAGAAGATTTTGTGCCACACTGAACATGGTTTGAGCATAGGAGACCTTAAAGCCTATTCCCACAGCGAAAATGCCACACTTACTTCAAGAAAGGAAGAGGATAAAAGGAAAACAGGTGAGTTTTACAGTTGTCTAGCACGTGCATTAAAATCGGCCGGGGAAGACGGGTAGCAGTACATCCTCTAGAAGCAGTAAGGCTGTAAAGCCATGAGACTTGCCTGACATGCAGAATGGGACTCTACTGGAAAAATCCAAATGCTGCGTGTAGCTCAGAGGTTAAAGACAAGGTCTGGGTGTTGGTATTAAGAACTGCTCTTGCCTCCAGCAGCAATGACACCCAGAGGCCACAGGGAACGGCACATTTGTTGCCAAGGAAAAGGCCAAACATTCCCACTGTACACTGGTTCAGATGCCCATGTACACCTGGAAGCAACTTAAGTCACAGCCCACATAAAAGGTCGAACCCCTTTCTCTCACTCTCTTTCCTCTCTGTCTTCTCTCCCCCTCTTGTCCCATCATTTCATTAAATCTCTCTCACTTGGAGCCACGTGGCCTGATGTGGTTTGTCTGGAAACAAGACACAATTTCTATCCCAAAACTGGGTTTGAACTCCAGCACCAGAGTTAAGAGAACTAGAGTAAATTAGCTGTTTCTATGCAAATGAAAGGATGAAACATATCGAACATACATGTACACGCATGATATATTAATCACCTGTCTCACTGCTCTGACCAGGTACCTGACAAGAAACAACTTAAGGCAAGAAGAATTTAGAGACTTCTGTCAGAAAGCTCTTCACTCAAAGCCCCGTGTCTCAGTGGTCTTCTATCTGTCAGCTGAATATGTAGCCAAAGGATTCTATAACCTTCCAAACCCTGGGAACCATGTATATAAGCCATTTAGCTTTTGTCTGATAGAATGATAAAGTACACTTTAATCCAAAATAGAGAAACAAGAAAAAATAAATCTCAAAAATTAGAAAGAAGGTAGAAAAGCAGTAGATATTGACTCCCTGAATATAAGACTCCCCTGCTAAGTGAGCATTAGAGAGTTAGATTTTAAATAAAAATTCAAAATGTACCTATCAATGGAACATCTGTGCAGTGTCACCTATCAGTGAGCATTTATAAAAGGTATCACACAATGCAGTGCTGCATTAGAGGCCCTCAGAGCTGTGCTGAACTCTGAGTGTGCAGTGCCCTAATACAGAAAATAAAACTTTTCAATAAACATTAAACAAGCCATAAATAAATGAAAATAAATGTTATGCTCTTGAGTAAGAAGGATCAATGCTGAAAGGAGTTAATTCTTCTAAAACTGAACTAAAATTTAATTGCCACTCAATTGAAATCCCAGCAGGAGTCTTTATAGAGCACAATACATTTATTCTAAATTTATTTGGATATATTCTAAATTTATTAGTAAAATTAAAGAGGCCTATGGTACCCAAGGCAATCTTTAAAAAAAAAAAAGATGAGAGATTTCATGAAGCAGATGTCAGGTCCTACTATGTTGTTGTCATTAAGGCAGTTTAGAATTGATGGTGGAATATCAGCCAGAAGGAAACACAAAAGGTAAGACACAGCCTTTCTATTACCACAGATTACACACAACACACACACACACACACACACACACACACACACACACACACTCACTCACTTACTCACAAAGGATATGGAATTATAAAATAAAAATATATAGTTGATATAATAATCTCCATGGGAAAGGTACAACAAAATTACCATTTGAAAATACCTAGAAAAATATTCCCAGATGTATTAAAAATTAAAGTTGGTTTATAAATTGTCTCTAAATGTTTGCAAAATATTACCAGAATAGAATATTATGTAACAATGATAATCAAAAAATAGGTGAATCTCAAAAAGAAAATCCCAAAAATGCTAATGAAAAGCAGTTAAGTTGATTCAGTGCTAGATTTAAATACAACTATTATACAGTAAAATTAATTTATTTTCATGGGTACAAATGACTGTAAAACTCTTGAAAACAGAAAAACTATTTACAAAAATGATTTCAGGAGAGAGCAAAAGGAACAAAATTGTAATACTCATTTCATTGTGGGTTGTAAGCATATGGTAAATTTCTGCCACAGTTTCTGCTTACAAATTAATAAAATGTTAGAATGATTACCATGAGATAGTTTTGTTGAAATCTTATAAGTATGTTCATGAGCATCGTGCTCAACCATGTAGGTTATGAAACAAAGGATGTCCCAAGTTCTCAGCACAAAATGGATTTCTTTTGCTTCAAAGGGTCAAAAGGCAAGCAATAAGAGATAGAGACCAGAGATACAGAGATATATCATCACAGGATGATGCAGAAAGGAAAAGGGAAAAGAGGAAGGGAAAGGGGGATACTGGTCCTGTAGGAACAAAGGCCTTCCTCTTAATAGAGAGAAGACACATGGGACCCACTGGCAAATGGAGGTTTATAAAGGGAAAGGGAAAACCCCAGTTAGGATGAGTTGTTTTGTTTGGTGGTTAGCTTCAAGGGGAGGAAGTGGCCAAATAAGGGACTAGAACTTGGTGGCCACTTTCAGAATGTAATATTTATTTAGCAAGGCAGGGGAATGGTGGAAAGGCAAGACCTGCTAGAGCCTTTCAGGTTAATTTATTCAGTTCATAGTGCCATCTATCTACCCTTTAGGATAGTTAGCTTTAGCCTTCAACTTGAAAAGCACAGAGTTATCTGAGTTTCATTTGGGATATTACTTCCAGCAGATTGGCCTGGGGGCATGTCTATGAGCATTAACTTGATTGCTTATTGATAAAAGAGGCCCAGGCATTGTAAGACAACTGATTCCTGGGTAAATGGGCCTGGGCTTTCTGTAAGAGAGGTAGCTGAAAAGAAGCTGGTGAGTAAACTAGTTAGTAAAAGGAGTGCCTCTATGGTTTCTGCATAAAACTCTTATCTTTTGGGCTAATATCCACTTATCAGTGAGTGCATACCACATGTATTCTTTTGTGTCTAGATTACCTCACTCACAATGATATTTTCTAGTTCCATTCATTTGCCTAAGAATTCCATGAAGTCAATAGCTGAGTAGTACTTCATTGTGTAAATATAACTCATTTTCTGTATCCATTCCTCTGTTGAAGGACATCTGGGTTTGTTCTAGCTTCTGACTATTAATAAGGCTGCTATGAACATAGTGGAACATGTGTCCTTGTTATATGTTGGAACATCTTTTGAGTATAGCCCAAAAGCTCAGAACACCCAAGATATAATTCACAGACCATATGAAGTCCAAGAAGAAGAAAGAACAAAACATGGATGATTCAGTCCTTCTTAGTAGAGGGAACAAAATACTCACCGGAGGAAATACAGGGACAAAGAATGGAGCAGAGACTGAAGGAAAGGTCATCAAATCTACCACACCTGGGGAATCTATCTAATATGCAGCCACGAAACCCAGTCAGAAATACTGATGCCAAAAAGTGCCTGATATGGATGTCTCCTGAGAAACCAGAGCCTTACTAATACAGATTAAGATGCTTGAATCTAACCATCAGACTTAGCACAGGGACCCCAATGGAAGAGTTAGAGAAAGGACTGAAGGAACCGAAGGGATTTGCAACCTCATAGGTAGAAGAACAATATCAACTAATCAGTATTCCCAGAGCCCCCTAGGGACTAAACCACCAACCAAAGAATACACACACAGGGGACCCATGGCTCCAGCAGCATTTGTAGCAAAGAATGACATTGTCTACCATCAAGAGGAGGAGAAGCCCTTGGTCCTGTGAAAGCTAATTTTCCAAGGTAGGGGAATGCCAGGGTGTTGAGATGGGAGTGGATGGGTGGGAGGGGGGAACATCCTAATAGAATGGGGAGGAGAGGGGAGAGGAGAGGAGTAAACTGGGAAAGGGGATAATATTTGAAATGTAGATACACAAACTACCCAAAAACAAAAATACAAAAAAAAAATTCTCTTGTCTTGCTGGAGTTCCTGCTCTGGCATCCTTCAACAATGGACTATGTCATACAAGATGAAATAAACCTTTTCCTCCCTAAGTCATATTTGGTCATGGCATTTGTCTTGGCTAAGGTTTCTATTGCTGTGATAAAACATCATGACCAAAGCAACTTGAAAAGGAAATGGTTTGTTTCACCTTATAAGCTGTGATCCATCATCTAAGGATTCAGGACAGAAAGCCAGAGGCAGAGACTCAAACAGAAGCCATGGTGGAATAATGTCTACTGGCTGTTTCTTCATAGCTTTCTCTGACTGCCGAATAGTACCCAAACCGATGTTGCATCAGTTCAAGTGAACTGGGCCCTCCCACATCAATATCAATTTAGAATATATACCATAGTGTTGCTCACAGACCAATCTGGTGGCAGCATTTTCTCATTTGGAGTTCCCTCTTCCCAAATGAATCTAGCCTGTGTCAAGATGAAGGAACACTAGCCAGCACAATGTTTAGCTCAGGAACAGAGAGATGCTACCAGTTATAATTAAGTATTTATTCTATCGTTTTTATGATGACTGGCTCCAGGGTACTGTGTCCCCTGAAAACGAGAACCATGTTCTTTTTGTTGACTATTGTGAGACCCAAAACCCATCTCACACAGGAATCCTTGTAAGGATGAGGTGCCAGGCCCTGATACCACTCCATTAGTCAAGGTAAACTAATGCAGTGGGAAGCTTTGCTGCCTTAACAAAGGTATGTGTGGAACACTTGGAACTAAACTGCTCGGTAAGCAAGAGTGTTGTATGTGTTGGTAGCTTTTGCCACCCTTTTATATCTTATTATTTGTCACATCAAAAGTATCTGACTGGCTTAGTGTGTTTTATTCAAGTTTATCGAATGAATCATTATAACTTGCTCTTTATACATGTGAATTTAGAATACTTTGCCATTAAATGCATACTAGCAGTGGCATCCGAAAGCAATGACTGGGGGATGGCTTGGTGGATGGAGTGGTTGCTGTGCAAATGTAAGAACGGGGTTCAAATCCCAGCAGACACGTAAAAATCCATGTGCAGTAATGTAGCAGGTGTAGCCCAGCACTTGTTGGAGTGAAGAGACAGAAACTCTAAACTCACTGGCCAGCCACACTAGCTGAAGGAGTGAGCTCCAGGTTTGGGGAGAAATACTGTGTCAAAGTATGAGGGGGAAGAGCTGGAGAGATGTTTCAAAGGACAAGAGCATTGGCTACTCCTTAAAAGGAGCTGGATTTAATTCCTAGGACCCACAGTGGATCTGTAACTGTAGTCCCAGGTGATCTGACGCTATCTTCTAGCTTCTGCAGACATGTCAATGTACATGGCAGATGTACATGCAGGCAAAACACCCATACACATAAAAATAAACACAAATTTCAACAGTGATTGAGGAAGATGTCTAGTGTTTACCTCTGGCCTCCCATGAGCATGTAGGACCAAGCACCCTCACCTTTTATACATAGATACGATACTTGCATGGGTATACACAGACACACAGAGACAAACACAGACACAAACACACACACACACACACACACACACACACACACTAGGGAGAGGAATTATATTATTCCCCTGGAAATAGATAAAACATCATAATATCAAACATATTTCACATGATTCAATTGTAAGTATTAAGAGTAAAGCTCTTTTCTATAGCAAAATTAAAGTAATGTTTCCAGTATTTATACAAGAAGTCTAGATACAATATAAGATTGTCAGTGCAGCCACAAATTAAACAGAGAACCTTTCGGTGACCATGGAATCTGAGAGCTAGCTGATCAAGACAGTAACCTATAGGTTGGAGTCATATAAAATGTGACTTTCTAATCCATGACACACCAGTGACATAGATATTAAAACATGTACCAGGTTTTATCTAGGTTTACATAATTATAATCATTGCTATGCAATCAATTTCTGGAGACTTTTCAACAAATAAAATTCAGTGGAAATGAAAGCCCCAGTGAGTTTTATTTGAGTTATTCTAGAAAGCATGGCTAGTTTCTTTCTGTAGAATTGAGTATGGAAGTCAGCACTCTGATGAATTTATAAACCTCATGAAAAGAATTATAGAGAGGAACAGGGGCCACTCGGATGCCGTCTGGTTCTCGCTTGTCACACTGGAGAGAGAAAATAAAAACAAAAATAAAGCAATCATCTCAGCAGCGTCCACACATAGAAATTCTATTTTTGTGACAAAATTTCATGTATATCATGACTTCCCTCAAACTTAATAATGTGAGCAACTTTTTGTCATTGTTAGTAAAACTTTACATCTCTGTTAATCTAAACCACCCTCTTAGTGATGACACTAACAGTGGGTTCTCATGTGAATGTCCACTGGTAAGTCTTTGAAAGATTTCCAGAGGGTAAGCCCCAAGGTGGACATAACCCTGGGTTTTAATGAGATTTTAAAACCTTTAGAAACTACCCTTCATTTAAATCTCTAATCCCAGAACATGGACATGGGAATTGTCTATATGCTACAGGGACTGCTGATGGGATTGGAAGTAAGGTCACATATTTATCACCATGGCCAACTTTTAAGAAATGTCTATTTTAGCAATCAGTGGATATAGTCTATGTATACTATCTCTTTTAATTCCTATAATGACCCTTGAAGTGTTACTAAACTGAAAATACAGATGAAATGTCTCAAGACAAAGGAACATGGATTTTCTGAGAGGATAGCAGTTGGGAGGGGCTCAGTTTGGTTTTCAGTGCTGATACTATAACATGAGCCCTGAGGCAGGGAACCTTTCTAAAGCTGTGAGTACTAATAAATACAGGTCAACTCATAATTCTTTTTTTAAAATTATAAGACGTACCAGGTCTTCTCAAAAGGCTAAGAAGCCCAAATAAACTTATCGTATAAAGACATGTACAAACAACACAGGTTTTAAACCACAGTAAGCATTCTTTGTCTTAGTCCCATTCCTGAGAAATGTCATCACATTGGTTTTGGTTGAAATGATAAAATGAGAGTAATTTAGTTTAATCAACCAAAACAGGGTGGTTTATATTATATTTTAGTTAAGGCATAAAAAGTTTATCTTTAATTCTATAAATCATACCATATATATAAGACATGATCTATATTAAAGCATATATGTGTATATATGCTTTTTATATCATATATATCATAATATACCAATATATTTTACATACATATATCTATATATGTATGTATATATACACCCAACTAGTGAAAACTTTGTCTTCACTGAGTCAGATGAAATATATCCCTGCCTATCTGTTTAAAAAAACTTAATAACACAAGATTATCTCACAATGGCAAGATCTGTTATTTATTTCCTTTAATCATAAATGACTGAAGGCTCTTGTGGCTACCCCTGAGGGCTAGTGTTAAGTGCTAGGTTGACGTTTGACTTGTGTTGACTGGTTGAGTGGAAGGATGTGCAATAAGGGATGAGTTTAGTAACCTAAGACTTAGCCCAGCCAGAAACCCAAAGGGAAACAATTGTGAAGTGCAAGACGTAAATGTGTATACATACAACGACTCCTCTCTTTTCTAGTTCCTTAAAAACGCTTTTCTTGGGAATGGAAAAAGTAAGTGTTAACTGGCAGCCTCGCTCCTCTGCTCTGGACGGGGTGATTATGTTCACAGTCGGCCTCTGGTTTCCTCTGTTATCTTTGCCATGGTAGTGTCTGAGCATGTATTCCAGATAACCCGTGAGAAGAATGGATTTTCTCCGCAGGGCAGCCATCGTTGCTTGCTGAAAGACCTGGGAATCACAGTCAGATTGGCAGTGGCTCCTGACTTACAGAGAAGCAAACTTAAATGGAAATCACACACTGGAAAGAACATCCTCATTTTTTGATCAAGTAAAAAAATTATCACATTTTGGAAATTACTTCTTCTAGTAAAACATGTTATCTTTTGAATGCTTTGTCATTAAATAGCAAAGGTGGTTTCCATGACCGAAAATATGTGGGACTGCTCTTTAAACAATATTTCAGAGAAAAGAAATGTTTGGCTTTAGAGTACTCAACTGAGAGTTCAAAACAAGACAAATGAATGTGAAAAATGTGGTGGCTGGTCTTGTTCCCAGTGTCTTGCTGATCACTCCTTTTTTCCAACTCAGCAGTTTTGGGGGGTTTGTTTGTTTGTTTGAGAGGCACAGTATATTTGTGTAAACCTGGCTATCCCGGAATTTACTCTGTAGCCCAGGCTGGGCTCACACCCAGAGAGCCACCTGCCTCTGCCTTCAGAGTGCTGGGATCAAAGGTGTGTGCCACCACCACCTGGCTTGATTTATTTTTGTATGTTTGTTTGTTTGTGTGCCTTAAGTTAAATGATAAAGCTGATTTTCTCAGGAAAGTTAATGATGTGACACAAATATCTATTGTGTCTGAGGAATTTAGTTACCACTGCTTTCCACCTCTCTTTTCCTTGAAAACTCTAGCATTTGGGGAAAATATTGACAGGCCTTACCCAGTGAGTGACACTGTATAAGACCTAGAGGTCATTTTAACAGCATGGCATATATGGCATGCCATTTAATGTCCTTTGCTTTAACACAAGCTAAAATATCGAAAACAAACATGGCAATGTCATTCAGTGGTATCTGGATCTTATCAAGAAATAAAACAGGATTTGTGAGAAGGCATTTTACTGATACTTAACACAGTAAGTAGAGAGTTCTTCGGATGTATAGTATATAAGGTTTGAGTTCTCAGTCAAGGCCCAGCTGCAGGCAGAGGCTAAGGTCTGTTCCAGCTCTTCAGTGCCTGTGGCTGTGAAATTGCTTAAGTACTGTTTGAGAAGAATAAGTGCATCTGCTTTAGGCAGAGACAGCTGGAAGCAGAGACAGCTGAAGGCAGAGACAGCTGGAGGCAGGGACAGCTGGAGGCAGGGACAGCTGGAGGCAGGGACAGCTGGAGGCAGGGACAGCTGGAGGCAGGGACAGCTGCAGGCAGTGGCAGGTGCAGGTGTCTTTGGTGAGGTTTGGATACCATATCACCAAGTTCAAAATGTTGGATTCAAGCTATTGGGAGTTTCATTTCCTTGTGCAAAATAAGATGCTGGTGGGCTGGAACCTCTGGGAAGCCAGTGCTTTATTTAGCACAGTTCTTAAAGGGCAGAAAGGTAAAGCATGGCTTATAAGGTTAGAGACAAAGACTATGAGATGCTTATCATACAAGTTTCTCCCTGGAGATTATAATATTCTCAAAATATTTTGTTTAGTAAAGAATTCTATAAAAATTTCTGCTTCAGCTACCAGTCCCCAAATATGCACACGGGGTAATGTGTAAAACAGAGTTGTGCCTTTTCATCTCCTTCTAGGAGTCTTGGAAGAACCCAAACTCTCGACAACCAAGATTAGTAAATATAATAACATTGGACTTTCATGTGCTGACTATTCCTCTCACATATTATAATACATACAGATCTTACTTAATAGTACCTAATACAGAACAATTGTTGTGTAGCTACTTGCAAGCATAGTATAGTCTGGGCATAGTGATAAGGAAAAAAACTAAGTCTGTGTAGGAAAAATGCTTTCCCCTGGGTGAACACTCTGTGAATGGAGATTCTTTGCATATAGTGGGCAAAGTATTCACTCAATAATTTATTGTTATCTGCAGGTGATGAAGGCATTGTAGAATATTAATGAACATTTGTAGTGTGCTTAAAAACGAGGTATTTGCTTTTACTGGTTTCGTTTATAACTAATGTGTCTTTGTCTCAGTGTGAGCCAGTTTTCCTTTTTATATTACAAAATGGCTACTCCTTCACAGAAAAATAAATACAAAATTATTTTTCATTTTGCAGCTACAACAAAGGTGCTTATCAGCTTTTGAACCACATATCCTGTTATATCATTACTTGGGAACCAGACCCACAAATACTGGGGACTACATTCAAATGCCATGACCTGAGCTTTTCTATATGTCCTCACAGAGCAAAGGTAAGTTCTGTAGTTCCACTCGGAACTACTGAGACATCAAGGGATGGTCTTAGTGCTGGAATGTTTGCCAAAAGACCAAGGGGCTTGATCATCAGCATGGAAAAACAAAACAGAACAAACAAGAAAACAAAACAAAAAACAAAGAATGGTTAATAGGAGTCAGATGAGAAATATTGCATAGCACGTGCCTGATTTCCCTCCTGCTTTTTTTATTTCATTCTTTCAATAATCAATATATGTGTGTATGCACATGTTCGTGTGTTTGTATGTGCCTGTGTCTGATTTTAGAGAGTTAAAAACACAATTTAAAAATCTTACAGTTTTTAACAGAATTCCCGTCGGACATCTCCACTCCTTAGTTTTGTTGTTACCATGTAAAATAAACACAAGGCTAGGAAGGTGTTAGGAGAGCTAGACCCAAGGT
Source organism: Micromys minutus (assembly GCF_963924665.1). NCBI lineage: Eukaryota > Metazoa > Chordata > Mammalia > Rodentia > Muridae > Micromys > Micromys minutus. Next base: position 18,771,234 of record NC_137982.1, on the reverse strand, counting down.
AGGAAGGTTAGCCCCTGAGTTAGGGGAGCTAGACCCAAGGTAGGAAGGTTAGCCCCTGAGTTAGGGGAGCTAGACCCAAGGTAGTATCCCTCTATCTCTTCCCCTGTTTCCCTTTTTCTTCCTTCTTTCCTTCTTTCTTATCCTTCCTTTCTTTCTTTTCTTCTTTCCTTCCTTCCTTCCTTCCTTCTTTCTTTCTTTCTTTCTTTCTTTCTTTCTTTCTTTCTTTCTTTCTTTCTTTCTTTTCCTCCTCCTTGCCATTCATCTATTTATCCATCCATTCATTTCTTCATTCATTCAGAGACAAGGCCTTAGTGGCCTGGAACTCACAGATATCCACCTGTCTCTGTCTCTGCACCCTGACAGCTGGGATATAGAATATGAGCCACCATGCCTATCTGGCTTCTCTTAAAATTTCACACTTGGATTTCCATGTCTTTTAAAGAAACACATTGCTTTTGTCCTTTTGCTGTTTTGACCTTCATCACCATACAATCAACCTGAAAACAGCTTTCTTTTCTGAACAGTGTTTTTAAAAAACAGTTTATAGCAGTATAAATATTGTATGTTGAGCAGAAATAGAAATTGTGCACTCTTTGCTATATTAAAAATAAGAACATAAAATAGAAAATACAAAAATATACCGACTTAGTTGTCAGAAGACTGAAGAAACTTCTGGAATTCTCTGCTACAGAGGTTTCATTACCAAAATGGTGCGCATTTGAAGTCATGCTTAATGTCTAGTAGGGAATTGAGTACGGTTTTTCCTTAGGCTCATTCTATGAGTACTCAGCACAGTGTATTTTAAATAGATGACCGACATCCATCAGGAAAGGAAGTGGCAGTTTGGAGCTGATAAGAGGAACTATTTAGAGGGATATCAGTTGAGCAAACATAGTTGTAAACAAAGCCATGTTAACACGATTTTAAATGTACTGGGTGGAGCCATTCACTCTGTGGCTCACATGTGAGGGTCAGAGAGCAACAGAGTGGATTCTGTCTGCTCCTTCCACCTTTGTCTAAGTGAGTTTTCCTCATTTTGCAGGAAGCATCTTACTTGCTGACCCATCTTCCTAGCCCTGTCCAGTTGATTTTTAAGTATAAAATCCTCCAGTTGTTTTTCAAGTTTATAGGATAGTTTTTATTTTTCTTTTTTTCTTCTACAGTACAGAAGACAAACTGGTTAAGTCATTTTTTCTTTCATTTAAATACTGGCTATATTTTGGTAAGGTGAGTCCCTGCCTTCTCTCTTCGTATTCCTTTTGTCCTTTCTCCTTCTGTTCTTCCAGCTTGCCCTTCCCATCCCTTTGCTTTCTAAGCTACTAGGTCTTTTGCACTCTGCACCCACTTTTTTACACTTTCTTCCCTGGGACACAATCCTTTCTTTTCTTCACAGCATGGCTTTGCCCAAAAAGTAACCAAACACAACATACAAACCAAGAAGGCCAAGGAGTTTAACTTCCCAGTGCTTCCTGACATGGCTCAGCAATAAACAGCAATTAGCATAAAGGTGGAATGTGTGTGCTATTCTGTAAATTTAAACTTTGCAATTCAAAATGTGAAGGAAGAAAACTTTTCAGAGCCACTTTAGCCAGTATGAAGCTTGAGTGGTGTTTAACCACAATAATCAAAACAGAGGCTCTCATTGAAAATGTTGGAAAGGGCTGCCAGGTGGAAGGAAGGGCAGGAGGAAAGGAACATAGCTATATTTCATTGACAATCTACAAAAGCTAAAAGTAGAAGTGACCACTTGGCCAGTCGGAAGAAATGAGCTAAACGCTGGCACACCCTAGTCCCAAGCGTGAGTCTTGGCTGCTTTCATACTTAGCTTTCCTGTTAAAACCTTGCAAACTGAGATGACACTATTTTAAAATCATAAAGCACAACATTTTTCCTTATGGAGTCTAGCTATTAAAGTATCAGAAATCTATTAAATATTAAATAAAGTACTGAACAGATTTTTTTCCTCCCAAAAACTTTAAAAAGTGCTACCGCAAGCTGTAAAATAATCTTATTTTGTCTGTTTTCATCAAAAAAAAAAAAAAAAAAAAAAAAAAAAAAAAACCAGTCCAAAGGGGGAAAAAAAGTTGAAAACAGCACATTCTCCATCTAGTGGTCAAACTGAGGCGGTACTCTTCAAACTAGAATATCAGGAGAGAGGCAGTTGACACTATTTAGTGGTGAAGATATGCAAAAGCAGGAACTTGATGGTGCCATCCAGTGGCCATAATGAGGAACTGCTGTATTTGAGACTTGAGAGATTCTTTCTAATTATTCCTTTCAAACTCAAATCCTGCACAAGATTTCCTAAAATATCATGAATTAGATGATTTTTAGAAGACATTTAGAAAAAAAATTCAAATCCTATTTGCCTAAGAGGTGTAAAACATTTGTTTAACGAGGCATAATTTTTAAAGTACATTTTGGTCCATGTGTTCAATTCTTATGTATATCAATATTAAATATATAACTTTGGAAATGTTTTTTTTTAATTTTATGCATATGGGCATTTTGTCAGCAGTGCATGCTTATGCACTACATGTTTTCCTGGTGCCCCCAAGAGGCCATAAAAGACATTGGATTCCCTGGGACTGAGAGTAGCCATGTTGGTGCCAGAAATCAAACCTCAGTCCTCCCTAATCCCTGAGCCACCTCTCCAGCCCCAAGATACATATTTTAACTATGTGACAAGTAATAATAATGTGTAGCAAATTTTACTCGGATGAACTTAGACTATCACTAAATGATATTAAAGACCTAATGGTTTGGATTTCTAGATATGCTCCTTCATTTGTATTTATTTTTGTATATAATATCTATAAAGATGGCCAACTTTATAAATATTAATACCGAGTAAAATTCAATTTAGACAAATGTACAAATTAATGTAAAAGGAAAGAGTGCTCACTCTAAAATTGGTAAATGTATGCAACGTCAGAGTTGCTCCGATAAGAAAACTATATTTTCAGTGAGGCCCAATTACTCCATGGGTCATTTGCTCTAATTCTCCGTGATTGTCTTACACATGTTTTTTGCAGGGTGCTTGGGTCTCTCCTTGACTTGTTGAACTAGTAGTGACAGGGTGCCTAGAAGTCGTAAATACCAGCTATGAGAGGGAATTAACTTAGAACTAAATACTACAGGCTATTGGATTTTGGAAAGGTGAGCCTTGGCCTACACACTTCTGTGCACATCTCAGCAGTACAAGCAGCACACACGCCTTCCACACTAGGCCCAGTTGACAAACACACAAATGCAAGGTCCCAGTCCCAGTCTCAACAGAAAATGCTGCCTTTTCTCCATCACTTACGTTCACTCGAACCTTTCAGATTAGCAGAGACCCCTTAGAACCTGTCATAGCCACATTAGGTAAGCAGAGCAGGACACAGGAGGCAGAAGCCCAGGTCTCTTACCTCTAAACTGGCATGCAAGGAGCAGACCAACAGAATGGGAGGGTTGGAGATTCGGAATCCATTGACCCCGGGGATTAATTGTAGTTCTGAAAAATTAATATGATGTCATTATGTAGAACGTGCATTTAAATTTTTTAAACAAAGAATAAAGACTTTAAAACAAAGGACATATTGTAAAAGGGACATGTAACTATAAAGAAGTCAATACTGAAAGAGTAAGACTTAAGACCATTTCTCCCCTAGGTATCATTCCTAATTTATGTAGAAGAAATCTGAAAGAGGCAAAATTCTGACATGTTTTCCAATCCAGTGGCCATTTCCATGACTCCATAACACTGTCAGCTGACTTGGCACTAGAACCTTACATAGAAGATAAAAATGGTCTATGTTCCTGATTCCTAGCCAGTGTTTCCTTTATACACTAAGCTTTAAAACCTTTTATGAACATTATGCCATGTGAAACCATTAACCTGTGAAGGCCTGTTACCCCGAGTCACATGACAGCTCAGCCCATTGACCCAGGATGGTGGATTTTAGCTCTAGGATTTTTATTAGGTCACAGAGCTTTCTTAGAAAAGGGAGGTTAGATGAAAGATCTGCCTGTGTATGGTAAGTTAGAAAATGATGTTAGAAAAGTTAGCAGGTATTTCCTGAACATATCTGAGTATATTGAACTAAAGCAACTTTAATAACACTAGGGTCACCAGAAATTAATTGAAAGTTAAGAAGAATGTGTTAAAACAGCATGAGTCCTTGGAAATGTATCAAACCTTGGGGTCACTAAAATAAGACCAGCAGGCAAAGTCCAATTTACTCCCTGGTTTCAAATACTTTTATTTTAAATAAAGGTGTATTGGACAATGGTCTCAGTGATTTCTATGTGCCTCCGTGTCTGATTTAGTGTCGCTATACAGAGCTGAGCAGAACAGGTTTTTTTTCCTGTCCCCTGTCACAGAAGGAAGGCCAGTTCTGTTTGTGACCTAATAAAATCCCCTCATGACTGGTAAAAACAAACAAACAAACAAGCAAACAAACAAAATGACCATAGCTCAGATAATTGGAGTGGTAGACCGTCGTGACAGTTAATATTCTCAGGTAGGTCAGCAGCCTGGCTGCATTACAGGCTTCTGATCGGACTGGGACTGTCCATCGGGACTCTTGCAACCTGGCTGCTGCCTATTTAAAGACATGTAAAGAGTTCCTAAGTTATGGACGCACGCTAAGACACTGAGCTCATATTTAACTGCCAAATGCCCATGATGTGTTCTAGAAGGCGGAGTGTTGCCTCCAGCACTAGGGGAAATGTCAGATGTGACCCTAGGATATGACAGAGCTTCCTTACTATCACTCATGTACATCCTTCTTGGGTGTAGATTACCTCTTTGGTACATAGCAAATGCCACAGCAGGGGAACATTTGGAACAAGGAATCCGTGTGAACATTTGTCTAACCAAAGTACCGTAGTGTGCCATTCAGGTTGTAGTTTTGAATTCAACTTACTGTTAATCCAACACTGAAGCCACCCTTATTCACATTGGATGTGAGGAACAGAACAAACAAAGTCTGGCATGATCACAAAACTATTAAGCAGCAAAGTGGGGTTTTGCTTATGCTGTTCTGGCTCTGGCCTCAATCACCAAGCTGCCCCCTGCCTTCCCTGCTTGTGTTCTGGCCATTCTGACTCAGGAATCTGACCAAGCCACATGAGCCACAGGCTAGATTTCATTTCCTTTAATCTCTCTTCAAAGGGATGGAATGCAAAATCATGCTAAAACTATAAACACTTAGCCTTACATACTGAAATGTCATTTCTTATTTTGGAAACCACAGTGACATTTTCAAAGTGCATTCTCCATGGGGCATGTCTATGGCATGGGATACAAAGGCAGCTGAAACTCAGAATGAAGTGAAAACAGGATTGCATGTGATAAACTTGAATATACTTACTGTTATCCATATTAAATCTCGTCTTGAGTTCATGGCCGAACCATCCCACTAACCTGAAATACGAGGTAACAGTAGGTGTTTGGTCTACAATACTACTGAAGATAATTTAGAAATTTGTGATGAGAATATTAGAATAAATTGTAGTGTGAGTTACCAAATCCTCAAGTATATAAATGTTATATAACCAAATGAAAAACTATCAAAAATAAGAAAAAATCAATTCCTCGTGTTATTTTAGTACAGTTAAATATAGTTACAATTAATGTTTTCTTATACAACTACTGTTTTTTTTTTATTTTTCAAATGGTTTTGAAAAATGTCAGTTGAGGGTTTGTTTTTAAATTCCAAACTGAAGGTCAAAGGTCAATGTCACCAACTATCTCCTATTTTACAACAGAACCTTAGAAACTTGGTCCTGAAAGACTGGATAGAGTGATTAGAGTGGTTGAATAATTTTCCAAAAACATGTATTCCTTCAGTTTGGATCTATTTTCACTAAATGGTATTTTATGAACAAGATAGAAAATATTTATATAAAAAATTACGTGTGTCTCTGTTAGAAGGAAAATAGAACAACACAATTTAGAATAATCAATCAATCATCAATCAGTCAAACAGCCATCAATCAATCAATCAAACAAACAAACCTTGAGAAAACCAGAATGCTCCCAACCTTGAGTTTTCTATTTTCAGTAATTTTAAAATAAATTTCTTTTAAAATATAAACAACAGAAGAAAATAAAAATAAATTCACAAACACCTAAAACCCTGTGTTATAAAGTTAGACCAAATTACATCGAAAATGTCAAATGGGGAAATAAATGATCTTGCTATTTTGTGGGGATTTCATGAAGAGTTTTTTTTTGTTGTTGTTGTTGTTGTTGTTTGTTTTGTTTTGTTTTTCACAGAGAATACTAAAATGATCCAAGAGCCACACTTTCTTGAACAGGCCACACATCTGATTAAAGAGGAAATGGAAATGTACCTCTCCCCATTCAGCAAAACAAACAACACATCTCAGTCTCACAAATAAAGAAGTTTCAAGTGACAGAAGAATAAAACTACATTGAAGGTCCTGAACTGACAACATGATATAGACTTTAGGTACCTACTTTTGCCAGGCACTGGAAGAAAGGCAAGATGTAGACGTAGTTCTTGAGTGATGTGGAGTTAGTTGTCCAGTGATATGAATTTCAGGCATTTGAGCTTCTCTGGACAAGATGAATGGAGTAGCAAAAGCATGAAAGACTCTCTCTACATGGAGTTTTCAAGAAAAGCAGCATGCCCGTGCACATAGAAATGTGCACAAGGAAATCACAAACCACAAGGAGCTGCCACAAAGGCCATGGAAGGGTAGAGCATGGAATAAATAAATGCAGAGAAATGTTGGGAACAAGCTTCACATAATATGAGAATACCCCAGGAAAATGTAGAAAAGAAACAAATGCAATACTGTACAGCACATACTACCGGCAAGAAACAAAACAACAGCAACAACAACAACCCTGCTAGTAAGGAGTGTGACCAACCCCATGCCCAGAGGAGATTCTGGGACTTCAGCAGCTGCCTGCAAGTTGTACAGAGAGCTCCTCAACTTTTATCAGTCACTTTAATTTGGGTGGTCCTTTTGGTGACAGGACTGTTTTGAGTCATACCTGCTCCTGTAAGAAACCCTTGTTTGTAATCACAATGAAAACTGTGGGGTTTACAAAGTTGACTCTGGGGCAAATATTACTCTGGTTTATTGTGTTTTCTCCCTATGAAGTGAATAGAGATACAGTTCAGCCATAGAGGAAGATGGAAATAATGGAATTCACAACAATATAACAGAAGTGTCAGTCATTATATGAAGTGGGACAAAAAACAAAAAAAGGCACAGAAAGACAACTATGAAGCCACTGATGTATGGGATGAAATTACCCGATTTCATGTGTGTTTAGAGTAGAATGGAGGTTTCCCAGAATTTGGAAAAGGCAAAAGAAATAAAAGTGGGGGAGAGTTGATCAATTGGTAATACTTTGAAATTAGAAAGAACTAAGAAATTCTGGTGTGGCACTGAACCCTACTTTGATGAGGCATTACAAGCGAGCATAATGTATCTCAGAAAGGAAGAAGAGGCGTACACATGGTTCTGTCACAATGATAAAGATTTGAGGCAGATATAGATAACCTGGGTTTAAAGTATATGTGTGCATCAAACCTTTGTGTGATCAGTATACACATGAATCAAACCTTTGTGTGATCAGTGGACACATGAATCAAACCTTTGTGTGATCAGTGTATGTGTGCACCAAACCTTTGTATGATCTTAATATTTGTAGTCATTATGCTTTGTTGCATGGGTTACATTTAACTTGGCCTTTCTGGAAAATCATAACCCAACATAATTCAGTGAGAATGGGCAAAGGATGATAGACATCCACACCTGGATCCCTAGCCCTGGGAAGTAGAGACAGGTAAACCGAAACTCAGAGGCAGGCTCGGATACTTGGTGAGTTTCAGGTCACCTATGCTATAGGTGACGGTTTGGTCTTAGAAAACAGAAATCTAAAAGTGAAAAGATAAGAACAGAGAGAAAAAAAACAGGAAAGGACAAAGTGTATAAAAAGGTCAGTGTTAATTAAAAAGTTGTCTTAACTGTCAAAACACCAACTTTTCACTTAGGGTTTACATTGCTAATTATAATCACAAGATCATATTTTACCCTTCAATTAAGAAAAATTAAAAATTTTGATTATTCCCTCTATTGGTGTAAATAAATAAAAAGGATAATTCCAGCCTATTATTGTAGAAGTATTGTTTGATGTGAACCAGTGGAAAGCAAAGGAATAATTGCTATAAAAGTTAAAAATACCTTTGCTATTGACTTGCCAAGTTCACATCTTAGAATAATTTTTTTTGGACAAAACATACTTTGAAGAAAATTGTAATTATAGCCACAACATCTTTTCAGTAACTGTTCAAGACTGAAAGAAACACTTCTTTAATTGGGAAGTTGGTTTTTACAAATTATAGAAAATCTACATAATAAACTACTGTGCAGTTAGTAAGTAAAAAGTGAATGGCAAAGAAGTGGATGTGCTAGCGAGGAATGACTAAAAAGTTACACAAACACAAGAGAGATGAAGAGTACCACAGAGTTTTAAATAGTTAGAGACATGGTGATGAGTAGATATTGGTCAGAAAGTTCGGACTATCCATGATAAAATTCATTGACCATATGAAGCTCAAGAAGAAGGAAGACCAAAGTATGGGTGCTTCAGTTGTTCTTAGAAAGGAGAACAAAATACTCTGAAGGTAGAGGGTGGGAGGGATTTGGGATGAAGAAAGGAGTGGGAGGAAAAGGGGGGTAGGGTCAGCTATGGGGTAAGACAGGGATGATATACAGAGCGTCAGGAAATTGAACAGAGTGAGCAGCAATGAGGGTGGGGAACTGGAGATAGCCAACAGAAATTTTCAGATGCCAGGAAAGCAAGAGGCACCCAGGACCCAATGAGGATGAGATTAGATAATATGCCCAACAAAGAGGAGAGAGAACCTGTAGAGATCATATCTATTGGTTAGTCAAGGCCCTCATTTGGGCAATTGGGACACCCACTCATCTCCAAATTTATAACCCAGAATTGTTCCCATCTAAAGGAAATACAGGGACAAAGGGTGGATCAGAGACTAAAGGAAAGACCATCCAGAAACTGCCCCAACTGGAGATTCATCTCATATACAGACACCAAATCCAGATACTATTGTGGATGCCAAGAATAACTTGCTCACAGGAGCTTTATATAGCTGTTTCCTGAAAGACTCTGCTAGAGCCTGACAAATACAGATGGGGATGCTCTTAGCCAATCATTGGCCTGGGTATGGGAACCCCAATAGAGGAGTAAAATTTACATGTTAACTAATTCACTGAAAATTGTGCATAAATATTTTATTTTATGAAGACTTCAAATCTATCCTCTTTCAGAGCAAGCCAATTATCAGTGTGATCCAAGAATATAATTCAACAATGAGGAAGGCTATTACTAGATTGTGAAAATATGTAGCAATTTCTCTGGAAGAAGATTTTTGAACATAATAGTATATTATAAATGATGAACTTAAAAAAGTTAGACACTATTGATTACAGCTGAATAGTTCAGTTTATGTAATATAAGAGTTTTTATTAATAGCCTGCTAGGTTTGCATCAAACACATGACCTTGGCTTACTTCCCAGAACTCCATATTTTGGAAAAATTTTAATTGATAAATGTGTTCTGAACAATCAATATTTTAAGTAAACAGTAAATACTTAAATAGTAATCATCTTTATAAATTAATTAGGCTAGCCGTTCTTTAAAAATACCTATATAAATCAATAGTTTAAAATAACTTTTAATTGAACTTTACACAAGTCTGGATATTTGTGCATTTAAACAGGTTTTTTGTATAGTTTCAGTTAATTCATTAAGTTATATTAGCTTATGCATATCTTGTAAGGACAACGTTATCAAATATACTCTAATGAATGTAAATAAGAACTCATTTCAAACAAAAATCTTTGATTTTTTTATAAATTTAGGATCTCTTTCAAGATGCTCCCTGGACACGTTGACATTTATGGCATCGACAGATGTGTCACTGTTGTTTAATGCTGTCTTCTGTCTCACCTTCCTTTGGAGGAGAATCTCACCACACCCTCTGTTCTGTTTAAGGTTTCCAACCAGAATCTTCTGAAACTTATAATTTTATATAGAAATTAATTTTTAAAACTCTGTTATTTTCTTTCATTAAACAATGACAGGTTTAGCACATTGTTACTTTTTCTGCCTAACTACCCATCAGCCTTTGCTCTGTTGTTCTTTCCTTTCTGAACTCCTTATAACCTTTTAATATGCAAGTCAGTCAGCATGCCCTGTGACTCTCAGATGCCACTGCATTTTTTTTTTCAGTATAAAGATTCAAATCAATTTTTATTTAGGAAAATACTGCTGAAAGAATACAACTTTAAAAAATTCTCAAATGTTCTCTTATTTCCTTTTTTCTTAGAATCTCAGGTTGATGATAAGTTTTTTCTTCTTTGGGGAAGATGATAATTACCACTCTGTCTGTAAGGTGCATAATGACTTCTTCATCTCTGGCATGTCCGTCCTGCTGACTCTGTTCAGTCCTTTATGTCCACCTGACTTCCTTATGTCCCTTCAGATAATTCATTCCTCTTTTCATGTGCCCTCTTTCCTTTTCAAACTTAATTCCACACACTCATTTCCATTATCACATTTCTAAGACACATGTCATATGCTACACTTTTCCTAGGAAGAAAGCAAACACACACACACACACACACACACACACACACACACACACACACACAGGAACATACACACAGATACAGACACACATATACACACTCCTACACACATACATCCATATATACATACATATATATTCATATATGCATACACGTACACATACACAGATACACACATCACACATACATACACACATGCACTCATACACATACAGAGAGAGACATACACATACATATACATCACACACACATATACACACACATACACACAAATACCACACAAACACACACACACACACAAACACACACACACACACAGGCATGCATGTACCTATACATGCATACATATTAACATTACCTAGGTGTTAGAAAGATTGTTCAGTGGTTGAGAGGACTTGCTATGTTCCTAAAGGATTTTGGGTTGATTGACAGCAACCACGTGGTGCCTAATAAGTGACAGATATAATCCCATGCAGTCTTCGGCTCTCTGCATGTGGGCAGACATGTGTGCAGACAAAATGCCTCCATCTATAAAATAAGTAATCTGTTTTAAAGAAAATTAATGAATTCTTTCTGATGGAAATTGAAAATGATTATTTAGATTGCTACTTAAACAATCGTTCTTTTCTCATTCGATCTTCTGCAGATACAATCTCAAAATTCTTAGTTTTATTGCACAATGAATTATGTATTTATTCACTTGTTGGCATGGTACATATTGTTTTGATTGGAACTTTCACAGAGTAAAATCTTCCAGGAATATTCCCTGTCATCATATTTTTTTCACAAAGAGATTTTTTAGTGTTATTTGTTTTTCCTGTGACATTTCAGTCAGCTTCACCCCTCATAAATAAAAACAGGCTTGTTTGCATTTTCATGTGACTCATTAAATTTATTCATAAACTAAAGGATAATTTCTTTCTTTCTGATATTGATTACTAATTACATCCTTTTATAGTTCTTTATAAATGTAGTCCTTAAATGTTTCTTGTTAATATATTTGTATAGTAATGCAAGTTTGTATTTAAATTTTTATTTTTAACAATTACCTATGAGACTATTATATTAAATTATCAATTTGTTCTTATCAAGCACAAAATCACATAACTTAAATGTAATAATAATTTACCTCCTTCCACTAAATTTTCACCTTGAAATTAAATTGGAATCTTTAATGATTTTCTTTTCAAATATCAAATGTTAATCTTACTGCTCAAGACAAAGACTACTACTATAGGTTAAAACCAAATTTGAGTCAAGCTTCAAATTAATACTGACTGAGCTAATGGACTCTCATCTCTGGGTTTTCAGAAAACGGCTCTTGTCACATTTTTCAGGGGCTTACAAAGGCAAAACCTATAATTCACTGCTTTTTTTTCTCACAAAGTCCAATCAGGAGCAAGCACACATCCTGGCACACTTCCTGTCTGCTTACCCCCACCCCACATGTGATAAATTACATCTGGTGCAGATAGGTTAAACAGATATAAACCAAACAGAACCTTATTCTTCACTGCAAACAGAATTCTTAACCTGCAAGGTACATTTTTCCTGTTGGTACTTAGAGTACCAACTTGAATTGTATTCTGACTCAAATCCTTGACTCTGCATTGTGTGCCTGTTTATGTTCAGATCCAATAACTATCAGTTTTATGGTACCGGGAAAAAAGGCATCATCTTGTCAAGTCATTGATGCAAGAGCCGAGAGTAATAAAAGAAACAGATGAACCAAGTATTCTGGGATGACTGATAACGTAGTAACTATCTAGGAGGATCCTGGGAATGAGACTAGGGATCAGTTATTTCATTTCATATTTTTTTTCCCTTTTGAAAACAGCCAGATTATCTCTAATCACCTCTAATGGTTTATATAGAAACAATGTTCTCTTAAAGCTATATAATGACTTCTCTGCTTTACATTGAGCATATCTGAAGCGCCTTTACGTCTATGCTTAGAAGATAAAGCAAGGGATTTGAGCTTATGACTGATAATAGCCATTTGTGCTTGACCAGCATATCAGAACTCCACTGATCATAAAGCTCTGAACTAAATCTTAGTGTAACAGTAGCATAAAAGAAGAATTCTGATACATCTGCCATTGTCACATGACTTAAATGACTTTTTTATAACTTTACAACATATATATATATATATATATATATATATATATATATATATATATACACATTTGTAAACAAACACACACATCTTAGTTTTCTGTGACTCAAAACTTTTCTTCAGTTTTTATATCCTCAGTGCTTTATAGACCTTAGGACACTTTCTCAGACCCACAGAACTTAGAGACTTTCAGATCCCAGGACATTTTTCTTACATCCTCAGAACTTGCAGAGTTCAACCACTTTTTTTCCCATCTAAGTATTTACCAGAGTCACAAATAGTTATTTCTGAGAACAGTCATTGTAGATTGTGTTCTGTTAGAGGAAACTTAATTCTGAAACCTGTTACCTTTTTAATATGAAGCCTGTTAGAAAGGCAAACCTGCCTATCTCTTCCAGCATAAGACATAGGAGCTCTAGAAATAGCAAGGCCTATTTTACATATAAAATGAGCAAACATGGTGACTGCTGCCTTGGGAAAGACCCCATTTGTCTGCTGCCACCAAGCTGACAAAACCCTCACTACGAGAAAACTGAGGTGGAAAAATTATAGCAGAAAGTGTAATTCAAGTTGCCTATGTATTAATCATAGATCAATTATGAGAGAGCCACCTAGAAGGTCATTCCAAGCTTCTGTGGGATTCATGCCACTGTGGGAGAGATATCAGAAAAGCCATACACAGATATCTTTGGGTGCCATACACAGATAAGAGCTTTCCTATTGAGGAGAAATGGGGCAGGGTGGTAGGGGGTACCTCACTTTATCTAGGCAAAGGCATCTGCTTTTTTTTTTTTTTTTTTTTTTTTTTTTTTTTTTTTTTTGAGACTTCAGCATCACTGCCAGGAGCTGTGAGTCTCACAGTAGCTTTTTTCATTAGACATTTCAAATGCCATATTCATCAGATCTCTGACAAATTGAGGATTATTATCTATCAAGTATATCTGAGCTAAACAAACTTTTCTTGTTCTTAGTTACTTTTAAGTTTAATATTAAAAATACAGGGAGAGGCTAAATAATTTTTTTCTGGAATTAATTAAACTAGTACTTAGCAGAACTAAAAGTATAGTTCTAACACATTAAACAACTTGATCATTTATAAGAAAACTGACCTGTTAAATGCCATGTCTTAATTATCTCTAATTGTTTACACTAAGTTAATAGTTTATAGGAGTAGGAATTTATAGATTTATCCCTGTAAGTATGGGCTTTAAAAAATAACAGTTTCTGAATTGATTCTCTTTTAGTATCAAAATAAAACTTTAACTCATAAATACAGCCCACAAAGAGACCGCGAACTTTCCCTGATATTTTTATAGCTACCATTACAGAATATAACAGTTTCTTATATGACTCACTTTATCAAAGTAGTTTAAGTGTAACAAAGTTAGTAAAGACAAGCAGTCTAGACATACATACTTAACTGTGAATAGACTTACATGGGGAGAGACATTCTGTAAGCCAGGGCTTCTCACTCTTCCTAATGCTTCAACCCTTCAAATCAGTTCCTCGTGTTGTAGTGACACCCAGCCATAAACCACCCTCATGTCTATTTCACACCTGCAGTTTTGTCAGTATTGTGAATTACAAAGCAAACATCCGGCATGCAGATGGTCCTAGGCTACTCTGCTAAAAAGGTCTTTCAGCCCCTAGAGGATTTTGACCCATAGGTTGACAAGCTGCTTCAAGCTGTTTGCCAGACTGCTTAGGTCATTGTCTTCCTACATCATAAGACAGCAGCATTCCAATTTCAAGTGTAGTAGTTCATGCTCATAGCCCTGGCCCTAACTTTTAACCCTATTTATTTTTAGAAAATGTATTAATAAAACATTTTATAAATGTCAATGTCCAATAAAGGAGTTAGGGAAAGGACTGGAGGAACTGAAGGAATTTGCAACCCTATAGGAAGAGCAACAGTATCAGCTAAGCAGACCTCCTAGAGCTCCCAGGAACTGTACCATCAACCAGAGAATACACATGCAGGAACCCATGATCCCGGGTGCATATGTAGCAGAGGATGGCCTTATATGGCATCGATGGGAGGGAAGGTCCTTGATCCTGTGAAGGCTCAATGCCCCAGTGTAGGGGAATGCCTGGGCAGTAAGGTGGGAGTGGGTGGGTGGAGGAGCACCCTCATGGAAACAGGAGGAGGGGGATGAAATAGGGTGTTTTCAGAAGGAAAACTGGGAAAGAGGATAACATTTAAAAATACAAATAATAAAATATCCAACAGAAAAGAATAAAAATCAGAACCTTAAGTGTCATGTGGACATTATGAACATTTCATGTAACTACATGAATGACATCAAACAAGAAAAGAGGAAAAATAAATATAATGCAATTATTTTCATAAATGAAAAAGTCAATACCAATGAGTACATGGCTATTAGTCAGAAATAATTAAGAACCGTCTGAAAGATAGACATAGAACACTTAAAAGGCATCACATAATCAGAGACAATTCTGTTAATGATTATAGAATCTATTGGGTAAACAAAAACAAAAAAGAAAAAAATGTATGTCTCTGTCTAACTAAAAGAATCATTACCTCTGCAAACATTTATAGCATAGCTAAGAATTTGCTACTTAATCTATATGATGTTCACATTTACCTCAGCCCCACATCAAACATTTTATTAAAGAAAAAGTTTCAATAAAAGGTTGTTTTAAAAATTTTCTAGAATTAATTATTATTAGAGTAATAGATTACATGATAGTTTTGCAGAATATTAAGGAAAATATAGAGGAGATAAATTTTATTGATTCATGAAGAAATAGGTAAAGTTTCAGGCAAAAGCATGAGCTTGGAGTTACCTTCATTTTGAAAATAATTATTTATGAAGTAGAATTATTTCTTTTACAGATACATATGAAGATAGTTTATGCCCTTATGCATATAATGATACCAAATTTACCACTTGGCATTTTCTTGAAAAAAACTGACTCTGAGACATAGTGCTGGAAAATATAGTAATGTAGTTCTTCATTTAATTTTTAATAGAATTGAAACAAAACTTAGAAGCAACATTTCAATCTTATTTAGCAAGCCTTCTTTCACTTTTGTATGGTACTAAAGAGCAGAGTACTTGTCATCTCTGTACATAGAATAATATTAAAAATTGAAGAGAATAAGCTATGATGGGTTCTGTTTATGTTTAACAGGAGCATGAAAGACCTACATAGAATCAGAGGAGAAATGGTAAGTTGCCTTGAGTATACACAACGGCATGTTCATAACAGAAATATGAACAAAGGACTATACCAAGGGGGAATATGTTATTTTTTACAGATAATCTCAGAGCTGTTCTAAACTACAATCAAAAAGAGATAAATCATAGAACTACACACCAGAACCTTTGGGATACATTGAAAATTGGCCTAAGATGAAAGACTATAGCTGTAAGTGTTCAGATCAAAGAATCAGAGAGATGGCTCATAAATAACCTAGCAATGCATCTCAAAACTATAGGAAAACAAGGCAGAAATTAAACTTAAATGCAGCTGGTGGCAAAAAAATAATATAACTATTGGGACAGCAATTAATGAAATCAAGACTAAAAGAACAATAAATAGAATTATTAATCTAATATCTGATTATTTTGAAAAAAACCTATAAGGCTATTAAACTCTTAGACAAACAAAACAAATGAAGAAAAATGGCTATTTAGTAAAATCAGTGATGACAGAGACGATGCCTCTCTCTTTAGACTTACTCATCTTATTGCGCAGGCTTAGCCTGAGCAATAAAATAAAATGTATGAAAGACAAAGGTTGAAACAAAAAAAGTTAAACCATGTCTACTTGTTGGGAACATGATTCTACACTTAAACGACACAGGGACCTATTAGAAAACATTTGAACCTCATAAGCACATTTAGAGAGGTAGAGGATATAGAATGAGCGTACTAAATCCATAGTGTCTACATGTCAATCATGAACTTGCTGATGAGGAAGTTAATAAAAAGATGTTATTCACAACAGGTTTGGAAATCTCTGGGAATAAAGCAAACGCAAGGTATTAAAGACTTGTACAAGGAAAGCATTAAGACACTGAAATGGAAATTCCACAAGGAAGTGGCAGATAGAACATTTACTTGGTATCACAAAATAGCTACACTCGCAAAAGTAATCTACCACTTCAATGTGAATTACAGAGAAGTTTTCACAGAACTAGAAAGCATCCGAATATTCATCTGAAAATATTTGAGCATGGATAGCCAAAGCAATCCTAAGAAGAAAAATCATGGCAAGGTGCATCACATTACCTGACTTCAGACATTATTATCCCCCCATAGTAACAAGGATAGCATACTACTGGCACAAAAAAAAAAATAGACTTGTAGACCAATGAAATAAAATAGATGGTTGAGAAATATACCCACACATGGACACATAGAGTTCAACAAGGAAATTTAAAAACACACTGAAAAATATGAGACCTTAATAAATGGTGTTGGCAAAATTGGATTCCCACTTGCAAAAGAAGGAAATTAGATTTATGTAGCTCAGGCTGCATACAACTCAATTCAAAAATGGATCAAATACTTTAATTTAAAACCCCAGACATTGAAATATCTGGCGAAAGGCAGAGAAAATGTTCCAGGGTTTACTATAGACAAGACATTTCTGAATAAATCCTAATGGTACAGCAAGTATCTGAAATGATTTACAGGAAGACCACATCAAATTCAAAGATTTTGTACATTAAAGTAAACTTTCCACCAAGTGGGCAGCCTACAGAATAAGAGAAATCTTTGCCAGCTGTGCTTCAGAAAAAAACTTACAACCTAGCATATATTTTTAACTTGCAAAATATAATGAACATCCACAGAAATCTGCTAACAAATAATTGGACTAGTGATCCAAACAGGCAGATCTTAAAGAAAACAATCCAAATGACCAATTAGTATTCGTAATTATCTAGGAAATGCAAATTAAAACTGCTTTGAAATTTCATATCACTCAATTCAAAGAGCCTATCTTCAAGTAAACAAATGGTTTCATAATGTTGGTCAGAATGTAGGGAAGAGAAACACTCATGTAGAATTGTTGGGAGTTTAAACTAGTAAAGTCACTGTTAAAGTCTATCTGGAAGGTCATCACACAACTATAAATAGAATTATTATATAATACAGAAATATCACTCCTGGGCGTTTCTCCAAAGGACTCTATACTGTAACATAGAGATGTAGACATGTCTGCTTGTTATTTTACTTATAATAGAAAAAATATCAAGTCACTCCATTTGTCCATTTAAAGATGAACAGAAAATGAAAATGTGATATCTACACTCAGTGGAATATTATTAAACATAAAAAATAAAATTTTGAAATATTTAAGAACTGATAGTATCATATGTGCGGTAGTCATGTTCTAAAAGACACATGCTGAATGTTCTCTCTCATAAGCACACTCTTCTAACTCTTGTGTATTAGAGGGAATGGGGATAAGGAGATTAGAAGAGGGACCATGAGAGGAGAGAAAGGAGGCTTGAAGGGGGAAAGGATGTTTGCTGGTAAGTTTTAAAGTTTTCCCACAAGACTCTAGCTTGGATTACCACACATATTATGATACCAAAAGGTACCTAATAGACCAGTCCTCAACCTAAACTTATAGAGGCATTGTCTTATTTGAGGTTCCCTCCTCTCAGATGAATGGAGCTTGTGTCAAATTGGTATAAAATGTTCCAGCACAGGAGGCTTGTGAAAGGACTTTGGAACTTAGGGGTAGAAAAACCAACACTGTGTAGAAACTTTGTGAGTTATAATAACTTCTAAGAGCTAAGCAGGAGAAAGAGGCCTAGCTTATGATATTTCAGAGGAATGTAAAGATGCTTACATGGCTGTTTATGTGATATTTTAAGGGAAGGGTTTGTGGTTGTTCATCTGGCATTGAAGAAGCAGCCTTAATTAACAAGGGGTCAGCCTCACTGAAGAGAAAGCTTTGCTTCGCTGGGCAATTGATGGTGGTTGGCGAGATATGAGTGCTGGTTGGGAAAACACCAGCATCATTGTCTGACCTCTTTCCTCTCTCATATCCTCTTTAGTCAGCTATTTTATGTCAAGATGGAGAGACCTGGCTGTGAGGCAGGACATGCCTATAATTCTAACACTGAGAGGTTGACACAGGGTGATTATGACCAGCTTCAGTTACAAAACATAGCAAATTTGAGGACAGACATGATACTTTTTCAGATGTAAAAAAATAAAAACAAAAAAGGGGCAAATGATGACATTTGAATTAGTAAATTTGAGTGAGTAGTTTGACTCGTATATCTTAAAGCTTTTACAAGTGGACAAAGAACTATTTAAAGGGTTTTAGAGATTTAAAAAAACAAAATATAATTAGTTAAAATATATTTATATTCCAAGTATATAACACAGAACCTTGCAAAGTCTATTGATTAGAATTTAAAAAAAGAATTGCAGTCTAGAGAAATCATGGCATATACTCTAAAAATCAACATACATAAAGCCAAAGAAATTACTATTATAATAGCAATTAATTACTAAAACAACACACTGACCAGTAATTCCTTAAAATTGACTTGAAGAATAACAATTAAAATATAATCTCACATATTTTGAGTGGTCATTCAAGAATTTTTTTCCCATGAAAAATTAAAAACTAAACAAGGACTGGCTTTCTTCCAAGGCCAGGGTTAAAGGACTTGGAGCAAATTAAAGATGTTTGAAGGAAGTCAGTAAATCCTACACTGACAAAAAGCACCACAGCTGTTGAGGGTGCTTCTGCGGCATAACCATGTGTAGTAGAAAAATCTTCAGAGTGTTGAAATGTGAAGGTAGGATTGACTAAGTGAAAACAAAATTTCTGGACTAACTGCTGTATAAATACTGAACAGCAGGGGGCGAAGTTACATTTATCATGTCTTTGCAGGATGCTTGGCTTGATACAGAATCCCGAATCAAAGAAGTTCTACCTACTGGTTGGACTGCTATATATGCTTTTTTTTTTTTTTTTACCAAGATTACACTAGACTTTTATTTTATTTTATTTTTTTAAACGACTTTATTTTACAAAACAAAGATATTTTAAACATTTTTTGCTTAAAATTATACATTTTTGTCAGTACTGTTTTTTCAGACATTAAAATAATTTTTACATAAAACCATGTGAATATATTTTTTAGTCAGTACTTGATTTTTTTCAAGGGCTTGAAAGTATGCATTGAAAACCTAATAGTTACAAAAAGCGTAAAGTACATGCAAAACAAAACGCAACATGGAAATAGTCAAAGTCTTCTTGTTTTGTAAATATATGTATATTTTTTGTTTTCTTTATTTCTTGGACTTCATACAGTCTGTGAGTTGTTTCTGGGGCAGTGCAAGCCTCTGGGGTTAGCATCCCACTATCAGTGACTGCATATTATGTCTGTTCTTTTGTGACTGGGTTATCTCACTCAGGATGATATTCTCTAGATGCAGCCATTTTCTTAAGAATTTGGTTAAGTCATTGTTTCTGGTGGCTGAGTAGTATTCCATTTAAAACCATAATTACATCTGGAAATGTAAAAAAATAAAATAAAAAACTGTGGCCCTCATGATGGCACAAAAAGCACCCTAAACCACTGTGCCACTATGTCAGCCCTATCGCTGGTCTCTTTAAGGAGGCACTAATGTCAGGACCTCAAACCAAAAATTGGACAAAATAATACAAGCATCCAACTTACTAAATTAAGACTCTTTGCACCCTTTATCTTCCTTCGCACCAAACCTCCCTGAAACTAAGCAAGCAACCATTGGCTTCTGTAGCCTATTATAAAAACTCAGTTGCACTTAAAATAAAGTCCAAAATATGATAAAGTCAGATCCCAAACATTATAAAGAATAAACATCATGAAAAATTACATTCATAATGCCTTTTAACTTTACATGAGAATAAATGCAGAGTTTAGGTTTTGGGATTTTCATAACTTCTTCTTACATGTTTTCCCCATCAGAACTTAAAGCTAAATGCAATTTACAATTTTTTTACTGCTTTTTAAACTTTTAAAATATATTGATTTGAAAAAACAGTGGTGTAGTCTTAGAAAAACAAAACAAAAACAAGAGAAAATCATGATGTGGTACATTATACTTGTTTATTCCTAAAAAGAAATAAAATTTGTAAAAGCAGTTGGAAATATGTGAAAATGTCTGTCAGTTCAAATTTTTTGTAGCTGAAATGCAAGTATATTTATATACATACATATATGTATACATACATACATACATACATACATAATCCACACAGGTATAAATCAAGTTTCATGGAGTCAGAATCTTCATAAAGGCTGTTTTGTTTGAAGAGTAATCAGAAATATATTCACTGAAAAAATTATGTGTTCTTATATTTGTAGAAATGGTGTGCAGCTTGACCTAATATTTACATACAAAGTTTGTTGCAAGCCCCACATCTTTAACCCAGGCCCTGAACCAGGACTACAGTTCTGGAGACTACTGCAGAAGCCTGGACCAGGCTACTGCAGCCTCACAGACCTTGATCCCCAAGTTTTTCAGATACTTTACTCACCAGAGAACTAATACTTATTCTTCTTTCTGAGGAAAATACATTTTCATTCTTGAATTATTCATGAAATTCATGAAAGCTTCTATCTCTCTGGGAGCATAGATCCAAAAGGCTGGCACCCTTCACAACTCCTCTGCTATCCTCTTCTTTGAATTATGACCATCTGCGGGCTGGTCATTTGGGTAGATTTCCAGAAGGCCTTGTAAAGTCCAGCCCTTAACTTCTTTCATTCTATCCCAAGGATCCAATTTTGTGATCATCTTAACACATAATATTTTTTGCCAAAATTGGCAATTGATCCAAAGCTTCAAAACAGAGATCTGGAAAATCCAGTATCCTTTACCTGTCTGACTGTTTCCATTTATTCTCAGCTCATCTAATCTATAAAGACCATTCTTGCTTTCCCACAATACCCAAGTTCTGTTCCCATCTTATAGTCATGGATAAAGATTTTCCTCTTCTTGCAAATCCAAAGAACTTTATCCACACTTGTATTCTTTTAAGGTTTTAGTCCTCAGGATGGGTTTTTAATGAAGGCCTTCCCAAAACTATACACACTAAAGTTCCCACAAAATGTGTGCCCATAAGCCTCTTTTATAATATGTGTTGATTTCTAACATACCTGAAATTGGTTTATATTATGTGCATAGTGTGTTCTGAGGCATAAACACAAGCTTGCTGGCTATAAGCTAGATTGCTTATTTGTTGGTACATTAGGTATGACTTACATTTTGCTTACTATACAGTAGATGTACAAAAATATTTTTAATGTGGACAACATTTATTCAAATGCATAAGTTAACATTCTCATGGGTTGTTCAGTGAATATGACTTCTATTTATAAAAAAAAATTGTAGATAGTTATATCATTATTTTTGGTTGTTCTAAGACTTAGTAATGTGTCATCAGCAATAGTGTTTCTTGCAGGATCCCCCAACTATTTTATATACATACAATCCAATTTGTATCAACAAATGCAAATCACCTCAGAATATATAGAACTCTGTGTTCTGGCATGTAAAGAAAATGTTCTTGGATAACATTTGAGCAGGCTATGGTAGCTACATATATCATGTTCATTTTGACTACAGTGTGAAAGCAGAATTTTGCTTTGCTAAAGCAACAGGTAGAATAAGGAGAAACATAGAATAAAAGAACATGATTTCTTTACATTAGACAATGCATCACAGCATAAACAGGAATTTAGGCACAGAAAGAGGTCAGTTTCATTTAGAAGAATAAGGATGAACAACGGTTGAAACAGTAAATCCCACAATTAATAAATAATGAAATACAAATTAAACAACCAGAGAAGGATCAAAGAATGTCTAAATCCAGTCATAATCATATTGGCAAAGAAGTGAAAGTGTGGTTGTGTGACAGAAACAGACTCGGGTTTGAGATTCTGAAGACAAAGAAGACTCTTCTTGTGAAGATTAAAGAAGTTGTTGGAGCTTACAGATGTTGGTTCTGCCCCTAAGAAGCCTTGGTATCAGACTTGATATGGCAAGGCGTTGAGGTCTTCATCAGTCTCTTCTTTCTGAAGTTATTCACCTCCTCACCATTGTGCTCAACCCAATTTCAGCTGTTCAACACTTCTCTGCAAAGCACTTTGATGACTTAGTGCTGAGCTCAACTCATCTCCTGCCTCTCCTTTGCCCCTCCATGTATAAATAGAGAAAATTTGCTTTGGTCTACCACATGTTCAATTACCTCTTCAAGTCTCAGTATGTAAAAAAATTATTCAAATGTGGCCAATGAGATAACAATATGATAACCACTTTCATACACACATATCTCCTGAATTGATTAAATTTTAATGAAAATTATTGTTTACTGAAGTTTTAGATTATTATGCTGCTCTTCTTAAGAGCTGAGTCAATATATTGGAGTAAAACTTTATTTGTAAAAAGTCTTTGAATTTCTTTTTCCGATGTACTTTTTAAAGTATCTCATTATCTTGAAATATTGCTTTGTAATCCTTTGTAATATTATTTATGTGCTGAGTACAAGAACAGAAAAAAGACATCTCAGCCTGGGACTTTAGAAAGTACTCAAATTTTGGGCATCAGTGTTAAACCAAACTCATGAAGGATTTATGTAGATAGCTTTCACAGATATATTTGATCTTTTTTAGAAGCATATGGAAATGCATATTTAATTTGTCAGCATTTTGCAAATCACACCCCTTCAGAATAATTTGCAGAGTATAAATGCCTCCATATGCTAACTTGGGTTTGTCTATTATGGCAGGAATAAAGAAAGAAAGAGCCACACGTTATTTTGGTGGCAGGAGGGCACTTTGAACTATGGAGGAGCGTTTATGAGTGCAATACCCCTTACTCAAATAGCTCAGGATTAAGAAGTCTCAATTTACAATCTGTTTTTCAATCACATTGAATGGACTCTGGTGAAATCTTACTAGGACTACAAACCCCTCATTGTGAAAAAAAGAAAAATGTGTCACATGCTTTTTTTTTCCTGCTTAAATTGCTGTTTTAAGTCTTTTGACACACCAACCAAAGCTGATAAAAGCAGAAAATTATATGTAAACCAAACTATTTCTTTATAGTCTTAATAGTGGCAGGTAAAAGTGTAGTTTCCACCCAAGCAAATTATTTCTTCTGACAAAACAAACAGGCAAAATGAAACTAGACCCTGTGGGTCAGCCGTTTGCTTCCAGAACTATATTCAGTGGGTGTTGAACATACCAGAATGTGCTGGTCCTGTGAGTGATGAGGCAATTTCCCAAGCTGCCCCCAGCACAGCAGACTTCTACCCTAGATCTTCTGGCAATCGTACAGAGCTGGGGAATACATGTGACTTCCCAATAATGCTGTCTAAATTTTTAAGAAAAATAACCCTGAAGATTTCAAAGGTCACTTTCTCTACAGAGCTTGACATAATTAACACAGGAGCTGAAGATCTTTGACAAGTTTTACTTTTTAAGTCTGAAAGGTTCATTGACCTGTGTGGTGCCTTCTGAGACCCTAGATTTGCAGATGTAGAGGATAAAATAAAATCTGAAGCTTCAAAGGACTTCATCATTCCCAAATTAATGATTATGTCATCATTACCAGTGAAGACTAATGTGTTAGCAAGAAGGGCCATAAGGATCGTACAATGTCAATAATTACTATTTGGCTTCCTTTAACAGCTGGCATTATTTATTTCTTGAGTAGAAAGAAATCAAGATGATTAACCAAATTTATTTTTAATTGTGATCACACCTCAGTACAAATAAGTTATTTTTATGGTAACACCTTAAATTTACCATATGGGAAAGTTTTTTGAAAATTTCACACAATAAAACCTGATGGGGCTGTGGAGAAGGATAAGTGAGTAAACTTGCTGCACAAGAATACTAAACTAAGTTCAGAACGTGAACACACACATAAAAATCTGATAGGTTGGTAAGTAGAAGACAATGGCTAGTACTGGAGACCTAGCTCGCTAGTGCTGGTGAAGTCATGGTTATTGCAGGAGAATCTGCAACTACAACTTCACTAAACTCACAGAATCTCTCACAGAAATCTGTCATCACAGCCATATATCAGTGTAGGTCTCACTCCTCTTCAAGGAAACCTCCTTTTGCAACAGGTGGAGACCAGGACAGAAAAATACAACTGTTCAAAATGAAATATTATGGACCTCAATCACAATGGACACATCTATAGAAACTGATCCTAGAACTAAATCTTAGAGGAAACATTGTGGGAAATGGAATGGAAATATTATAAGAGCCAGAAGATCGGTGGGGTTGCTGAGAGTATTACCACAAGCTACAGCTACAAAATCTCATCAGGATCCTTATCCAAAGATGACCTGAATGAAGACAACACCAGTGGACTTGACAAAGTGGATTGGGGAAAGCCCACAGGTCTTAACCTTACAAAAATCACTATAGGCAACCGAATAATAACTCATGGGAGAAGTGGTCTTCTTCTCACTTGCACACTAGTTGGTTGTCCAGTGTCAAATATTCAGCACTAAAACATGTATACAAATAACATTGTATGAACTGAACAGGCTATATTTAAGAATGTATATGTATATGTATATGTATGTGTATGTGTATGTGTACATATACACATACATATTCATACATACATGCATATATATGAAAAACAGTCATCAAATAAAAATGCTATTTGAAGGAAATTGGGAAGGAGTATATGGGAGGGTTTTTTTTTGTCAGTACTTTTTTCAGATTTTAAAATAATTTTTACATAAAACTGTATGAATATATTTTTTAGTCAGTACTTGATTTTTTAAAGGTTTGATAGTATGCATTGAAAACTTAATAGTTACAATGAGCATAAAGTACATGTAAAACAAAATGTAACATGGAAATAGTCAAAGTTTTCTTGTTGTATAGAGATTTTTTTGTTTTGTTTTGTTTTCTTTTCTTTATTTCTTGGACTTCATACAGTCTGTGAGTTGTTGGGAGGGTTTTGAGAGAGGAAAAGGAAAGAAGAATTCTATAATTTTATTATTTCAGTAATAATAACAATAACAAAAATGAAGGTGACAAATCCCAGATCATGAACAACTATGCATGTAAACATTAAAAAAGAAGTCTGATATAGCCATGGGCCTGTAACCCGAGTCTTGATGGAAGAAGACAGGTAGATATCACTGGAGTCTCACTGGCCAACTAGTGTAGCCAAATCAGTGAACTCTAGGCTGAATAATAAATAGTCTTTACACAGCCCGATAGTAATGTCCTATCACTGAAGATCCACTTTTATCATCGAATACAGAGAACTCAAGCTTATGCCCAACTTATAAACTTCATCCTTACTGTCCAGTATTCATAGTGTTGGAGGATGCTCTGTTTGCTCCCAGAGAAGAAAATAAAACTCTGTCTCAGCTACAAGTGTTACGACCTACCAAAGTGACCCGTCTAGAAAACATACTTGTCTGATAGTGGCACAAATGCTCTGGTGGTAACCAATCACTTCTGATTGCCTATAAAGCCCAATCTATAAGTTATAATTTGTGTCTGATACTGTTAAATGGTCAAGAACCTGAGAGAAGGTGGGTCATGGTCCCTATTAGTAAACCTGATGCCATTATTCTGATAAAGGAACACATCAATGAGGTGGTTCCTAATGACACTGCTGTACCTACAGATCAGAGCATCACTGAACGCTCCTCAGAAGCTCCTTGCAATGGGTGAAAACTGGTGCAGATGAGCACACATGGACAATGTGCAGAGGATGAGGGACTAGAACACTCAGCCTTACTTGGGACGGCATTATCAAATCCTTCCCTGAACAATCAGGGATCTGTGTGGGAGAGGAGCGTGAAAGACTGTAAAGTTCAGAGTTGGTGGACAATGCCAAGGGAGCAGTGTCATCCAGACACAATAGAACTGATGAAATGTAAACTCACAAAGACAGTTGCAGATTGCACAAATTTGCACAGAGTAAAAAATCACACACAAATTTCAGCAGCAACTGAGAAGGGGAAGTAGACACACACTGCTATACCTAACCAAGAATCTATTTACCATTGATACATTCGGAGAAAGGGAAAATCAGTTTTCTTCACTGGAGTGTCACTGGGTATATGAGCCACACACCCATGCAAGCCAGATGCTCAGAAATAGTCAACAGAAAATGAAATCTATTTTATTTTTTGTGATTTTATTTTTTGGTCTTATTGGTTTTGTGGTTTTATTTATGCATTTTTTCTGTGTATGTGAGAGAGAGGGGGGGGGGGAGGGAGGAAGGGAGGTGGGGACACAAAGGGATGGGTAGATAATAAGGTTGGAAGCAACTTGGAGGAGTTGGAGAAGGGAAAGAAATAAAAAAATAAGGTGAAGAATGACAGCAGATACTGACTAATCTCTGCTTCTTTGGGGAGATCTCAGTCATCCCCTCTCTCCTGTCCCCCCCCCATCACACAGATACAAAGGGACACACGTACTTACATGGGACACACACAAACACCTTGCCAATTGATAAGAATACTAATTTTGCAAGGTTTAATCTTAAACCTTAGTAATTAATAAATGAAAACAGAGCTGTATATCATGATTGCATAAATGGATATCCTGAAAGAGACTTGTTTGCTTTCAGACTCCATATACTTACAACTTTAGGCCCAAGTCTGAATACAGATGTAACTAACTAGCTCAGTGTGGCTTCAAGGCTGAGAGCTTATAATAATCCCGATTTTACTATTGATAATAATTTAGAAAATCTTACAGAATGGGGATAAAGGACAATCTGATGATACTGAGGCAGGTTTAAAATGTTCAGCCAATAACATTTCCATGAAATTACCAGGGAAAGGAATAAAAAAGGTTTCCTTGAAATAACCTTAAGAAATGTCATTTAAGCAATTCCTTCTTCCTTTTATACCTCCTATGGATGGAATTTGTGGAGTGAATTTCTCTTACAGACAACAATTTCAGGTTTCAAAGTAAAAGAATAAAGGTAATCACTTAGTTAATATTGCATTCTATTTGACAGAGAAATCGCAGCTGTAAGTTCTTCTCCTGACGTGAGCTTACACCAAAAAACCCTGAGCATTTTCCCTTCCATGATAAAATCAGTCGGTAATTACAAATTGTCTTGGGATACAGATTATACCTTACTATTGTCTGTCATTTACATCAATTATTGCTTAAGTGGCACTTTCCCAAATGAACTGCAACACTTTATAAGTTTACATTAGAATTTTTATTTTCTTGAGGTCCCTTCACAGTAGTGCAGACCTAGATCACAGTAGAATCACAAGGTCAGCACCAGCCTAGACCATAGAAAAAGGACATTTTCTATTTATAAAGAAGGTTTTTTTTGTTTTTATTGTTTTTGCTTTTTTTTTGTTTGTTTGTTTGTTTTTGTTTTGCAGCAGTTTCTTGATCAATACAATTCCCATTAAAAATCCAACAAAATTCTTCATATATCTTGAAAGGACAATTTTCAGCTTCATAAGGAAACACACACACACACAACAAACCTAGCATAGATAAAAATAAAAAATCCCAACTAATGAAAGAACCACAAGAGGTATCACCACCCCTGATTTCAAGTTGTGCAACAAATATTTAACAATAAAAGAAGCATTGGATTAGCATAAAAACAGACACATCAATCAATGTAATTGAAGATTCAGGTATGCAGACACTTGATTTTGTTTTTAATAAAGAAGCTAGAAATGCACACTGGGAAAGAAAGACAGCATCTTCAGTACCTGGAACCGGTCAGACTGGATAGCTGCATGCAAAAGAATCCGATTGGATATGTACTTATCTCCTTGTTCAAAACTCGACTACAAATGGCTTTAACTCTCTGGCTGGAGCCAGATACACTGAACTCATGAGAAGAGAAAGTAGGAGAATATCTTTGAAGTCACTGGCACACCAGATGCTTTTCTGAAGAAAACATTGTTAGGACTGTCACTGAGATCAACAACTAATAAAGGGGACCTCATCAATCTTCAATATTTCTTGTTTTAGATAAAGGTGCAGCCTGCAGAATGGAGAAAGATTTTCACCAACTATACATCCAATAGTGATAGTGAGTTAATATCCAAAATAAATGAAGAACTTACAAACTAGATATAAAAAAAAACAACCAAACAAACAATCCAATTAAAGATTGGTGTACAGACCTAAATAGAGAATTCTCAATACAGGAAGCATAAATGGCTGGGAACCACTTAAAGAAAATTTTAATATCTTTAGTCTTCAGAGAAATGCAACTCAAAAATACTTTGAGACTTCATCTTACACCCGTCAGAATGGCTAAGATCAATAAACAAGTGACAGCTTATGCTTGCAATGATGTGGGAAAAAAGAAAGCACTCAAGCTATCCTAGGTAGATCAAGGGAAGGAACTGGGTGGGGTGAGGAAGGGGAGGGGAGTCAGATGCGGATCAAGTATTCCTACTTTGGTATCAATCCTCTCATCCTTCATTGCTAGCTTTTCTCCATCTCCTCCTACTAGAAGAGCAGGATAGAGAGAACAGAAATGGGTCAGTGGTAATCTTTGGGAAGTGCCAGAGACCTTGGATGGGGGCCAGCCTGAGGGTGTTTTGGGGGGCCACTCTAGCTGAGACTCTTAGCAGTGCAGTATATGAATCCTGATGTGATCATTTTCTGTAGAAAGACAGGTCTTTCATTGGAAGATGGGGTTAGCAGCTACCCACAAAAATGCCCTGCCTACAAGATATGCAGAAAAAAAGTTAAAGCAGAGAAAAACAGAGGGAATATCCATCCAGTGACTTGTCCCATGGGTAAGACCCAATCCCTGAACTATAAATGATACTCTGTTATGCTTGAAGACAGAAGGCAAACATAAATATCCTCTGAGAGTCTCCACCCAGCAACCAATGGAAAGAGAAGCAGAGACTCACAGCCAACATTAGATGAAACTTGGGGGTCATGGGAAAGAATTTGGGGAAGGAGTAAGAAACCCTAAAAGGAACGAGACTCCACAGGAAGATCAACAGAGTCAACTAACCTTGGGGACTCCCAGAGACTGAACCACCAACCAAAGAGTGAGCACAGGCTGGACCTAGGCCTCGTAACACATATTTAGTAGATGTGCAACTTGGTTTTCATCCAGGTTTCCCAACTGGAGTGGGGCCTGCCTTCCTGAGGATACTGTTCCCCTAATGGGCCACCTTGTCTGGCCTCAGTGGGAGAGGATTCACTTAGTTCTGCAGTGACTCTATGTGTCAGTGTGGGGAGAGGAATACTTGGGGGAAAGGGGAAAGGTAGAGATGAAGATGAGTGATATTAGAGGGAGAGTCTTCCTTCTCAAAAGAGAAGGGAGAAAAATAATGGGGGTAGAATCTGCATGAGGGTGTACTGGAATGAGAGGGGGGCTGATATTGGGATATAAAGTTAATAAACAAATACTTTATTAAAAAGAAAAGAAAAAAAAGCACTTATCCATTGTGGGTGGGAAAGCACAGTGACTTTTGAAATCAGTGTGATAGTTGTTCTGGAAGATGAGAGTCTATACACCTCAAAATTCACCTATACTACTCTTTGGCATATCTCCCCCAAAATGCTATATACCACCACAAAGACACTTGTTCGACCATGTTAATTGTAGCTTTATTCACAAAAGTCAAAAAAAAAAAAAAAAAAAAAAAAAAAAGAAGAAGGAAACAACCCAGATGTCCCTCAGTAGAAAAATAGATAAAGAAAATGTAGTATACATACACAATGAGATAGTATTCAGCTGGAAAAATAAATGAAATTATTAAACGCACAGGTAAATGGATGATGAAATTTGGTTCTTCTCCTTCTGTGTGTTTTTTTTTTTTTTTTTTTGCACCATTCTACTGTATTCATTTTTGTTTTATCTTGTTGTATTTTATTTAATTATAATTTGATTTATTTTGTTGGTATTCCTTAGAAAACTATTTGTTTTCTAATTAGTCATAGAAAAGGGTTAGATCCAGACTGGAGTGGAAACAGAAAGGGAGTTGGGAGGGAGCAGACTGAGAAGAAATGAAAATCAGGATATATTCTATGGGAAAAATCTATTTTTAATGAGGAAAAAAGGCTTTGTGCATAAAAATATTTATGAGTTATATTTATGTATCAGTTTGACACACTAACTATTACTCAGCTCACATGACAAGGCATGGAGAACTCAGGTGGCTATTCAGTAGTAGAATATTTATAGGGAGGCTTGCCATATCTAATCATTAATTTAGAAATATGAATTTACACATAACCTATATACTCACAACATATATATTTATGTAAGGATACCTAGAATTCCTCATCATTCAAAAACAGAGAAATGCCCTCTGAAATAAACTTTATTTATAATGGAGAAAGTAGCTTACTGAAGCATTACATTAAAACATTAAGTCTAAAGAGTAGAAACATGGCTCAGCAGTTAAGGGCACTGGCTGCTCTTGCAGAGGACTGATCTTCAGTTCCCAGCACCCATAAGGTAGCTCACAACCATCTATAGTTCCAGTTCCAAACGGCCTGACACTCTTTCCTTGCCTCCACAGAGTACCGGGTACTCTATGCTGCAAAGGCAAACACTCATACACATAAAGAAAATTAAAGATTCCCAAAGTGATTTAATGACAAAAATGATAGGCTGAAAAAATAAAAGATTTACATTTATAATCTGCTAAGTTAAATTAAATGATAACGCTTGAAATTATTGGTTTGCTGCTTATTTTTATGTGTAATGGTGGTTTTCAAGCATGTGTGTGTGTGTGTGTGTGTGTGTGTGTGTGTGTGTCATATGTATCCCTGGTGACATCAGGCCAGAATACACAGACAAATTGCAGTATAGACAAATGTGGAGCCCTGTGTGTGTTTTAGGATTCTAATCCTGATCCTCTGAACCAGTAGCCAGTTCACTTTCACTGAAAAGTTATTTCTCCAGCCATAAAACACATTTTTTTTTAAAAGAACAAATAATGCATCTATTGGTTATTTTGGATTTTTATTTGTTATTTTGGCAAAATACAATCCTATTCATTTAAGGGGCAACTTTTCCACAAAATCTTAGAGATCTTTTTAACAGTTTATTTTTTCTCTAAAATTTTTCACATTTCAGCTACTTGATTTAAAATTATTGTCAGATTTCTTCAACTATCTATGCTAATATTTCTAACTATGGGATATCCTTGCCCTTCATTATGAATCAACAGGTTTCCAACTTTACTTCCACTGTGAACTCTCTGGAAATATCTTACTTTATAATAAGTGCTCTTTATGCTCCTGCTATATCAACTGTTACTTATGAGACTACACAAAGTGATTTATAGAATGTAATACCAACTTAGTTGATGAAGGAGTTTGAAGTAGGAACTAATTTTATAAGTGGATGATTGACCCATAAATATTTTTTCTGGTAGGAAAATTTTTGTAATTTAGATAATGTGAAACTCTCACAATTTGAAACTTGATGAAAATAATGACTATCAATGAATTTTTCTGGCAAAAATTTTTGATTAAAATTATTACCATAGTTTAACTCTTTCTAGACAAGCACCTTTTTTTTTGTAATCTGTAGAATTCCTATTCTAAAATTATTTATATGGAGGAGAGATGAGATCATTAAGAAACTAAAACAAAGTGTACATTGTAGATACAGCTTGGGACATACCTCTAGATGTATGTGGATACAGGAAAAATTTGCATAAACCTATCTCCACAGATATCAATTGTTTACCTGGATGAAACATGATATAAGCTTCTAATCCTTAATGTCTTTTGATAGGACATTTTTGTGCACATGTTTAGTCTGTATTAGACTTCCATGAGAATTCTTTATGTACATAATAGGGGGCAAAACATCAATAGCCTGTGAAATTGGTTTTAACAGCTCACTAGAGTTAGCCAGAATCTTTTTAACTTGCACACTACTAGTAACAATAAATAGGACAAAAGCCCTTGACAAGTTTTTTTTTTAAATGCCCTCTTTATTTTAAATTTTCAATCAAATGACTCTAAGTAGTTACAAAAAAATGTGTTTGCACAAATTAGAATTAGAAAACTTTTATCAAAATTATCAATAAGCATCATTCTTGGCCACTTAAATGTCCACAAACTATCACCAATCAAAGTAAAAATTTATACAGTGGGGCACTTGAACCTGTTGCTAATAGGAGGCAACAACACTGATTACCGTGATCTCGCTGAATAACGTTAAAATTGTGAACAGAAGTCACCTTTCTGCACATCTAATCCACTGCGCTTTTCAAAGAAGGATATCCAGTTTTATTAAAGCAGGTTGGGGCTGAATACTGAATTACAGCCTGAGAAGTCCTGCAGGAAAAAACCTCACACACTGAAGTTTTTAAATCAAAGGGGCAAACAGGATACTGGGCCACACATGAAGTATAATGACTGACATTTTTAAAGCTAATACAAAGTCAAGGTCATTTGAGTGCTGTTTGTCACATGTGATGTCTCAGCATTTGTAATTTAAAGTACTACTTTCTTATTATATTATATTTGTGTAGAAAGATGTAGTATATATATAAACATTATATATAAATATATATAAAGACACATATGCATGTATATGTATGTGTATGTATGAATGCATGCATGCATGTATGTATGTATGTATGCATTGTATGTATAAAGTTATAACACTTAGAGTTACAATGCTTCCCCTTTAGAACCAGTTAGACCAAGGCTTTGATCAGGGGAATTCAAGAGACCTTCCTAACAATTTAGGCTATAGCTACTGTCCTAAGTTGCCTTCCAGAACTTGAAGGTAAGACCTATTGCTGAAGAAACCACTTCAGACACAGTACCTAAAGGACAGAAGCAGAAATGGACCTAGAAACCTCCTACCCAAGGACTATCTGTCACAGTGGCTAAAAGTGCTATGTACCAAGACCAGGAAGTAACTAGTAGTCCCAGCCACCTGTAAAGCCTATGAACTACAACAATGCCCAGAATAGCAAAGGAACCCAAAAGGCATAATACTGATACTTATGACTTTGGGTGTGACCAGCACCTGTCTCGAGAGGTTTAAGGTCCACTCACTGGCAGGGAGATCCTAATGGGTGCTGTAAGCCTAGCCAACTACTGGCCACTAGTCAGGTCCTGAATCTTAGAGCATAATGAGCAACTGGCACTGCTCTAAACCAATATGATTCCCAATGGCATTTTAGGTATTTATCCTCCTCATACCTCCAGAAAAGAGTAAATCTTCACTTCTCGTGAAAGAAGCATCTCTTCGTGGTAGACCTAGATCATTAAAAATGGAAAGACTAACAAAGACTGGGGAGCCCAACCCCAATTTGACCATCTGAGCAAAGTGTGCACAATGGTAACCCCAGTGACATGCCCATGTCGGTGGTGGAGGGAGATCTCACAAGGTCTCATGTGATAAGGTGCTATAGATAATTAATGGCTGCCGAGAGAGGGAGAATCAGTCTTCTCTTGGGATAAATGCACTGATAGGTTATTCAGTCCTGAGTGGTCAGCCCTAAACAATATGTATAAGCAACCCTAAATGGACCAAGCAAGTTATGTTTATATAAACGTACTCATATATATGTGACAATTACAACTGAAGGTCATGAGGTTGAAAAGAAAAAGAAAGGCCTGGGAAGAGATGGGGGGGTTAAAAGAAAGGGTGACAGTGATGTAAATGTAATATTTACATCTGAAATTCTCAAAAATTTAAATTAAAATATAGTCTCATATTTAAGGGCAGTTGTCAACTTTGGAATTGAGCTGCAGCCCATCATAAGTATCTGCTGAGGGGTTCTCAATATGTAATTTATTCCTAGCTAGTCATAATATATCATAATTCTTAAGTGTGGGTGAGGTTAAAATGTGACATTGCAGCGAGAAACGCTTTTGATGAGCTAGGAAGGTGACATTGCTCCAGTTCTGATCTTTGCAGAGAAGACTGCCCCAGCCCTCTAACAGTCTCCTTATCCACAAAAAACTTAGATATACCTTATGTAATTATCTATAGATAATGTCCAATAAGTGCCTTGTAACAACAGCAACACTGAGTAAAATTCTTGGTATAGATCTGATGAGTCAAATTACACACACACACACACACACACACACACACACACACAAATCCAAAATTATGTAGCAAATACTAACTTTCTAGAATGCACTTCACTTCCTGGGATTCATTGCACACCAGATGGACCACCTATTTCTGCATGGCTGTTCTTCCCACATCAATAATGAACATCTAAAATTTCTCTAAATTTTACCATACACCTGAAATTACCCTACCTTTACTCTCACCCACACTCTGTTCTTTATCTCTTTGAAATCATTTATTATCACACTGTTGCAGCAAGTACCTCTTACTATGGTTGAAAGAGGAATACACACACACACACACACACACACACACACACACACACACACACACACACATGCGTGGACAATTTATCTGAAATAACATCTTTTGACCACTAGATGTCAGCCTTTTCAAGCAACTAAGCTGACTTTGCTAATTGTGTCAGGATAGCCTTTAAATTCTTGCATTTGAATTGACGTTTTTAATATGATAATGAATATTTTAACAAAAAATGACAAAAGCCAACTCTTGCTGCACTTCTATGATTCTGGGGGAAGGTATGGCAATTAGAAGTCTTACTAAACATAATTAAACAACTGAAACCTCAGAACAAATTAATAATACAATTATTAATTGGTAATAAAATTAGCATAGATACTTTGAAATTCAATTTGTATGTGATATCTGCATGATAATTGTATTCACAGAAACAGCATCCTTTCATTTCAATATAGCTTTACTGAGCATTGTGGAACCAGTCTAATTGAGTGTTGTGTTTTGACATTCTCAATCCTCCTCTAACATTTTCCCAGGGATGCTCTTTGATATGCAGAAGCACAAAGAAGAAGAATAAACTGCAAAGCACAACGTGAAACTTCGGCAAAGCACTATATTCCCATCACAAACAAGAACAGGGCGCCGGGCTCTCACCAAGTCTGCAACATCCCTTGCCTATAGAGCTCTAAGTCTCTAACACAAATTAGCACATGATCCAGGGCTTGGAGCAGGGAATTACACCTGGAAGCCGGAAGCCCTGGAGTTAGTCATCCTGACATCACTTTAAGAACAGGAAGAAATGAACAACAAACAGACAAGCCAAAGCCAGTCTTCTGTGAATGCAGCTTGGCTGGTTAAGCCTCATATAAGCCCATCCATATTCCAGGCTGACTAGCTAAAAAGCAGTACATCAGAATATAATCTTTCAGAAACACCAAGCCACAGCCTATACAAATACAAAATAAGCATCAAAACAGGAACTTCCTTTTCAGTATGGTTGACACACATGTCATGAGTGAGGTTCTCAGGAGGCTGAGGTAGAATATTCTGATTTCCAAACATAGTCTGCCTTGAAAATCTAAAAGAGGAAGGAACCAAGGAAGGGGAGGGAGAAAGGGAAGAGGAAGAAGAAAGAGAGAAGTAAAGAGTAGGCGATAAGGTCAGTGAGAGAGAATTTAGGGAATAGTAATTCTGTCAGTCCTTCAGATGTCCATTGAAACTGGTGAGAATGATCTGATGTCCAAGAAGGTCAGAAACCATAAACTCCGGGGTTACCATTTGTGCTTGAGAAAAGATGCCGTCACTTGGGAAAAATGTTACATATTCACTGGGAGTCGCTCCGTACCCATCCAGTAAGGATGAGAGAATGTCTTAATGCCAGTTTTAGAAATGTCACCCACTGTTACTCTTCCTACAGTCTTGAAAATATTTGTGTAACTGTATATGAATTGGCGACATATAATAAAATTAAGTGGCAACATGTAGTGCCTTGGGGTACAATAGATTCTTTTTTTCCTCGGAAAGCTTGTGCCTTTAATAGAGGCTGACATTATTCCTTTAGGGGATGTACATGAAAATGTGGAAATATTGTTGACGTTGCACACCAGAAAGACACTGGGATTTAGGAATTCCACAGAGCAAAGTACAGATGAGCATCCTCAGCCCTTTCTGTTCCTCGTGTGCTGAAAGAGAAATCAAGGGCAACACACCTCTGCTGATAGCTCAGAGTTTAACTCCTAGCATGGCCTATAAATTACTTTCTCCTCTGACCATCTGTCACCAGTTTGCCCTTCAACTTGATATCACACATCAGGTCTTCTAACCCAATTTAAATAACAAGGCATATGAAATGGCTGAGATAGTTATTTGTAACACACAAGTTTAAAAAAAATTAATGTAGAAAACAAGTTAGATGAAATGATAGCAACATCTGTTGTGTTGTATATATGGATGTGTGTAATGTATGTGTGTGTGTTGTATGTGCCTGTATGTTTCAATCACGTGTTTGGTATATGCCATTGTACACATGTAGGGAGTTCAGAGGACAACCTTGGATATCTATCTCCATGTTTGCTTTCTTGCTCACTGTGACATATGCCAGGAGTGCTGGCTGGCCTCTGAACTTCTTTGCACCTACAACTATGCCACAGGCAGGTTGGTGCTACAATGAATTTGAAACCACATCTGGATTTTTATGCATGCTGGGAATACCACTGTTGGTCTTCATGCTTGCACAAGGGCTTTGGCCTCTGAGCCATCTTCCTGGCCTATAAGCATAAGGACCTGTGTTCAGATCTCTAGCATGTATGTGAAAAGATGGTGGGGAGAATGCACAGTGCCATTCCTAGACTTGAAAGGCAGAGACAAGAGTATCATGGGAACTTGTTCTTCATCTAGCCTTGCGGGTCAGTGATCTCCAGGCTCACTGAGAGACCCAGTCTCAAAATATAAGGTGGAAAGCAACAGAGACAGAGACCCAAAATCAACATCTGGTCTTAACACTTAGGGAAATATATATGCATGCAAGCACCAACACACAACACATAACACACACATTCCAACACACACCAAAATAATGACTTAAATATGTTCAGTATTCTCTTAATATGCACTATAAATTCTTCTCTAAAGATTTGGGATATCAAGAACTCTTTAATGCACTGACAGCAATATATTCAAGGGAAAAAGATGCCCGGCTAAATACTTGTCCAAAGAAAAAGCACCTTTTAATTTTAGAAGCTTGAAATCTTGAAGAGACTTCAGACATGATTAAGTAACATACAGAAAATGATCTTACATTTCTAGGATTAATCTGCAGAGAACTGCAGAAATGGGAGGTGATCCAAGGTCTAGTAATTGAGATGTAATTTCTTTAAAGGTTAAATCACTGAGCCAGTGGCTAAGGGATACAGGAAAGTAGCCAATGGTACTGCATCACAGAGCTGCATTCTCTGTGACCTCGTTGAACACACCCCAGAACAAACACGAATAAGATGCAGAATGATAATGTTTCATCTCCATACCAGAAGAAAATAAGACACACAATGAGTTCTCTCATCTAATAAAAGTGCACAAATGTGTTTGTGTATTCCATTTGTATTGACACTTATTCTAATGTAGGAAGAGATGCATGGACCTGCTGGTATTACTTTTACATAACCAACCATTGTTCAGTGTTCAGGTTTATTCAGGTTTCATGTAAAACTGAGTCTTGCAGGACAGAAGATGTTCCTGACAAGCCAGCTTGTGACACCGGCAGCTTTAAAGGCAGATGAAATTTGAGTAACAAGACACAGAGGCCTTTATTAGGCACAGTCTGTTTGTTTTTCATTGATATTAATGAGGAAGGAGAAATGTTCTAATGTATAGCTTTTTCCAATAATATTTTCCTCCTTCCCAACGATAATTGAAGACAGTTCTGGTATGCAAATGAAGATGTGATGAAGTCTCAGACTTCAAAGGGAGTGGAAGGAGAAAGGGAAAGGAGTCGGAAAACAGGGAACTAGAAAAAGAACTGCTCCCTCTTCTCACCCCCAAGGAAGGTTGAGAGTAGGACCACGGGGCTACCCACTCTTAGTTTACCTACCTCAAATAACTTAAAAAAAAAAACCTCAAAACAGGCCCGGTAGGTGTAAACATAGCAGCTATAGCGTCCCTTGTCCCAGGCCTTTACCCTCTCACACCCACACACTTGCCCTATCCCCATCATTCTGAAGAGACTCTACATCCAAGAGGTCTAATAGGCCTGAGGAATTTGAGCGTTCATCTTATTTTGTTCATGCTCCTCTTTCAGTGAATGTCCCTGCATCCCTCTTCCCTACACAGCAAGATCTCCCATGGACAGATGTGAAGTAGTGGAGGGTAAAGTAGATAGGGTAGTGGAGGGGTCCAGCCCTACAGAGCTTTTCTGCCTCATCCATCCCTTAACCTAGCTGAGCCAAAATCACTAGTGTAGAAGATGGAGGTGATGATGAAGAGCTAAATCTGGGGCTGGGATTGCCGAGACACTGCCACTTGCTCTACAATGACTTTGCTTCTCACCCAGTCTCTTGAGAGAATTTTTCATGAAGTTGACCTTTCCACTGACAACTTGTAACTGCTACTGTAGTTCCCACTTCTACGAAGCCAGCTCCTCCTTTGTAGTGAAGGTCCAAAGCCAGCGTGACCTAGAGTAGCAACTTCGCCACCCCTCCTGCCTCCTTTCTCAGGTTTCTTGCAAGAAAGGCCAAGGTACCTGAGACCCCTCTCCATCTCCAACAACCCCAACATGGCCTTGATATTTCTGTACCTTCTGGTTCTTCTGCTTTTCATTCATTTTCCTCCTCAGTTTGGGTTTAGCTATTGTGCCCTGGAATTGGGCAGCCAGTTGTTCGTGTATGCCCTGAAGGGACTCATTGAGTTTTGCCAGACAATGATCTCTCCCCTTCCTCCTCCTACTCTTTCTCCTCTTTCTTTCCTCCTCCTTCCCAGAGGAGGGGCTCCAACTCTACTGCCCTTACTCTAAAGATGAGCTGGACAACTCAGAGGGCAAAGCAATAGGAACTTGATAAAAGTCCAAGGTTTCAATGGTTCATCTGGCACCTTGGAACTGGGAAAGGTAAATACAACCTGTGACTTCTGAACCATGGCCACAGCATTGTGATTTCGGTCAGGAGACAGATTGTACTCACAGCAATTGGCACGTAAGTCTAAGCAGCACACTTAAAAATGTAAATTTCCAGAGGACTTTTGCATTATACCATGGGCTCTCCATGGTTGCAGGAACTCATTTTGCATTGAAGGTTTCTTTTGTTTTTTTCTTTTTCCTTTTTTTTTTTTTTTGGATTACACTTCCTATTCAGCCTATTGAAGTCTTTGGAAAGCAATTTATTTCTGAGAAAGCACAGCGCTATTAATGGAGTGATAAAATAATTATAATTTAATGCAGATCCTGTTCATGAGTAGTTTTAGGAATGTTTAACATCCTAAGAGTACAGATCAATTCATTCAGAAGAGAATAAAAACATGGAGACACTACTCACGCAGGCTTGATGGTATGAGCATGTTTCTCATGGATGAAGGCGCCAGCCAGACCTCCAGCTCCTGAATTTAAATACTGGAAAAGAAGTTACATTTCATGGGTTTACCTGAATACATGAGGAAGACAGTAACACTATTCGTATTTCACTTGTTTTAAATGAACCCATAACTTTTGACCAGTTCAAAATTTGTGATTATTTGAGTTTCTGTAGAAAAACAGAATATTATGGTGGTTGGGAGAGGGAGCACCTTCATGGAAGCAATGGGAGAAGGAGGTGGGATGGACTTTGGGGAAAGAGGATAATATGTGAAATGTAAATACAGAGAATATCTAATAAAAAAGAAAAAATGAAACTGATAAAGAAATTTCAGTTTCAGTGGAATTTGAATTGTAGGACTTGGTAATAGGTTTATTGTTTCAGTGGAATTTGAATTGTAGGACTTGGTAATAGGTTTATTGTTCATAAAATCTCTTTACCTTTTTTTTCTGTGTTTAATAAATATTACATAAAATGTGAAATAATTTAAAGTTAAGGAAAACAGAATATTGTGCCTTACTGTTAAAGAAAAACACATGAAAAACATTACTAAGTTGAAGATATGAGGCTATGTTATTTTCACCAAATTTTACTTAGATAGTTGAGGTAGGAGAGTGGGGCAGAGCGAGGCTCTGCAGAACACTGCACATATCAAAACCTTAGCTGGCCTAACTCCCTCTTGTTGGACCACTAACTCTACCACCACTGCAGGTCCAGACAAGATGCAAGAGTCTGTCATCTAAGTGACCAGTGACTCCTAAAGTGCTAGCACACAGCCATCAAGGGAGATGTAAATGCTCAAAACACATATGTGCAATACTTAAAATTGTATATAGAATTACATTCAACAGACAGATTATGCATGGAATGCTCAAAACAAAAAAAAGACCTTGTAGAGTAGAGCCATTCAACATAGTTTTTTTTTTTTTTTTTTTTTTTTTTTTGCTCTTCAACACTTCTTTCTTTAGAAAATGACCTTTTTTTAAAAAAAAACACAGCTGTTTTGGCTGCTCTTCATGTATCTGTGTTTTCCCACATTGTGTCATGCCCTGTATCACTCCTGTGTAGCAGCTAAACTAAGTTTTAACAGATTTCAAAGCATTTATTCAAATGCTCTATGTCAAATAATTACTGATTGATAAATGTAGAAATAGTGTAACTTAGTTTTCATATCCACAAAAACTAAAGGCATCAATCAATAAGAGTTAAGCTCTAAGTATGGAGTCTTTCTCTATATTTAATTTATTTTTGTAGTAGCCTAGACATTTTAATGAATAAATTTTCTACAGTTGTAGGAATAATAGAAATATGTTATTTTTTATGTTCCTCTATCATATAACCTCGCTAGTTCCTAAAGAAGAAAGTAGGGCATCAACAGAAATAGAATGTAAGTTGTGGACCAAGAGTTTTCTTTAGATTAAAACCAATGTGAAATAGAAGATGTCAGGCATTAATGCCTACCTTGTAGGAGCACCAGCAGGCAAAGTCAACACCCCAGTCATGTAAGTGGAGTTCAACATTTCCAACTGCATGAGCTAGGTCAAAGCCAACAAAACAGCCCTTGGGAAGAACATACAAGGTTTCAATTTGTTTATTGACTAGGAACAGTAAGTACAAATGTCTCAAGCCTTATTGCAACATGTTGAACAGAAGCATGTCCCTCTCTGATGCCCCAGCTCACAGCATTTGACCCATAACTTTCTCAACCCTGTGGGCAGCCCTCTAGACAAAAGCCATCTTCATAAAACCATTTCTTCCACTGCACTGACATTTTCACATGCCATGCAAAATGAGGATCGGGGTTACATTTCAGGTCCAGCAGGAGAAATTAAGTCAGCACTGCCCAACTGGACTCCCTTGAGTACACTTACTTCAGAGTTCATATGTGAGAAATAGGAAGGGTTTGCTTAAACTCTACCTGTGAATATTATAAGAGTAGTAGCAGCATGTCCCTGTCCCCAGCAGATTCAGAGATTAGTTTACAAGGACACCCAGGCTTCAGAGCCAAAGACCCCTTCCTACCCTCCGCAATAGAGCAGCAGGTAGTGACTAGAAACAGAATGCTCTAAGATCTATACCTTTCGACTCAGTATATCTTTCCTCACCGTCACCCTGTAAGCCTTCCTTTTCTCAGACATCCTTCCCTAGTCCCCTTCCACTTATGCGCACACGTTTCCTGCTTGTCTTGCTTTTGTTCTTCTGTTGTTCAGCTGCTTTGGGGGGTGTTGTTTTATTTTGTTCCATCCAGTTTACTCTATTGTAATCTAATGTCACT
Organism: Micromys minutus; assembly: GCF_963924665.1. NCBI lineage: Eukaryota > Metazoa > Chordata > Mammalia > Rodentia > Muridae > Micromys > Micromys minutus. Next base: position 18,728,822 of record NC_137982.1, on the reverse strand, counting down.
TATTCTAGTCTAGTCTGGACTACTCTATTCTTTTATGATGCTCCATTTCATACACTCTTCATTGCACCTATGACTTTTTTTCATGTTCTCGTTCTCAGCATCCATTTCTTTTCATTCTTAATTATAACATTCCATAAATGTAATAATCTCTAAATTCTGCAGATCCTATTTTTCAACTAGGATCTTTCCCACCTAGCTACTTTGCCTGTCTTAATTTCCTTCCTTCCAAGTCAATCTAATACTAAATCTTCTACTTATTTACTGGACTCTGCTCCCCTTTTCAACCATTTTAACTAAAATCTGAGTATACTTTAGTCTATACATAATTGTTTTTTCTGCAGTAGTCCTTCAGGCCTATGTTAGTATGAAAATTACATAATGGTAATGTCAAACATGTCCTCTCATTCTCCCAGTTAATGTCCTGCTGAAGGAATTATACAGAGTTTTTGTCAGTAATCTGGAGCTCCAAATGTTAAAAAATTATTTTCTGAATTAAACAATCTATATACTTCCTTATTGAAATCCACATGAACAGTATAAATCCTCCAACCAAAAGAATATAGTTGACTAAAATTAAGCCAAGTGAAGAAGTCTCCCCAAATGTATCTTTCTCAATGCATTAATAAAAAGAAACATTAACAAACAAGACAACGTAACTCCTTCAAAAATAGTAACTCCTGCAGAAATGGCACCTAGTGTGATTAAGTTAGATGAACTCCTAGACAGACAACTTAAAATTATAATCATAAACTTGTTCAAAGACACAAATAGCCAAACACCATAAGGAAGGGGCTAGATGATATGAAAGAAGAATTCAAAAAAAGAGAAACATTGAAGAAAAACCAATATGATATAAAAGTAAAATAAGATCACAAGTAACTAAATTGAACTTTAACAATGTCTCAGCAATAGAATGGAACAGTAAAAAAATAAAACACTGAGCTTACAAACAAGAAGGAAGGACTAGAGGAATCCAACAAGGAAAACGAGCAAATGATATTAGTGAGAATCCCAAGATGTATGGGCCCCCTCTAAGAAGTCCAGATTACAGGCTGTAGTTATAAGAGAAGAAACTTATCTTAAAAGTATAGGAAACAATTTCTAAAGAGTCAGGATAGGAAAATTGTCAGAGTTCAGAAAAGAGATGCATGTCCAGAATGATAAGGCCTAAAAGAACTTGCGCCAATCATATTCTCATTGGAACATTATATAAATGGGGAAAAGAAAGCAGCCTAAAAGTTGCAAGGGAGAAACACCAAGTCACATCTTAAGGCCATCAGAATACCAGTAGATTCTTCATCTGGAAGTCTAAAGGTTGGAAGGTATTGGAGTGATATATTTTCAGTTCTGAAAGAAAATAACTGCCAATCCAGGGTACTATATACAGCGAAGATAATGGCCATAATTTAAAGAAAAATATTTTTAAAAAATTGTGATTAAAAACAGTCTAAATAAATTTATGGTCACTAAGCCAGCTTTATAGAAAATACTTAAAGACAGCCTACAGATGTAAGAGAAACATAAATCCCTCCACAAGGCTACTGAAAGGAATAAGCCATACTAAGCAATGGAGGGAAGCAAGAAGAAAAAAACCCTACAAAATCGGCAGAATGGCAGCAATCAATACACAGCTTTCAATAGTCCTGAATGTTAATGGCCTCAATTCCCTATTTTGCAAACACAGCCTAATAGATTAGATCAAAAAGTGTGTGTCATATATTTGTTGACTCCAAAACAAATACACTGTGTCACCAAATTACTACCTTAGGATGAAAGAATAGAAATCTATCCGAAGCAAATTGCCCTACAGACACCGTGCTGTTATAATGTCTGGTCTGAAAAATATAATTTAAACCAAACCTACTGAAAAAAAGTTAAAGACAACAACTCCATACTTATTAATGGAGCAATCAACCAGGGGGACACTGCTTGGTTGCAGTATATATGCCCTAAAAACTGGTATACCCAATTTAATAAGATAGGTACTATCAAAGATAAAGCCACAGATTAACACCATCACAATAGTAAATGTGACTTCAATACCCTACTCTCCCTAACTGATAGACCATTTCCCACAAAATTAATTAAATAATAAATAAATAAGGGAATATTTTAATGAAATAAAATCATAGATCAAATGAACTTAACAGACATCTCCATAACATGCTATTTAAACACTGCATTATATACATTATACATCAGGATAAAAATCAAGTTTAATAAATAGAAAGATTTTTAAATAATTCCTTGTATTCCATCTGACTACAATGCAATAGGACTACAGCAGCATGAAAAACTCTAGACCCCACACAAACTTAAGGAAATTAAATAATACACTATTTTACATTGAGTGAGTCCTTTTAGAAATCAAGGGAAAAATAAAACCATTACTAGAATTAAATAAAAATGAGAACACAATGTATCTAAAGTGATGGTAATGAAGTTTGTAGCTCTATGTGCTTAAATAAAGAAATCAAGTGATTTGTAGTTGTTGTTTGCTTTTTTGAAATATTATTTCTTAAAAAGAGAAAGAACATGAAGTTGGGTTGATGGAGGAAATCTGGAAGAGTCTGTGGGAGGGAAATGTGATTAAATATATTTAAAAATAAAAAAGTAAAAATGTAAGTGAAATGAAATAAAGACAAAAGAAAGAAAGGAAGAGAAAATGAAGGAAGAAAGAAAAAAATAAATAAAAGAAATCTCAAATTAGTAAATTAATAGACACGCTAAAAGTTCTGGAAAAATAAAAAGCACCATGTAACGGGGAATAGGAGGAATAGAAGTCATTACAATCAGGGCAGAATTTATGAAGTGAAAAACAAAATAAATAATACAAAGAATTAATAACATGAAGAGGAAGTCCTTTGAAAAGATGAACAGGACTAGCAAGGCCTTAGTCCAAATCAACCAAACAGGAGAAAGTAAAGAACCACGTCAATAAGATTAGCAAGGAAGGAGCCCTTACAGCATTTACCAAGGAAAGTCAAAGCTTACCAGGCTTTATCTTGAAAGACATTGCAGTGAATCAGAAAAATCTAAAGAATTTGGCAACTTTCTGGATGAAAATGAATTTCCAAAAGTAAACCAAGAAGAAATAAAATTTTAAACAGACCGGAAACAAACAACAAGGAGAAAAGAAGAAAGCCCCAAACAAAGAAAAACATCAACCCAGAAACATCAAAAGTTCTCAGTAAGCCAAGTTGTCTTCAGTTGTTCACTTTTTCTAAAGTTGAACACATAAAAACATCAAACACAAAATGAGGAAGAACACCAAATAATGGTTTCTTTCCAAATATTTCCTCTTTCGTTCAATCTGTTTCCCATTTTTCTCCTGAACATTACAAGCTCCTCTCTGCTGGCTAGAGACCTGTGCTTTGGATGAAAACTGCATAGTAATTTTGGCAGACACTCCCTCAGTATCTCTCATCCTGTCCTTTTCTTCCACTGTATCTACGACTTGCCCTGGATATTTAAATGTTGGTTATGTATATGTAATGTGTGGACACTCAAGACACTGGGCAATCAGTGCTAGGCTTGTTTTCTAACTTAGCCAATATAATCCCTTCCATCCCAAGAATAGTTTATCTTTCTGGGCTTCCCTCCCAATTGGTTGTATGTCATGGAGTTTCTGACAGACAGGCCACAGTAAAACATAAAAGTATGTATCAGAGAGAAAAGGCCACATTCTAAAACCAGAAACAAACCAAATGCCTGTAACTGAATCTTCCAGAAAGAAACTGAATGGTTAACCCTGAACCAAATGCTTCAATACAAGTAGAATCCAAATTGAACTGTATCTCAACTATCATCTCAAAACAAACCCGTCAATCACCCATGGATGCAGGGAAAGTCCAGCCTCTGGAAAGAACTCCTGCATCCATCCAATTGGATAACAATGGCAGGAGAGACTCATGATAGTACCTGACATAGGTGCCTGTTACTCCTGCAGTGACTGACAGAACAAAAGAAAGTCACAAATCATGTCACTTTCTCAAGTACTGTCATGGAAATATCAGGTTGTGAGAAAACAGCGAAATCTCTGTTATATGTCCCAGATGCCATCTAATTACATTCTAAGTCTCTGGGCTGGTGAAGCTATTGCTTTTGTTAGAGCATTCCCAAATATTCCACCTGATAGTCACAAGGATGGCAGGTCCCACACAGATGTGAACAATGAATCATTTATTAAAGAGACTAAAGATGGCCTAAGATGTTGTGCCCCAAAACTGCCACATCCAAGCTCTCCACGATCTCTGACGTTCTTCTCAGTTGTATTTGGCTTTGTAAAATTCTTAACACAGTTGTGGCTTTTATTCTTGGAAATTTAGTTCACAAAACAGTGTTTATTATAATCACAACCACACCTATCATTTCAGAAAAGAACGCCTTATCTATAATATGCACCATATTTTGTTGTTTGCTTTCATTTGGAAAGGTGAATCTGTTCCATTTTTTTACCCCAAATTGAAGAACATATATCATATAAGCAAGGAGTTTTCTATAGTAATACACCCTGTGAAATTGAGTGGAAGTTAATACAAATAATCCACAGCAAGAAGACTTAGAGATCATCAGAATCTGGGCTGGCAGACTCATGATTAGGCTTAATAGACGCTTGTTACCAGGCATTGCATAAAACTGAAATTCTATGTGGAAAAAAACTTGTAAAACCTAAATTATTTCTCTAATTATTTTCTAATAATTTTCTAATTCACTCACATTTCTAATTAGAGAAATAATTTTTAACAAGAGAATTTTTCAAACTCACCTTTTTATGCATTTTTAAGAGTTTAACTTTCTTAGAACAACTAAAGGAAAGTCTGTACGTTATTTAATTATAAATTATTCATAAAATATTTACAATGAAGGAGGCACGGAGTTCACGTACCGGATCCTGTTATTAATGCCCTATGGTCACAGCTGAGGCATAATCTCAGAAAAACCACTCCAGGCTCTCATAGTACATTTTATTGCATGCACATTTTTTTATGGATGGCAGAAAACATAAATTATTAAAATGGGGACTGTAACAAGATACAAACTTGTGGTGGTCATAGTGTAATTTTACAGAAAATTCGCTAGATGGCAGAATATTAAAAGAAAGCATAAATGTGAACTCTCACTTATTTCCACTATTTCAAAATGGAATAGATGGCTTGAGAGTCCAAGAAAAGAAAGAAGATGGGAAGGAGGAGGAGGAGGAGGAAGACCCCAAAGCTTTGTTTCCTAGTTCATAATTTTTTTTAATGTCACAATTTTTTAACTTGATTTTGTACCAAAATTTCCCACTGATGGGTGTTGCATAGCATTTTGACACAATTGCATGGAATACAGTTACGCTCGGCCAACACAATACCTTACTTTCTAGCCATCCTTGAATAATTCTAGTCATTTATTTCTCAACTGCAAATCCTTCCAATCTGCCTTTTTCCAGCGAACTTTCTAAACCAGAGATTCAAAGAACGCCCTGCTTTCCTTCTGAAAATCTCTAGTTAAGATCAGAACACATGCTGTAGTGGTTTCTGCTGTGGCTCTTGGGCTTCTGTAAACTGTTTTTTTTTTTTTTTTTTTTTTTTTTTAACCTAGTTGTCCTGGTTCTGAGACCCTGCTACCTCTTTCCTTTAGTTTATACATTCTCCTTGACACACTTTCCCTCAAAGCTCAAGGGCTGCAACCTTTACCCTAAGATTCATGTATAAATGACATTTGAAGGTGGGGGGCTTTGGACAGTAGTTAATATTAGCTGAAAAATTAATGTGCCATGCAGTGGCATTACTGAACCACAAGTTAAATAGAACAGCATTCCTTTATGAATGAATTTTGAATAGACTATACTATTCACTTGTAGCAATAGGAAACAAATGGGCCTGGATGGCTCAGATTATGTTCCAAAGATTGACACCATTCCCAATACATTCCCTCATTGATCTATTCTTATGCAAATCTCCAATCTTGTTGTTCTATACAATGATGAAATATGTAAAAATGTTGGATAAGTAAAGCAAGAGAATAAAATCATACAATGGCAGGTAGATATTATGTCATCTGATGGTGGATTTTCTTTATAAAATTTTTCTTATTCACACTCATAAACTTAACACTGCAATTTTGCTAGACTGGAGACCCCAAAAGAAACTTTACGGAGAGCACAAAATCTTGAGTTGTTATAAGCAAATGGAAAGTGGGAGGCTCTTGTGTGCTACCCAAGGAATGTCTTAGTAGTTCAGATACATGCAAGTCCCAAGTATCAAAGCACAGTCCAATGAGCATCTTCTTGCCAGCTTTGCCACTTCTGGACTCAAAGAACTAACTGGCTTCCACAATGCTTATACTATCTGTCCTTTTTCCAAAGATTTCAGGCTTGTCACCCAAGCAAGTACCCAAGCACTCAGTCTTGGTAGTGAGATCAAAATCTAGGTACCATTTGGGTTTGGTTTAGTATTTGCTATGAGCAAGGTCCCAGCATATGTATATTTTAAGGTGCAGTCCTCAACCTAAAATTATGGACTTGCATCCAGTGTCACTGTGTAATATGATGACATCAACTTGGCACATGAATCCTGAAGCAAGCGTGTGAAGGATAAAAAACGAACCATTATAAAGAATTACTTTTGCCCAGGGCTCAGAGGAGCAATGTTTTGTGTTGTCTTTGGAGCTTGGGCTTCAAACAACTCAAAGCAACATGGAGCAAAAGCTCTCTGTCCATCCCCAAAATGTCACTGAACATGGCCGACCATGTCTTAAAGCAAGTGGCTAAAGGAATAGAGGCCTCTAAAAAGCTCAATGTTGAATTATAATGATTCATTAAGGTTTATTCTGGATACAGTTTTATTATATGTTATTTGAGGGAATCTTTTAAAATGCCATATTTTAGGTAAAAATAGCAGTTCAAAATGCTCTGGATTACTCTCAGGTAAGTAAGAAATACCACATGAGTTTGGTTTTGTAATCCTCTTTAACACAGCACCAAAAATTGTCCTCATCGATGGGGAGGAATGCAGAATAGGGTTAATGCTAACATCTCCATCTCTTCAGGTTTTATAAACAATAGAGAGAATGGATAACTGAAGGGGGTTAAGAATATTCTCAGTTTTGATAATTTTGGAAGTTTGACAATATGTTAAAGTTTTACTATTATTTGGCATTTTTCCTTCTTCACTCAAGAAAGCTCTTAGGCAAAACACAAAACAGGTGTTTACATCCATACTTGGGACTGGTATTTACCAGGTGTGTTTTGTATGCTCATAAGGATTGTAAATTCACAAACGATGTGGACAAATAACCATTGTGCTAAGCCAGCTGAATTCCAACTTAGAGATGTAGCCATCTGGTCTTTGTCAGCACACATAAGGGTAACTCTATCCATGGGTAAAACCAGCCTCTGAATGTTCATTCAAAGGTGCTAGACCAAACACCACTGAATGAGGCAGGTCTATATTCAGTGCCACTAACACTGTAGTAGGCATGTCCCTAGTCTCCTCAGTTCCTTCAAGACTAATTGTGGGCTTGAATTATTATAAGACAGCTTCCAGAATAATGAAGTCTTTGAGATTCCTAAATAGCCTTCTTAACTTGGCTCAAAATTCAGAGAATACTGGGTACTTAATCAGAAAAATATTCTTATACAAAGAAAAACATGTGATGGAAAATTATGTTTTAAAATAAGTAACAAAGCTTCTGTGTTCATTTATATGTATATGAATGCCTGTAAACATGAGACTTGACTTTATAGAGCAATCTAGACATGGAATAGATTAGCAATAACAGATTTCATTGGTGAGTCCGATGTTGGGTTTTGCAGTGTGTTTTACAATTAAAAGCCTGCTAAATTACTAGAGAGGTCAGAGTGGAATAGAGGATACAAGCTAATAAAGTTTATTCTCTCAGAATTAATTTCCAAATTCACTCCCTTGTTGACACAGTCATGAACAGATACCATGTTAAAAACAAAACCAAAAATCAAGATCTGGCTGGGTGAGGTGGCACACGCCATTAATCCAGTGTACTCTGAACACTCTGTAAACTGGAAGTTAGTCTGGCACATATAATGGTTTCTGACAAGAAGTGCTATGCAGTGAAACCCTGTAAATCTCAAAAATAAATAAATAGATAAATAAACAAGTAAACAAATGCAAGCAAGCAGTCTTAAAAGAGGGCCTATCATCCTGCCTTCTCTGTCAATCCTCAGTCAATAATTCATGAAGTCTTTCCTTTTATCCATAACAACGTTACAAAGACTGCCATATGACCTTGCCCTTGTCATTATTTTCTTTCAGCTATCTAGTATGAGCAGATATTTGTATTCCTTTCTATAATAAGCCTCTTTTATATCAAAAGTCAGTAATTCTGTGGGTCACAATTCTTTCCAATCAGTACCTAGGGTCCTCTTCTCTTTTGTAGTATAGGGTGTAACTCTTTCATTTATACAAACAGCTTCATGGGAACAGCAGCTCTTCTGTATTAAAACAGAAGTGAAAACAATTATTCTTAAGGGAAGGGATAAAGTCTTTCTCATGCAACTACAGAAGTTTGGTTTTAGAAGTCAAGTTGCATCACAAAATAACTCAGCGTGCAAGTTCTTCTTTTTTTAGAGAACTCTGCTAGTCAAGGTTGTATTAGACCTTAGGCTTTTGTGTGTGATGCAGAAGATGAAAAGTACAACTAATGTGCATTATAAAAAATAAATCCTCAAATCTTTTATCCCAGCACAGAGCTGCCTGATGATGAATTCTAAATTCTCACACTGAAGGTCAGTAGCCAACTGAAATCGAATGAAGGAATCTGGGATTATATCTCAAATAGTTACCCTGAGATTGAAGTCCGATGATTTAAGAAGAAATATTTTAATGCATAAGTGCATAGTTACTGGGTAACACTTACTCTGCTTGCTAAATTGATTCCACAGTTCCCGTTGTCCCAGATGTATCGATTGATGGTACTTAAGCAATGTATTTGCAGAGAAGACAACAGTTCCTGATAAAGTGAACATTGCTCTGTGACTTGCCAGTCCCAGAGAGCTTAATTTTAAAGATAAGGAATCCAGTAAGAAAGTGTTTTGAATTTAAAAAGAAGAGAGAGAGAGCTTTGGTCTGGAGAAGGGACTTACTGCACTAGAAGCAGCATGTCAGCGGGTATGATGGTGGATGATTAGATTGCTGACACTTGGGAGACTGAAGCAGGGGATGGGAAGTCTGAACCCAACCTAGCAGTGTCCCAGCTCAAAGACTTGTTTTGTTTTTGGTTTGAAATTTAAATGAGATCGGAATGGATGCTTTAACCATTTTATTTTTATACTCTTATTCATGTTGAAGGGTAAGTCTAAAAGTGAAAGTTAAAAATCTTCATAAAGTAGTTAACCTGTGCAAATTAAAGCAACACAGTATGGGTATTTCATTAGAATCAAGCTGCTTTCACACACACACACACACACACACACACACACACATATATATGTATAGTATTATTCTTTCTAACATCAGTACCATGATGTAAAATGACCTGTGGAAAATGTCAAGTTGGCCACCCAGATTAGGTGGAATGATGCTTAGAAAGAGATAGACACAAACCAACCAAATGTTTGGTTTTGGCTGAAATCCCTAGAACACCAAATGTGTATAAGGAAACTTTTCTGAGATGCAGCAGTGGATGAGCTATTATAACTTTGGGGGACTTTCTATATGCTATCTCTTTCATAGGAAGATCACTTCTACATTTTGATATGCACATCTATGTAATCTAAATTACCCTCTAAGATTCACTTTATAGAAGTGGGATTAACATAGTCAGAGACGGCTCGATAGTAAACTGGTAAAGAATAATTAGTACCATGGTTCTGTCCTTAAACAAACAAGAGCTTTAGAATTGAGAATGGAGTCCCTCATCTATGATACTGGCCATGTTTTAAACAAACTAAAATACATTTTTGTCCTCTTCATTTGGGTTTATATTGTGAGACACATAAAATGTGTATTTGTTTATTAGTGTATTTGTTTTTTCTCTGTCAGTATTTAGTAGTCACTGCTTTTATGTCTACACAAACTGCCTAAATGGGTGCTCTAAAGAGAGTAGAGTTCTCCCAGTCAGTCTTCTCCCTAGGTTCTCCTTTAAAACCAATCTTCCCAGAAGTGAAAGGCCAATATACAGATGAAAGAACCAAGTCTCTTGAATGTGTTATGCAACCCAGATCGTGAGAAGTGTTTCAGGACTTCCTGCTGCAAATCTGCAGAGGGCTTTGTAAATCTCATCCACTCCTCTAAAGGCTTGCACAGTTTTAATGAGAAGGAACTCTTTCAGATGCCACACAAAGCACTAAAGAAATGCAAGTGCGTGAATTTCACAAACTGCCACGCAGAGCTGTTGTTAGTGGGGCAGCTGTAGAGATGCAAACAGGACCATATGGAAGTACCATATGTTAAGACCTTCCTACATGAGTTGGAGAATGTATTTCTGAGGGTCTGAGAAGTCATTTCTGAATGCTGGCATTGATGAGAGAATGTTCTTATCTAGACCATTCACTATTTCCTCTCCGTGAAAATTGGAAATAATCTAATACTCCAGGAAAGAGAGGATAAGAAACGATAATTATTTATTTTTATTTTGCCTTTCATACCTGCTGAGATTTCTTTGCCACTGCATGATTAATTTGAATGAATAAAAAGAGATGGTCTGGTAGAAAGAGATATTCCATGCCAGTCATTGAAAACATAGCTCTGGTATCCTCTGTAAGTAGACTCCAAAACCAATCTTCATTATGTGCTCAGGTGGGCAGGGCAAGTGGTTTTACAGAATCAGTTTTTTCATCTGAGACCTGATGACAGGTCACTAGTGATTTTCTGAGAAAATGTACTGAATAGCAAGCACCCAAATTGTAGAATATTACCGGAAGTAGTAGCTGTTACTCTGCTCTCATTTGTAAGGTGCATAATTTCAGAGGCAGTCATTCGTAAAAGTCATCCTTAGGGCAGGGGAGTTCTATAAACTCTTATTCAAATAACTGCTGGACAGTTTTACACCTACTTGAAACTGTATGAGCTCCTGAAGAAAGACACAGAGACCTAGCATTTTTATTACCAAGCTTCAGTCACTGGCTGGGCAGGTTCTGAGCTATTTTAACCTGACTAGGCAATAATACTCAGGCAAATGACCTGTGACTCATCAAATGCTCTTGCTCTGGCTCATTTTGGTCCATGTGAGTCCTCATGGCTTATCTCTCATCAAAATCTCATGGCAAATCCTCTTGGTACCCCCATGTGGTCTCCTACACCTTGTTCTCCTCCTGGTTCTTCTCTCTCCCCTCTCATCTCACTGGGACCATCTGACTGATATTGGAAGTCACACCCCATTTTCTTCTGTCTAGTTAACTGATTGATTCAGTTTTATATTAACCAATCAGAAAGTGATGGAGAAAAATGTTTGCAAGACACTGAGACTGGTGTTGTTTCATAAATGAAACAAAGTCCAGCCTGTACTCAACTCTCTTCTGGAGCAGAAATCAGCAATTGGTTAACACAGAGACAACCTTTACTCAGTGCACAAAAACTATCTTTTAACAGTCGTCTCTTTAGTCTTATTTTTAAAAAGGCTAACACCAAGTTTTTGTGATATCTCAGAAAAAAAAAAAAAAAAAAAAAAAAAAAACCCTTTAGGTAGCATGAGACCCTGGATTCAATTCCCTGCATATGATGTGCTCCACAGCCTAGAAGTGAAAATGAGTGGAAACGAGAGAAGGGGCATCTTTCTAGTAAATTCAGTGACATCTAGTGTGTCTACTTTGAAGGAATAAGGCAAATAGACGTTACTTGAAGAGTAAGACCAATGGACTCAGGAGACGGGAAAAGCAAATTAATTCAGAGCCTCTGCAGCATGCTATAATTTTCAGGTGGAAAATTCTGTCTCACAATTTATATCACTTATACTCCCTAATTACTTATCTCCTCAAACTTTTTCAAGGGTGAGCACTGAATTTTAGTACATATGCACTCAAGACTAGAACTCTACCACTGCCTACACTTTAGTGAGCTCCTTTATTTATGTATTCTCATACATACAAAGCAATCAGTGGCACTATCTTCTTGCACAATTTTAGGCCTGCCTGACATAGATCCTATGCACAAAAAATGAACTTGAGCATTTTAATTTATTTATTTCAGTTGGCTTAAGTGAGAAAATAGCTTAAGGTAATTTTTCATGTTTAATTCAGTTCATTCAATTTTTAATGACCTAACAGAATACCCTGATTTTGAAAGCGATCTCAAAGTTAATGAAAGTATATAGATCAGAATTTTAGGGTAGCTAGACACTATTTGCAGTTTTCCTAAAAAATGATTTATACTTAAAATTCTCTTCCTCATGCAAGACTGTGATCCATCCACTTGCCTGACCAACACTTTTGTTGATTGCACATACATATCTATTCACAGACCTACCGTGAGCATAAAATAAATCACTTCATGGGCAGCACAGTCTGCAGCCTGTGAATTTTGTGGAGTTAGTCATTGATACTCTACTGATGTAAGCCTCCTGCACTTGAGAGTTAAAATAGATGTAGAAATAATTGTAAAGCAGAACAAAAGGAAGCCAGTGATATATTTCTCATACATTCTTCCAGACACAGAGCTACAAAAATTTTCAAGATGAAGGTCAAAAATTTCACACACACAGAATCTCTAAAGCAGTGATTCTTAATCTTTAACACAGTTCTTCATGTTGTTTTGACCCAGAAGTATCAAATTATTGTTACTGCTACTTTGTAACAGCAAGCTTGCTGCTGACATGAATCATAATGTAAATAACTACGTTTTTTTTTTTGATAGTCTCAGGCAATCACTGTGAATCTGTTGTTAGATCCTCAAGGGCAGTCACAACCTACAGATGCCTTAAGGTCAGGGAAGTAACATATGAGTTGGGCCTGTGAGAAGTATTTCATTTTCCCCTTAAGAGTGCCATAGGGTAAGCATGAATATTATGATTGGCAGTGATTCAGCTTCAGCACCAAGAACAGCACAGAGCGAGATATTGAGTGATTCTAAGGTTAGAGCTGTTTCAATGCACAAATGATGATCCAAACTTCTGGTTTCTTCCTGAGATATTTGCAAATAGTAGTTTTATTTGCCATATCATGGCTTGTAGTTGTTGATATGTAACTAAAATTCTAAGACCCACTATGTTTACTAATAGAGAAACTGTAGAGCAGGCTTCTGCCTGTTGATCAGGTAGGGATCGAACTAGGAAATAATAACAAAGAACATTTAACTAAAAAGATTCTGTCACAGGTGCAAAAAAAAAAAACTTTTAATTTTTTTCTTTACTTAATAATGACATCTCTATCTGCAGACATCTCCAGCTTGATGGGAAATCTAGAAACTTTCTCCCAGAAGATAAGTTTTGGGTGATGTCTATACCAATCTTAGTAATGAAATCCCCAACCCACTTTTATTTTTTCTGTTTTTAATTATATACTAAATATGATGATATTGTATTAAAATCTATACAATAATCTTTAAAGAGACCTCTTCTACGTTTCTTTCATCACAGCCGATGATGTTTTAAGCTGCCTCTGGTGGAATGCTTTCATTTCCAAGACTCCTGCTGAGGCAGGAAGGTGACCAATTTTAGGTCATATGACTTCTAACTAAGGCCCTGTCTTAAATACCAAAGCATGTTCTGGGGAGATGGTTAGTGGTTCAGAGTACTTGTTGCTCTTGCAGAGAACAGTGTTTGGTTACATCCACCCATATACTAGCCCCATAAACTCCTGAAAGAACAGCTCCAGAAGATCCAAAGTTTGCCTCTGACCTGTATAGATACTAGACACATATCTGGTTTACATACCTATGTGTAGAAAAGATGCACTCACACATTAAACAAAAAAGCCTCAAATGAAACTAAAGGAATGAAGAAAAATTTATTATAGATAATTTATGGGTCTTTTCCTTTCTTTCTTTCTTCTTTTTTTTTTTCTTTCTTTCTTTCTTTCTTTCTTTTTTTTTTTTTTTTTTTTTTTTTTTGTCACCACCTTCCACCTTCTCTTATGTAGACTACTTATGTATGGGTGAATGAACATTATCCATCTCAACTAACTTTTAACATGACAGTCCTAAACTTGTATATTTTAATAACTCACCTGGAAAATAACTGGAAAGAGAAAACTACATGGGTGACTTTTGTATTTTTTTGGTGTGGTTTGTGTGTGTGTGTGTGTGTGTGTGTGTGTGTGTGTGTGTGTGTGTGTGTGTGTGTGTGCCAGATACAGAATTCCAGGTTTTCATTATTGCAATAGTTAATGAGTTAATATAGATGGGTACGAACATTTTATGTTGGAATTTAAAAAAAAAAATGTTATAACAAAAACAAATCAGTCTTTCCTGATTAGTAACGAGCAAGAAAAATATATTAGGGGAACAAGTCTAAGTCCTAGACAGCTAATTATATAATTTGCATCATCTAAAAAGTAAAAGGAAAAAACAAAACCATAAACAAAATCATCTGACTATAAAATCTCCTTCAGATGGTCCTGGAGTTAGCAGGTAATGAGGTTTAATATCAGAAAAAGTACTTCTCCCTCATGCCTATAATAAGGATGAATGCAACATCACAAATTTTGATTGACAACCAAGGGGCTTGCTTTTCCCAGGTCTATAATCCTAAAAAAAAAAAAAAAAATCTGGTGTCTAGAATATTCTTCCACTGGGAATTAATTACTTTTATCTTATATGTTCCAGTTAATCAAGTCTTCAATAATACAACCAACAAAGATTTCACAGAAACAGCTCTATAACTTTAAATTCCTGGGCACTGATCCTCACCAATTTATTTTGACTTAATAATTTCTAGATCTTAGATGGGCAGAATTATGAGTATAGATAATTTTCTTCATGTAGCACAACAATCTTCCATGCTAAAGGCCAGAGTTAATAGGATTGTCTGTTTAAATTTTTACTTTTATTTCAGTTTTCTCCTTATAAAAGAGAAGACTGATGTTCTTCTAGCAATGATTTTATGTTTAGCTGAAGCATTTTAATTATTTTAAGCATGCATAAACACAGCCACATGTATGTATATGTATATAAATACGCAGTTTCAATGTGCTTTTTCTCGAATTCCCATGATACATTCATGTCTAGAACATACTTCAGGAATTCAGTGTAAAAAACAATCTTCAGTGATTATTTTAAAACCATTTTTATAACAACAGGAAAGAAGATGAGAATGATTACTCAAGAGATCAAAAAATACTCTGAAGTGCCTCACAATGGTGGTCTTCATGTTTTGCGAAGATAATGATGTACTATTTCAGTGTGCCGACTTGTATTCCATTCCAGTCCATTTTCACCCTGGCAGGTTGGGAATATATTTCAAAAATTAAAATAGATCTGCCTCCTTAAATAGCCAAAGCCTTGTAATGGCCTCCGTAGGTCTCCACGGAGTTTGCATGGCTTGTAAGAGGCTGCCTCTGACTCTGCCTCTCCCATGCACTGTCTCATTCTTTCTTTCCTAAAGTTCTAAAATTAAATTATACTGAAACATTTCCTTCTTGCAAATCTATTAATACTTTACACTGCTGAGAATAGTCCTTACTCTATATCCAGCCCTGACAGAAAAGGTCATAGCTAGAACATATCTGCTGTTGTGAGAACCCGCTTCAACTCATCTCCTCAAAGGTCACCCCAGCCCACCGTGCTGTATTAAGTGTTTCTTGTTTGAATTTTATTATTGTAATACCTCATTAAAATATTTACTGATAGACAGAATATATATACCTATGACAGTTTAGTACAGAGATTACAATGGTGAAATTCTAAGATCCTCTCAAGTGAATTATAGCTTAAACTTTCTAGTAAAGGTGGCTAATAATAATTAGTAATGAAATCATAATCTTGAATGTTTGTATAACAGGATAATTCTTTCATATATGCATTCTTTTCGTCATCAGTCAAGTGGGCACATATCTCGCCTGCGGCAGGAGGATCATTAGCATCATCAGACGGGGCTACAAAAACCAGTTCACATACATCTTTCCAATTTGTTATTAATATGTATATACGTGTAACATAATATTAAAATGTGTGTTTGATTATTTAGAAATAACCAGGTCATTTAATGAACATCACAACTCCTCAAGGCAATGCATTATGATAAAATTAAAGAAAATGCAGCTTAAAATGGCACTGCATTGATGGCAATGCAGTATTATAAAAGTGCATCTTATATTCCAAGAGTCAGGAGCTTCTGTCGTACCTCAGAGCCAGAGTAGATGATAAACTTTGAGGTCACTTAAGAGTTAAGACTGCTATCCTACTGTAAATTTTCTCTATCTGTTTAACCAACCTTTAAGAAAAACTTAAATAACAATCCTCATTTGCCTTGGATTTACATTTACAACCTTAACTAATAAACTAGGTGTAATAACAAGTTATGTGCTCTTCCATGCTCCGTACTCAAGATTAATGCGTATATGCTTATATGTGCGTTATGATAACCATTTGCTGAAATTAGAAAATGAAGGATAAAAGCATCATTATACAATTAATATTCACAAAAATTAATGTTGTAAGCTAAGCAGTGTACACATATTGTTTTAAAAACAATATTTGCAATGCTGTGCATTATCTGGGCTGGTTGGGATGAGCTGGAATAGGTGACTTTATCCTTTGTAAAATTCTGCTAAAGATTTCTTCAAAGTATCGCATTTCGTCCTTTTGACAGCAATGCATTATTGGAGATAGTTTATTATTAATGCGTTCACACTGATGTAAGTCTTGATGCTCCACATAAGTGTTATTGGTACAATACTGTAACTGTTCCTAGGAGTTAATGCCAACCATTGTACCCCAGGTTGGTTTGGTAGAATGCCCAACCAGTCATTTATTGGTGTCCTCACAGAAGGTAAAACTTTTCAAAGAAAAATTTGATTTAATGCTGAAGGTAATAGTTCTGGTGACCATTCACATGTGGATGTTGCTTTGGTATAACTGAATTTTTACAAATTGATTTTATGATGTTTCTCTATTTTTCCTTATCATTCAGAATTCAGAATTACGTGTGTGGGGGGTGTATGTGTTACACATGTCTATGTGCATATACAGTAGTCAGAGGGACATGTCATGTGTCCTTTTCTATTTCCTCCACCTTATTTCTAGGAGATAGTGTTGCTCACTGAACCTGTACATGTCATTTTTTTCATATTAAGATGGCTGAAGAGCAAGCCCCAGAAATCCATCTGTCTCTTTCTCCTTATAGTAACTAGGTGGTAGTAGTATCTGTGGCTGTGCCTAGCTTTTTAACACTGGTGCTGGGTATTTGAACTCCGATCCTCAGCTTACTCAGTAAGTGTTGTTATGCAGTGAGCCATCACTACCGACTCCCCTTTCTCTTCTTTTTCCCCGATGTATCTTTCTTGCCCACCCCCATCCACGAGACTTTGTGTTGGTTTGAAGAAATGGGGCCTTATGATGTTGCCTAGGATGGTCCTAAGTTGCTGGCCTCAAATGATTCTTCTATTTCAGCCTCTCAAATGGTAAGTATCACCAGTAGTGATTTTCATGGCTGAGAATTAATTTAAATTTATTAACCCTGATTGGACAATAATTGATATTAAAAGTTAATATTTGAAAGAGCTTATGGTTGGGCCTGACACATAATTCACATGCTAAAATAAAAGAAACTGTTACATAAAAAATAGGTGGTTTGTAGAAATTTTTAAATCCACTACCATCTGCATTTACAACTCAAATATGTGAACATCCACATATGTGTGCTACTGCAAAGTGTAAAAGAGATGAGAGACTAAAGCAAGTCATTTAGTTGTCTACCTGTTAGATAGGGAATGATTTGGTACTATTTTCCAGGAGCCCTGTGTAAGACATTTGATGGGGGACAGAAAGCACCAGAAGTTCACACTGAAACTTTTGAGAAATAAGGAACATTCATCTGTAGTTTAACTCTTTAACCTTCAGTCTTACTTTTCCCCTATTTTTTTATTGAAAGATCATTTACTTAATGTATATGAGCACTATCACAATCTTCAGACACACCAGAGGAGGGCATCAGATTGCGTTACAGATGGTTGTGAGCCACCATGTGGTTGCTGGGAGTCGAACTCAGGACCTCTGGAAGAGCAGTCAGTGCTCTTAATCACTTAACCATCTCTCCAGACCACTCTTCCACTCATAACAAGCTGCCCATATTATTCTGCTTTCATGTGCATGAAAAAGACCTCGCACTGCACATAGAAGGAACACATGAGACAGATAAACGGGACATATCCTCCATTCTTTCTTCTTGTTGCCTTGAATAGCAGTATGTCTAGGGCAACCATGTTATAGTTATGATATAGAAAGTCAGAGAACTGCAGGTCTGTCACTCAGAAGTACTCCATACAGCTCAGCAGTCTCGGGTCACTACTGTTCTTTGGTTAGTAAAGTAAAGTGATGTTTCTGAGGGTTATTTTTCAGTGGTTTTCTGTTCATTACACTTGAAAACCTTAATAGCTGGTTGAGGAAATGCAGACAGATAGAGAGTAGAATGTGAAAGTGTTTGGTTAAAATTTTAATAAGGCCATGTGGCACCATGTGACTGAATTTTAGCACTCAGGAGGAAAAGATTCAAGTCCCTGAGATTCTTTTCTAGCATCAGGATGAAAGAAAAAAAAAAGTAAGGAAGGGGTCTAGAGCTGAGCCCTAAGTCTGGAAGGATGATGTATCACATGATCTTGAGAGGCATGCTTGGTGTCAACACGTTGTGGGCTGATTAGCAATAATTATTGACTTTTCATGGTGTTGCAAGCCAGGACTTTCAGTGATCAGCAATGGCCGAGTTGAGGGGCAGCACTAAAATCACTGGATTTGGTGGAGGTTAAGGCTATGCATCTTATATTGTTACTAATAGAAAATAAGTGTCCACAGAAACAAGTAGCGGAGTATGAAAATCAAAGAAACATGGAAATCGGAGTTCTAAGAAAACGGGTTGTGGGGCAGTGGGCACTGAAAAGTATTCAGGTTCATGTTTGAGCTAAGCCTCGAAACCCTGTTGACCCTCAAGGGATGGTAGGCATTTTGCCTGTTCTTGGACACCAGGCCCCTCCATATAGCTACAGCCCCCACATCCCCCCGTAGAGAGGTTTGTGGCCATCAGTCATCAAGCACCTTAAGCCCTCCCACATGTAGATAATGTATCCCCCAAGCTCTCAGACCAAACCAATAGGAAGTACCTACTGTCAGACCCTGAGCCACCCCAAAACTGTGTATAAGGATCCTATCCACAAGGAATAAAGGTGTGAGAATTACTCTGTTTGAGAGTTTCTGTCATAAGAGCTGTAACACTGCCACTTGGGAAGAGATCTGCGCCAGAAGCTCCCGTGCACCCCTCACTGGCTAGTCAGCCTTCCACTGCATTGGGAGCTTGAGGTGGAAGCAGGTACAGAAATGGGAGGTGGAGTTGGACGAGGCAGTTCCCCATCCCTGCTCCAGTTCTCACTGCTTGGACTGAACCCTTGCACCTGGCTGGGCCAGAGATCTCTGGGGAAAGTCTCCAGTACATAGGCCCACAATGAGTTTGTTCACTAATATAAAACAATTGTCTAGCTTTAAGAATAGATGAAACTCTATCTGTAAACTGATGCTTTCTGAATGTTCATGTCCTTACCTGTGATTTCTTAGCTTCTTGCCTCCCAAGTTTTTTTGTTGTTGTTGTTTTGCCCTTACAAAGCACTTCTGCATCTTATACTCACCAAACAAATGAAAATTTGTTATTATCAGTTGTTCTGATCTGAATGTGAGTTCCTCTTTGATACCTACTGAAAACTTAAGATTCTTCTCTCCTTAAAAATTAATTATACACCCCCTACCACCTAATAGAAATTAGTCGATAATAATAGAAAATGGGAGGAAACCTTTATAAAAAAGAATTTCCCAAAAGATAATACCCAAGGAATATAGCATGTGTTTAAAAGCAAGTATCTGGAAGATTCAGAATTCATGAGTAATCAGGTCACTGAATAGCTGATACCAAATTTGGCAACAGCACTTGTTTTTGGGTGCACAGAGAAACAGATGCTCTCAAACATACTGCTTGGAGTGCACACCAAATTTACATAAGTCCATAGAAAAGTGGATACTGCTGATTATGACTGAGTTCACACACAACTTATGATCCAGGGAGCCTAAGAAACAGATGTACTAGAAAAGTAATGGAGGCTCACCCTAAGTAATTTGTATTAACAGCCTAAGTAACATGCATAGTAACAGGCTTCAAATTTAAAGAAAAGGGGGGGGGGTGGGTATCTACTCTCCTTCAAATATAAAGATTGTGCTGTGTTTCCGGTTAATATTGTATGGGAATGGAAATATAATCAAGCAAGACCTGCTGAATACAGCACAGACAAATGAGTCTTAGAATCTGATAATAAGCCAAATACCAAATGTCTATCTATATGCAAGCTTTGTACTTCCATAGAGTGGCAAAGAGGTCAAAGTGACTTACATTGGTAAGTTAGGAGAATCTTAGAACTGAAGTTCTAACTTCTAAATATTGGTATATTTTGCAAATTTACAAGTTATTAAATAATACTAATTAAGGCCGAATTAAGAATGGGGGCACTGGGTAAGCAATTAAAGCACAAAAGTTCCTCCCTTAAGAATTGGGATTAGTGTGCATATGTGTACGCATGCGCACACATTGACACACATCTAAATATACAAACATAGCATGCTCAGTTTTTATGTATATGATTTTAGGTTTGACCCTTTGGTAAGATGAAGTAGAGAACTCATCCCTGAGGGAGAATATTTCTCCTGCTCTCAGCACTTTTTGGTTGTCTGTAGCCCTTTGTCTATAGTTAGATCCCCTTGAGATTCTCTCCCTCCGAGTTTGCACATCGATTGGAAAGCATGGAGGAAGGGAACACGTGGTGCCCAGCCCCAAGTGATACAAGACAACTCTAACACCCAAGGTGCAGGGCGCTCTGTATGAAAGGGCAAATGACGGTAAGAGCCAGAGCTCTCGGAAATCTGCTGTGAGAAACTGACCAGGAAGATACACCCATAATACCTCAGCAATGGGGGTGCCTAACAAGGCCTGGAGAACTAAACACTCAGGATGAAACTAACTACTAGGTACTGCATAACTCTTTAAGCCATCTCCTTATGGTTTGTGCTGTTGCTGGCATACAAGCAGTTTTCAACTGCCTTTCAAGCTCTGTATCTGCTTTCCTACCACATGACCTTGAAACTTTTTCGTCAGTGTTTTGCAACTGAACTTCGTAATCCAGTCACTGACTCTCCTTGCTCCATTCCCTGTCATGTTCAGCTGCTGCTGTACTTAACTTCTGGAAACCTCCCTCTCTTTCGCTTCACATACTCAGTCCTAACAGTGATTGTTTAAGTCAACCCTCCCTTAGAATTGCCAATTTCTTTCTTGATTGACACCTTTAATTTTCTCCTTGTTTCTTCCTTCAGCTTTGAATTTTCACTGGCCACCCAGGAGAGTTCCATAAGTCTAATTTTAAATTAGCCTAATTTTTCAACTTCAGTTGAGAAGGAGAGCAATTGTACAGCAAGAGTGTAAACATTTGTTCAAGTAAAACTGATGATGGGTAAGTCTAAGTCAACCACATCTCCAGTTCACTCCCGTGACATCCATCCATTTACATTGGAAATGCTCATGAATGTGGCAGGAGAATTCGACTCTACAGACATGTTAAACGAATGACAGCCTGAGGCACACTCAGAGACTGGCTTCAGCTACTTAATCCCTTACCAAGAATTAAACATAGGACTCAGTGAACACATTTATTTTTCTAAGATTTTTACATTCTATTTATATTTTGAATATCTAAGTATTTTCCCTGTGTCTATGTGTCTTAGCTTGGGTTTTACTGCTGTGAACAGACACCACAACCAGGCTAATCCTTATGAGGACAACATTTAGTTGGGGCTGGCTTGCAGGTTTAGAGTTTCAGTCCATTATCACTGATGTGAGAACATGGCAGCATCCAGGCAGGCATGGTGCAGGAGGAGCTGAGAGTTCTACATCTTCATTTGAAGGCTGCTAACAGAGTACTAATTTCAGGCAGCTAGAGGGCAGTCTTAAGCCCACACCCACATCAACACACCTATGTCAACAAGGCCACACCTCCTAATAATGCCACTCCCTGAGCCAAGCATATACAAATTATAACAGTATGTATATGTATTTTATGTATGCCTGGTGCCTCAAAGGCCAAAAGAAGACGTTGGATCCTTGGAATTGGAGTCACAGATGATTGTGAGCTCCCAGCTTGGAAACCAAGCAATAGCATGAAGTGCTCCTAAACATGGGTCCACCTCTCCATCTCCCTTATTTAAACTTGCAGTGGGAAATGAAGTCTGTATCTGAGACATTTCCCATAACTTTCTATTCACTGAGAAGTGGGGAGAGATGGCTGCTTCACAGGAGAATGAGTGGCAGCCAGGACATACATCACATTCTTCACCCCGAGTGCATGAAGGAGATGCTCTTATGATGAACTAGCACTGCTGAGAGAGAAGCTCAGAGAAGTCAAATAACATGCAAAGGACCATATACACAGCAATGATGGAGCCAGTGTGAGAATCTCATGCTTTATGATTGCCAGGCTACTGGTCCTTTTTCTCTACCTTCTGACTCATTTCTATGAAGGTTAATGAGACATGCTTGCCTACTCAGGGAACATGGTTGCTGATTACTTGCAGAACATTTTAAAACACAAGTTTTATTAGCCACCCTTTATGTTGGTGCTTAAGATTTAATATCTAAATTAAGAAGACATTATCTTTATATCTTTTGTAATGCACTGCTTTCATAGTTATCCATCAAATCAGCTGGAAGTCCTCACTGGAAATTCCTAGAGACCACTGAAGACTGTGCAAAATTCCTTTTCATTAGTTCCATTCATTAGCTTCAATAACTGCATATATTAGCTAGATCTCACATATATCGTAATCCTATAACTTATTAATGTTCAGAGTAAAACTCGATTGTCACCTTTTTTAATATAAGCCTTGATTGAATAATCAAACAGAACTGCTACTTAGGATTTTAGATATAACTTATGGCTATTGAACTTTTTTCCCAATTGATTTCTTTTTTATAAGCCAAATTTTTTTAAAAAATTTCTATCAGTCATTTATATACTGATATGAAGAGATATGATATCTTAAATCATTTATATAGAGAGAGATATAATATACAGGTAAAGTAACTTAATGTTGAATTAATAATATGCATGGGGATAAACACTATTGTTATAGGCAGGGTTATAAAGCTAGAAGGTTGTTAGGAATTAAATGCATCCTTAACGTCAGTTAGGTAAAAGTCATCCCACTGGTAATGCTACATAAGTTACTAATAGAGTTTATATTTCCTGTCTAGAAACATCTAGCTTTAAGTGAGAGCTGGTTTACATGTAGAATGAATTACAATATAAGATGTACTGAAGTAGGTTAGAAGTCCTTGCATGTCTTGAAGATCCTTAGTATTTTATCTTCTTTCTGCTCTCTGAGAACCACATCACATGTACAAAACTTGCTTATTCTGGACTGTAGAAATCCACATGAAGATGACATTTTTAGGAATGCGGTTGCATCATTGATGTTATGTAAACATGGGATGAACTATAACAATCATAACAACAGTGACAATCTCTTAAAACTTGAAGACTTGGCCATGTGGTGGCACACACCTTTAAACTCAGCAATTGGAAGGCAGAAGTCGGCAGATGTTTAAGGGAAGAGACCAGCCTGGTCTGGAGAAAAAGCTCCAGGATAGCCAGGGATAGTATACAGATAAGCCCTTTCTTGAAAAACAAACAAACAAGTAAATAGGTTTTGTTATTTTTAAAGAAAGATCCTATGATCATTTAAAGCACACATAAAATGATGCAGGTGGACCACGCTTGGACAGAGTGCTTTCTGGGAATGCACCAAGGAGAGAACAGTGGTCTACCTTTGCATGTCCGGCTTTTGTAATGGCAGGAATGTTGAACAGCTGTCCAGTGTAAAAGTGCACCCCACTGAACAGGATCACTGCAATTGAGTCTCCTTCCTTTTCAATGACTTCCAGTATGTCTTCCATCCTTAAGGTCTCTTCCCCCTAAATCAAATTCAGTACAAGTTACACAGTACAACAGTAATAAGCACTTTACTATACTTCCACAAACACCTTTCCTATATAATGCAATGAGAGGTAATCATGTTCCCCATACTGGAAAATATGGCTGAAGATCAGCACTGGAAAACATTTGGTTATTAAGAAATAAGAAGGAAAACAACAAAGAAATTTCATTTAAGAGCTAGTTCGCACAATTCTACTTGCTTCTTTCTAATTCAGTATTCAATTAATCCTTACTATTTAGAAACTTTTCAACGATTTTCCTATTATCTTTAGCCAAGCAAAAAGAACAAGAAATGACATCACCCAGCAGAGCTGGAAATGCATATTGCACCTATCAAGCTAGTGGTGCTCTTTTCAATGAGAACTCACTTAGGTGCCTTTCAACTGGGTTTTGCCAAGGTGATATTTCAATTAGTTTAAATTTTAATCTTTTCCAAGCTGATGTAAAGGTAGAGAAAAACATGAAGAAAAATGGTCAAAATAAAGTATTAAAACAAAGTCCGACCTCCCTACCAGAACTAGCAATTGAAAATGGTCAATGAAGTGAAAATTGGTCTTGGAAAACTAACCAGTTGTAAGAGATCTATCAACTGGGGCACACCTGCTTATGGGAGCACAGGTGCAATGTTCTTACAACTGTCTACAATCTTCTCTCCTCTCCTAGTAAATAGGACATAGGTTTTGGACCAGTACATGCTTAATTGCCTTAATATAATTTAGAAACCTCTTTAAAACAATCTTATTTAAGTTTTCAAATTCTGTTCTATTGATCAAGATTTTATGTTAGAGGACGTGTGTGTGTATGTGTGTGTGTGTGTGTGTGTGTGTGTGTGTGTGTGTGTGTGTGTGTGAAGCTTCTATTAGAAAAGTCTTGGGACTTATTTACCAAATAGGAAACATTGATATTGAAATATGTTTCATTAGAAATACACTTTTTATACATATAAGGGAAATAACAGTAATTATAAGAAAAATTTTATGTCGGGTCTTGCAATTTAAACCTCATTTAAAATTCTAATGTAGTTTGACAGCTACAACTTAAAAATCAGACTAAAGATAGTATCACAGAAACTAACCATAATTCATTTATCTAAAGAACCATCAATCCGTGAAGATATAAGTTTTCAGGAAGATAAAGCTCTCCTCATGTCGACCTGAAGCTGTTTAGTGATGAGAAAGGCTGTGTAGAATGGACCCAGAGGATAGATTGCTGGACATCTGTAACACTGAACCTTGGGAACTAGTCATTTATATAGCACATGTGAAAACAGTACCTCTTATAGATGTAGAATCTTTTATCATATATTCTGCATGTTGCTTACTAAATGCACTGAATCCCAGATTCTCCAACTTATTGACTTTAGAAAACCTGCTGTATTTTAAGAGCAAGAAATTAT
This sequence comes from Micromys minutus, assembly GCF_963924665.1. Lineage (NCBI taxonomy): Eukaryota > Metazoa > Chordata > Mammalia > Rodentia > Muridae > Micromys > Micromys minutus. The sequence goes on along the minus strand of NC_137982.1, from coordinate 18,703,299 downwards.
TTGATACTTTGCAAAAGAACATGAAAAAGACAATGTCTATACAATTTCACCATGTCCTTAATTTGATTTTAATGGGAGCCATCAGCTCCTACACTGGAAATGTAAAGTGGTACACTCCATTTGCGCTTGTTTTCCACCTGGTTGACCACTCTGGACTCCATTGCTGTAAAAAGAAAAGTTCCTCACCATGCGCTTGTTAAGTGCTTGAAGGTTAAAATAAATGTACTTCCCATTCCTTCTTCACGTAAATCAAAGGATCTAACAGTAACAAATGCATGACTCTCCTATGCTTCCTTGAAAGTCACATCGGAGCCATGACGATAAGAAACTCTTGGGGTAATGAAATGGACAGAAAATAGAAACAGTGAGCATTGCTTTCTTTCTGAGATACCTCTCTTGGCTTTAGCATCCGCATACTTTTCTCCACATCAAGTCCACGAAGTTGAATCTGTGACTCAATAGCATACTGCAAAAGAAAGAAAATCTATTCACTAAATGAATCCCAAAGCAGGACAGTGCATTAAAGAATTTCCTCTGGAAACAAATACAAAATAACAGTGAAACCATGGGACTGTATTAAACCACATCAGAGGTAAGATGAACCTTCGAGAGGTCCTTCTCAATGTGACTGACCAGGAACCAGGCTACTTGTTGAAGAGGCACATATTAAAGGTGACCAGAAGTGGACAAGAGCTTTTAGAACTAAGGTCAGTTTAACAACAAAATTCACCGAAGTTAGGCACAACTGGGCCTTGTAAAGTAAACAAAGAGAGGTGTGTGAGATGCTAAGTTTAAAACCAGCTCACGAAAGGAAAAGTTAGGCAGCAAAGACAGGCAATGTTGAAAACTCTGTGCAGAAGATTAGGTATACATTCAATCAAATAACTAGAAGGAGCTAAAATTTTCTTCAAGATAGTAAGAGTTTAATCTTATTTTTAGCAAAATAAACATTAGTTGGCTTAAGAGAATTACATGCTTTAAAATTACAAGTTGTAGTATAGAATAACCAAAAAGGAAAGGGTCAAGTTTTTTTAAAACTTAAAAAAAAGTGTTATCTGTTTATGGATCTGGGGGAATTATTATTATTATTATTTGAGTGAACCACAAGAAATCTTTTACTCTTTACTGTGTGTAGGGGTTTATATATGGGCATATTTTCTTGTGTGTGTGTTCAAATGCTTATACAGAAACCATTGGTCAATGTCAATGTACTTTTCCTGATCATTCTATGCATAATTTTTGAGTCAAAATCTCCCCTTGAAACTGGACCTTACTGTCAAGATAGACAGACTGTCCTATAACTTACTGGACAAGCATCCCCCTGTCTTTCTTGTCTCCTATGCTGGGAAAAGTATCTTTCTTTGTGAGTGGTAAGTATTACAATATAGGACTGTATGCCTATGAATCAAGCTACTTAGTGACTGGATCTTCTCTCTGCATGTCCATTTTATAATATTTAATGTTTTTCCATAAAAAGAAATCAATAAGCATTTCTAGCATACTATGACAAAGAGCTACAGATACAAGTTCATATGACAATTTAATGTTGCTAAAGGGTTAAGAAGTGGAGATTGTATTGATTTGATTTCAAAAAAAAAAAAAAAAAAACAGCAACAGGAATTAATAAAACATTTATAGCCACTCTTGATTTAAGTAACAATTTGCTCAATATCTTTAAAAAGACTAATAAATCAATGTCCCCATTCAGCCCTTTTCTCATGAACACATGTTTTACTTGAACAAAAGAAATAAATCTACTATCTAGAAAAGAAACACTTCAATCAAAAGCACTCGACAGATCTTTTTTAGTCAGTTTGCTTGGCAATGTCTAGCGAATAAACATTCAAGTCAGGGAAAGGATATATCCCTCTAGGAAGAGTAGAAAGAACATAAATATAATTTGAAGAAATCCTTACATGATCAGAAGGGAAGGCTTTGGCTTCTAGAAGAATTTTGTGCCGCTTTGGTGTAGGCTTAAAGAATGATAGCTACAAGGAAACAGAGTTGTTGAGAAGTATTAGTGCACAATTCACACACTTGCTTCTGTATGGCAGTCTTTCAGGTTACAAACTCCAGTGTTTGAAGACATTCATTAATTAACCATCTTAGATATGGGACAGGGCTACCATTTCAATTAGCCTAGTTTCCAATGAATTATGAAGAGGGCAGAGATATTGGCTCATTACGTTTATCAATGGAAAACAAACTCAGAGGAAACTGTGGAGCAGATAAAACCAAATTCCAAAGCTTTATCTAAATGGTAATTGGAAATGTATGGTCTTAAGCATGTAAAGTTAATTTATCTAGAGTGGGACTGAAGTAGCTTGTTCTCTCCATGTTTTGTTTACACATCTTACATTGCCAATTTGGACCCTCATTGCCTGTTCCTCATCTGGTTGTTTGCTTTATGGCATTTTGGTTCAGGTCCAGATAAATGCTCATTGGCCCTGCCATGAACCCCTATCCACTTTAGAGGCACCAGCTAGAAGTAGGCTACTTATGCACTGGTCATTTGATTTCTCTGTGTAGTCCCTGGACAATAAGCTTGGCTCTGATTCTAATACAGATGACAACACCTGTCAACAGGGTGCTCATTACTGGCCATGGTGATAAATTAATTTTCACATATTCCTTTATTGAGTTCTGTACACCTATAACAAAGATACTGTTGTCCTCATTTTTACAAAGGGAAAAACTAATTCTCAGAGACACTAAATAACTTAGTTGGGAGTTGAAACTAAGGATACATGAACTTTTAGGCCTGATTAAAAAACATACTCTTGAGTGTTTTCATCAGACTATTACATTTACTTCGTCTTTTTTCCCCCACGTATGAGTAAAGCTCAAAGGTATTTAACCTGTGCTATTTTTCCATGGAAGAGACAACTCTTCATGTTTAAAAAGGAGCCAGGAGATCATGGTATAGCATTTCTAGGTGAAAATCAATAATCTCACATGTGTTCTTTGAATAAGTAACCCAACAGAGCCTTATAAATTTGAGGAAGAAACATACAGATTATGCTAATGAGAGAACTCAAAACACAGATGGGAAAGTAACCTTACCAGCAGGAGATGTAAATTAACAGTCAAAGCATTCATTAGAGCTATTTCTTTCTCATGGGCTCCTGTAAAATAATAACCAAAAAATATGTCATACTTGAGGTTTTTCTTGGAGGTTGGAATGTAGTTGGAACATGAGGATGGAGCTCAGCTCTACTCAATCATATCAATGGTTTTAGAGATAAGGGCATATTGATGTCATTATGAAGAAAGGAGGTGTCCCTACCTGACTGATTTACCAAATTATACCTGGACTTACATACATGTAGGCAAAGATAAAGAATTTTATTCTACTTTTTATGTTATGAATAACAAAACTAAAATAATATTCATTTGCATGACCTGCAAACTGAGAATAATTTATCCTATTATCAGTTTGCAAAATTCTCAAAGAGTACTTTTTATGTGTATGTATTTTTTAAATGAAATTAGGATTGATCATATCTTTAAAGTTTGTTGTTTCCAAAGTCAAGTTAAAGTTTATCTGTAGTAACAGAAGTTGGCTCTGTCAAACATATTTCACTGTTATCAGTGAGACTGGTCATAGTTGTCAGGACAAAAGAGCTGAGCGACAAAATACCAGAGCTTAAATAGCTTTATGATTTATTCATATGCAGGAAGAAAAAAACAATACAAATGTGTACCATCTGATAAAAACACATGCAGAATTCACCATTGGACCTGATGGCTAAGGTTTGAGAACAGAAGCTAGGTGGGGAGGTAGAGCCTACCCTTGTGACTTGAGAACTTATAGAAGCTCTCACAACTTTTGTGGCTCAACTTTCCAGATGTTTCTTTAAAAAACAAACAAACAAACCTAGAAGTATTTCCCACCCCCACACTGAGAAAAATCTCTATTATAAATCTGTTAAAGAAATACATAACGTTAAGGAAATATAGTGGTCTTACATTGTTTACTCAAAAGCCTACCTGTGAGTTTTTTTTAGAAACATAGAAGTCAATAAAATATAAGTTTGATAAATTTCAGGGTAAGTTTGTTTGGAGTGAGGTCATCGGAAATGAGTGATTTATTGATGAATTCATATATTAACATAGCCATACAAGGAGAAGCCTGTTTTTTCTTTTGGTCAAAAGCTACTTGTTTTGCTAAAGAGATGTCATTATTTGTGCACAATTTGTGAAGAAGTGGTGGGTGTTAAAAGACATTCATGGTCTCTTTAAAGAGGAGCAGGTCTGAAATCAAGGGGCCAGGAAAACAATTTCCTTCTACATCTCTAGACATAGTAAATGAACACAATAGGCTTACATACATCACATGCAATGAATGACATATGCCTTTTCCTACACAAAAGTACCTTTGACTATGGTATTAAAATGAGTGTTATCAATATTATTCTAGCTTTTTCTTCCTTTTTTTAAATTTTATGAGTATACGGTTACTATCTTCAGATACACCGGAAGAGGGCATCGGATTCCATTATAGATAGTGGTGAGCCACCATGTGGTTGCTGGGAATTGAACTCAAGACCTCTGGAAGAACAGTTGGTGTTCTTAACCTCTGAACCATCTCTCCAGCCCCCTAGCTTTTTCTTTATACTGCAGTGTGAGTTTTTACTGATCCCTCTGAAATAAAACTCTGTCCTATATTGTTAGTGTTGATTATGTAATTGATTCATTGTGATGTACCAATATTTATTGTGAAACCACTTATTAAGATATTTTGATGCAGAAAATAAAAGGAGAAACAGAGAGAATGAAAATGGTATGATAAGAAAGTAGAATTAATGAAGGGCAACATTTAAAAACAAAATATGGCTTTTGCTTGGACATTACATACTTATTAAAAGTACCACATTCTGGGAAGTTATGGTATGTCACATGATATCCAATTCATTTTAGAGGACCTTAAATGTTTCTGGCATGGGCAAGTTTTAATGCTACAGGCACGTGCTGCCCAGATACACTGGTCTGCGTTAATCTCAGGCCATTTCTCCCTCACTTTCGAGGCCATATTCATTCTTGAACCAATTCTTTGTCAGTAGTCTCTCACTAGTTTGAGTGATTATCTATCCTCACACCATTACCCCTACTTTGACTACTGCAAATGAAATTTACCAGAGCACTTCACTGAATGCCATAGTAATGTAGCCCAGTCCAAAGGTAGGGTCCATTTATTTAAGATGCATAGATAAATGCATACCCAGACATGTGCAGAAGGGATGCTAGTAGAATGTTTTAAAACACTAACAGAAATGTTTACTGTGAGTGTAACCAAAGGCACTTAAGAGCACATTAACATCAGAGCCATGCAAACTGAACTGATTTTTCATTTGTTTTCATAGGAAAGTATACCTAATTGACCTCATGGGTTCAAGTTGTACCTCCAGAAACAAAATTGTTCAACAATAGTTCAGTATTATGTAAGAGGTAAATTATTTAAGTTAAATGAAACTCTTTCAAGTAGCCTCTCCTTGTTCCCTTTCTTGTCCTAAGAGCCTTCTTTGAATTAATGAGGAAGCATCATGACCTAAAATTATTCAGAGCACAGCTTTTTTTGAAGTTTCCTGAAAGCTTAAGAACTTGGAAAGCTCTTGCCCTTCAGGGACCGCCTGTGAGTTCCTTTGATAAATGCTATAGCTGGAGTTGCTTCATCTGAGGTGGGTGTTTTCTGCTTGTTTACTCCTTGCATCTAAATACAGGCACTTCATTCTTGTATTGAAGCCTGGCAAGGTAACATTTATGGAACCATTGCCATGAGGCAATACTTTTTAATTTCATAAATGCTTAAATGGTCACACCTGGAAGTCCACAGGGAGCAGAACCAGACTCTGGTGAGGAAGTGCACCGACACCTTGAAATCTGCAACTTGTACTATTTCATACAACATTTTGAGCAAACAGAATCTGTTGTGGGTTTCCTTCATTATATCAGCATAGAAACTGATACTGAACTAGCACTGACCCAAAGTCTCATAAAAAAGAACTTTTGCTCAGAATTACATTCCAAAGCACTGTTTATAAGACAATCTCCATGAGTCAAGTGTGGGAGAGCCAGATTCCTAACGGATTTCCTGCTTTGTCTCTCTCATCCCAATATCATGTCGAAGTTTTGTGAGCTGAGAAGAGCAAGTCCCCAAGGTGTTTACCGTCTGGTAAGAGAGTCTTCTTGGACTGTCTTATCATCTTTTTTTCTACTTCATTAAGCAGATGCAAATGCTACTGTGCATTTGATGTCAGGACTGTAATTAGGCAAATACCCAAGGAATTTCTATAGTTGCAAATTTCTATGGCCCCTAGCGATGGTCAGTGCATGAAGAAGGTTCTGGTATAGTTGAAGCAGATCACCTGGGGATCATTGCCCATCTTATGGCCAACCACAAATACGTCCATATTCCATTTTTATAAGCTCAAACACATGCATCTAGCCCTTGGTGATTTTTATGTATTCAAGGGAAGTAGACTTAATAATAATCCTAATAATATTCTCAAGCACATCTATTTCTAGCATCTTGATAATATGACATTAATTATAAGGGGAAGTTACTCCATGTTCCATGTGTTTTGGAATTGTTGGCTCTGTATAAAATGTTTTATTAATAGTTTTTCTGAATAAATATGCATGTTCACTGTCTCTTTCCCTTCCTGTTGATTCTAGGGGTATCAGTGTGTATGCATAACTGTCAGTGCCCCATTGTAATTCTTTTAAAAGACTCTTGTGCTAAACTAAAGACTATGCTTTCAAGTAACTAGAAGATCCAACAATGACAACAATAAAATATGTCTGTCTTCTCAAGACATATGTAAATAGCTTAACTATTAACGAAAAGTAACTCTCTATACTTCACATTTACTTTATTATTTCATGACATTTAAGTCATATCATCTAGAGCCAATTTATGTTTCTTATGATACAGTGTAAGGAATAGTAATAAAAGCTGTAATAGAGCTGGAAGCATGGAACAGTGAGAGATTGTTTATATATTTATTCAAGGCCCTAGCTTCCATCTGAGGACACACACTCACACACACACACACACACACACACACACGGGGGGGGGGAGGAGAATATGATAATGAGCACCAGAAAAAATAATCTGAAGTTGTTCACAATTTTTGTTCCTTTAAATGTGTGCAATTTTTTTTTTCTTTTTAAGAACCTCTGTAACAAAGGTAAAAAGAAATGCTGTAACTTTTTTGACAAGAATGTGAACAAAACTGAAATAAAAAGTCATTGCTTTGGACAAAACTCCCACACTAAGTTTCCAATAAAGCAGGCCTGAAAACATATTTGTGTTTCAAATTATCTCAGTGAAACCAATTTCTTATCTATCCCTAGAAACCAGGATCTGAGAGATAGCCAGATTTCCAAATAGGTCATGTTTAATTGGCACAGTAATATATCCTCAGATAAATGTCACCTATCTCCTTTTTCTATCCTCTTTTTTATTTTTATTGTTGTTGTCTTGTTGTTTTTTTTTTAATTATTTTTACTTTCTGTTCTTTTCTGTGAATGAAATCAACTTTATGTAGTTAATTCATCAGAATACTTACTCTGCTCCTATAGTAGCAACTTATCTTCTTTGTCTAGTGCTAGTGACTGAATCCAGAGGCTTGACCTTGATAGATATGTACTCTTGTCATTGAGCTAAGTTCCCAAGACCCTGTTGCAGTTTCCTTTGAAGTCAAGCATTCTATCCTCAAGGGAAGCTTCTTCAAACTTAGGAAGTTCTGAAGTCAAGTTTGTTAAGATTCAGTGAGCCAACTCATGAGTCTCAGAAAGACCCTAAAACTTACAAGATTCATAAAGCCTTTCTTCTCCAAAAGCTAATAGGCAGTGAGAATTAATAAGAAGGGCATATTTTCCAACCTGTTGAGCTACCTGCAAATTGTGCAAATACCTCCAACATTTGAGCTCTAAGGTTTGTGAGTCATTGCCTCTGCTGTAGTGAGCTACACATAACAGTTTGTGTCCATCACACTACCATAAGTTATCCCAATAAACTCATTAGATCATCAAATTGTACTTTGATGGTATTATTACTTTTATCTTTTGTATATTCCCTTATTGAGTGCTAGTAGACATTTGCTAATGTCATACAACATCTACTTTAGAATAATGTTACCTAATTGTAAAGTAAAAATAAAACCAATCAAGACTTACAAAGTTACTTTTGTGCTTTCACACAAAATTTTAAAAAAGATAAACAAAACTTATTCTAATACTATAAGCATTAAATTGGTATTTTAAATTTTATATTGAGAAATAAATATTTTCTATTATATACAGTTTTAGAAGTAATTTAGGGTATAGTACTTCTTTAAATCATAAAAATTAATCTTTTAGAATATTGTTTTTAATTAACTTTTATAAAAATTATATTTATAGTTTGTAAACAAAATATTAGCAATATTTCACTGGGCAAACTATGAGTTACAACACAAACCCATGTATTTAAGATGACAATCTTGTTTTAATATATGATTTGAAACTTTGGAAAATTATTTATATGTTTTATTGAGTTTTATGTATACAAAATAAATTCTGAATATTTCAAGGATAATTATCTTATTATGCATTTTTACATTAGGACCCGAGACATTTCTAAATTAATTAATACAAAATTCCAATAAAAAGGTACAAAGAAAGGAAGAAATGCCCCCTATACTTGGCTCTTTACTCTGAGCTTTTTTTGGTACAGAGCTCCTAAAACTCATTGCTAATCCTAATGATAAGGAGATCTCCTGTCATCCCTTACATGGGGTGACTTAGTTGAACTCAGAAGAGAGACCATGTGACCAGATGGGTAGAACTTATCATCTGACCTACCTACTGTTTAGGCAGGTGCAAGACTTTGAGCCTTAGAGAACTCAGCTGCACAGGTTCTGAGTTGGAAAGCAGACCTGAGGGGCTAAGGAGATACATGGCAAAGGCCTATGGGACCTTTCGTGAGCCTGTGCTTCCTGACTGCTGTGTTGGGTTTTGTTCTTTAAAATGAGCTGGGTAGAGCATGGAAAGTGTGTCTATCTCTGGAAAGTGGGTGTCAGAATTTAATCAAATGATGGTTAACGTAGCTCAGTATCAGAACTGGTGTCCAGTGTTAGAAACCCATCAGAATGTGAATCACAAGACACTGAGTAGTATTTGCAAACTAGATAACATTTAACAAAGCAAAGGTCAATTAATGCAGCTTCTTCAAATTTAAAAATATTCAGGCATTTTTTTCTTTTCTAAACAAATTGACTACCTACAGTCCTTTTTTATTCTCCTCATTAATAGCTATGGAAGGTGACTGCCTTGAAATTTTTGCTACCTTTATGTGACATGCTCGTATTTATTGAGCAACAAGACACTTGTACATTTAATGAGTTGCAATAGCCCTATAAACTTTTAAATAGTCAAAGTAAAATTATGTAGAGTTTATTGGCTTTATAAGTAAATCTCACTAAATGATATCATATTACAGTTTCCTTGGCCTGTACATAAATATACTAACTCCCCTTTGAGGATAATAAATATTAAACACAGAATAACAGAGCTAGAATTCAGTTGTTATCTGAAAAAAAATTTAGTAAACACAGACACACACCCATGCACAAAAACACTCTGCAACTAAAGAAACATACACTTTCATGTTGCATTAATATAAATATGCATTCCCAGGTTTTCATTTATTATTTCTTAGTAATGTAAATAAATACAAATAGTATTCAAAAACTGAAACTTCGTGGCTGTTCTATAAAACAAACACACAGTCCAGTGCCACCTACAATGCATATCATCTCCTTTAGTTCCCTGTTTTATCATGTCCGGGTATTTCTGACAGCTGCGTCAAGGGTGCTGCTCATAGAGCAGGGGGATGCTGTGCTTCTAGCCTTCTTGAGTTCCGATGCACTTTGGTTCCCTGTTACTGCGTTCCAGACCCCAGGTAGCACACACATCCTCCAGCTTCTTATGAAGGCTCTTAAAGCAGATCCCACTCTCTGCGCCATTTTGTGTGCTGCCCTAGGTGCTGCACATTCCTCAACTCTTTCACAGTAGCTACTCTTTTGTTCTGTGGAGACGCATTTACTGATATTGCTCCTGTGATCTTTCTGAAGAGATAGCGTTTTCGATATGCACTAAATATTCAGATCCCATAATATGGCCTCATTAAGCCAATAGAAATCTGCACATAGGAACTCAATAAAATCACAAATTAATGTTACCTTTGCTTGCGTGGTTTTTGCTGTTGTTGTTGGCTGTTTCAGAGTTTTGTAATAGATAACATAGTAATGTAGTTTACAGTGTAAAAGATGATCATTAAGCGCTCAATATTGTTGACAGTATGATCCCAGGAAGTTGTTTGGTAAGGAGGGAATAGTGGATTTATAGCACAGAGAAGGTACACAGACTCCAGGTGAGTGCTAACTGCCACTAAAAGCATGCTTACATTTACATGTTTTGCATTAAGTGAGTCTTCCCAAGGCCATATGCTGAAATCCTCTTCCCCTGTGTTAATTAATGACTGCAGTCATAGGGGTGAGGTCTTAATCCCACTGGGTAAAAACGTAGAATTGGTTTTTGAAAGCCATGAAGAGAGCCTGGTATCATTTAGATCATGAGCTGTTGGCCTTCGAGAGAAAATACAGGTTTTTTAAAAGCTGCCCAGTCTTTGTCATGGCAGCCTGGGCTGACTGGCATGCATACTGTTTCTCTTCCTGGGCCAGGTTTCCCCTGCTTCCAACCCTTCAGTGTCCCCTGGCACTCTGATGTCAGAGGAGCCTGGAGGAGGCTCTTCACATTCAGGGGTAAGAAGAACTGGTCATTTAGATACTATGTATAGATTCTTTCACTAGATCTCTCTTTTATTTCTATCTTCATACATACTCCCTTATACAACTGACTTGGTAATTTTCACTCCTTTGAAAGATAATCACCAGAGTAACACAAGGGTTGCCATTTGTCTATTTTTCCATTATTAGGTTAAAATTTGTTTGACATCATATTTGTTTTCATTTATTTCTACAAAAGCAATTAGCAAGTGTCTTCCTCTACTTAACTCCTTCATTTATTTTGGCTTTCTATCTTATCCATTGAGAAGTTGCATGTTCTTTGTAATGCCTTAAATGATTTCTGAGAGTTCAGATAACATATATTTCCATGCATATGGCTTGTACTCAGACAACTATAAACTTAGCTTAGTTACTGTGGTAACACAAGTGACAGTGACCAGTTGTGGCGTTTCTTGTGTTTCAGTGGTTATGTGGATATTAATTTTTGTTTTGTAATCAGGAAATCTTTTTTGACTCTACTTATTCCTCAGAACAGTCTTGGGATTTTCCTCAAATTATTGGAACTTATTTTTGAACAAACAGTCCATTCCTTACATTTTAACAGTTTGCCACAGCATTTCTAAGTATTGCTTCTCCATTCTAATGCTCCTTGCAGTCCATGTAGATGAAATCATTTAGTGGTTTGCCCAGAACCAAATGAGACAAATATAAAGAGCTTTATACTTTCTGACAAGGGGGTGAGATTTTTTTTTAAAAAAACATTTGGAAACCAGGAATTTCCTACTAAAATACTTCAAATATTTTCATACAACGTACAAAAATTGAAAATAATATAATGTACTTTAAATTTCACATAAAATTTCAGTCACTGTTGAATGCTCAGGCCAATGAGATAATTTATTATCTAAAAGATCATTAATCTACTAATAGGATACAAATTTTAATTTAGGAACATAAGTATGCCACAAACTAACACCAGTCTTATTACAGTTAAAGAAATGAATGTTTGTGCCATACTGCTATTACAAAGTATCTAAGATGCATTCCCAGCACCTATATTGGATGGCTTGCAACTGCCTAGATCTCCAATTTTAAGGGATTCAAAGGCCTTTTCTGGCCTCGGTAGGCATCTTTACTTATTTACACATATACACACACACATACACACACACACACACACACACACACACACACATAAAACAATAAAACATTGTTCATTTATTATTTTTTTTATTTTGTCAAGTTTAGGATGGGGTCTCACTACATAGCCTTTTTGGCCCATAAACTCAGCATTCTTATGCCTCACCCTTGGTCCCTTTGCCTGGCTCACTCTTAATTTAAATAAAACAACAACTTAAATTGAAACTCAGTACCTTATGCTAAACATATTAATGAAAATTAATGCTTATCATGTAATAGTATTACAGTATTCATTTATATTTTTTAAAAAGTTGATTAAAATGAATAAAATGTGCTTTTCCTCATAGAAGGTGATGAGTGGGGATTTGCAAGTATATAAGAAATTGAACGCGCCTATAATCCCCAAATCTAGGAGACCAAAGCAAGTATTCTGAGTAGCCTGGGTTATAGAGGAAGATTTTGTTAAAAACAAGAAGTTACCTAGCAGGCCTTGGTGCAACTTAGTGGAGAACACCAGCCTATTTAGAGTGAGGGACAGGGGCTCATTCTCAGTACCAAAAATAGAGAATTAAGTAAACAAACAAATAATTGAAACATCTAAAAAGAACATATATTTATTTTTATATCATGTATATTTATATTCTATTCCATATAAAAATCTTTTGATAACAACAATATATTATTAATAATATGTATATATTATTAATATATAAGCCATTATTATGGGTTAACTTAGAAATCAGAATGTTAGTCAATAAAATCTATTACTTTCATAGATAAATTTTATTTTCAGAGTTCTTTTGAAAAACCATTCGCTGTGTGTACTGGCTGGCTTTGTGTCAATTTGACATAAGCTGGAGTTATCACAGAGAAAGGAGCCTCAGATGAGGAAATACTTCCATGAGATCCGGCTGTAAGGCATTTTCTCAACTAGTGATCAAGGGCAGAGGGCCCAGCCCATTGTGGGTGGTGCTATTCCTGTGCTGGTTGACTTGGGTTCTATAAGAAAGCAAGCTGAAAATTCTTAAGAAAATGAGTGCATCTAGAGAATATCATCCTGAGTGAGATAAACCAGTCACAAAAGAACAGACATAATATGCAGTCACTGATAATTGGATACTAACCCCAGAAGGCTCTGAACACTCAGAAACAACTCACAGACTATATGAAGTTAAAGGAAAAACAAATGCCAAAAAAAAAAAAAAAAAAAAAGAAATTAAGAAAAGAAAATGAAAAACCATTGTGGTTAATCTTTACACACCAAGAAAACTTTGACTATTTCCAGGTTACATCTTGTTTTACAGGTACTTTATGCTCATAGTAACCAGTAAGATTTTAATGCACACTATCTAATCTTTAAAAAAATCAAGTACCGACAAAAATGTATTCATATACTTTTATGCAAAAATGCTTAAAATCTGTACATGCATCTTTGTTTTTTTAATAAAGTTGTTCAATTATATATATATATATATATATATATATATATATATATATATATATATATATATATATATATGGAAGCAAGTTTAGCAAGGTTGGGGAAGCAAGACAGTAAGTAACATCCCTCCATGGCCTCTGCATCAGCTCCTGCTTCCTGACCTGCTTGAATTCCAGGCCTATTTTGGTGATAAACAGCAGTTTGGAAGTGTGGGCTGAATAGATGCTTTCCTCCCCAGCTTGCTTGTTGGTCATGATGTTTGTGCAGGGATAGAAACCCGGACTAAGACACTGTGCTTTGTACTTACCTACAATGTCCTTCATTAGACTTACAATGCTCTCATCCCCTGTAATCCATGGGCGCTTCCCTACATCATGACCATAGGCTCCCCTGAAATGAAAAAGACACATAATGATTTCTTAGTTGTATAGTAGTGATGGTGGTAGTGGTGGTGGTGGTGGTGGTGGTGGTGGTGGGTGTGTGTGTGTGTGTGTGTGTGTTTGAGTGTGTGTAGGGGGGGTGAATGTTTTTCTGAAGACTAACAGGTAAAATATTTCTGTGTATACCAACTAGGTCTAGAGGTTAACATGTCCTCCTCAGGTTTCTCTACTGGAATATGTGTTCATAAGTTGGTGGCTTTCTTTTGGGAGGTAAAGGTTCTTTAAAAGGTGGAGCCTAGCTGAAGGAAGTGGGTTACAAAGGGGGAGGGGTTGTAAACATTAGTTTTGTAGACCAGTCCTATGTCTTTGTTTCCTAAGCTCCTGAAATATGAGCACACATTCCTGTCCTGTCCCTGGAGCAGAGAGCTACAGTCTCACACATTCCACACATTCCCTTCCCTGGTAGACTATACCCTCAAACCATAAGTCAAAATAAATCTTTCTGTCTTTAAGCTGATACTTTGCAAGCGTTGGTCCCACTGACAAGACAAGTAACCAATACACATACCTTTGTAATGCTGCCTTAGTAATATTAATATATAACATTTTAAAATCAAGCAATACCTGGTTATTATGTTTAAGATTCATCATTTTTTATTACTTACATTTGTCTTACTGTTGTTGATGGGAGATTACCCATGTACTATTTTCCAGTCTGAGCTACTATATATTTGTTTATTTTGAAGTTTTCAAGGCTTTTGGAACACTTTACTTTGTGCTCGTAGCCTGCAAGTAGTATCTATACAAAATTACATATATTATTTTGTTTTGGGAAGGCAAAATTTATTAATGTGATAAAATATATACAGTGACTACACTTGCAAGAATATCTGATGAAAATAGTAAAATGTTTTTACGATCATAATCAACATTATATTTTTACCTATTTTCTAATGATTGACCTATTGTAGAATACCTCCATTTTATTACTGCAGTAAATTTTCTAGCAGGTTTTAGGAAGGGGGCAGAAAATACAAAAGAATACTTCAGTACAAGGAAATTTCTGTCCTATGAGTAAGATTAATACACATGAAAGTGCAGAGGTAATTGAATCAAAGTGTTTAGAGGAGCATTTAGAATGCTGTTGCCTGTTCATGTCTTCCATAAATTTGAAATGGATTGGTCTTGTGAGTCTGATACCTTGTAGACTAGGAAATAAGGCTTGTGCACATGCTTTTTATCTATGAGAAGTCAAGGTTTATCTCCACCAACTGAAATTCTCATCTGCCTGTAGTGTGCTGGGACGCCTGCACATTTGATGCCATGCTACCAGAAAAGCATTGTGAATGTTTGACCGTTGGCTTTTATCGTAATGTATGAGTCAACTTCAGGTCTCTAATGAAGGGAGACCACACCTACTGGAAGCTTACAGGGGCTAGTTTTCCACATCAGTAAAAGTAGATAAATGAGTGACAATATGTTCCTTAAAAAGGGTTAGCAGGAAAAATAAATGAAATAACATATAAAAAAGATGGATGTACAATATTCCTTTGCTGACTCATCTCTTCTAATGGAAATCTAATGCTTAATTGCCTACACCAACATGTGGTACATAACAGGAATTTTTAAGCTAGTATTTCTATTACCATATAAACTGAGATGAAGAAGGACTTTCTGTGTGAATAAACATAGGCTGCTAAGAACTAGAAGGAAGAAAAGGGCAATTCAATTGCTAGTTATTATTATTCATATTATTATTAGATAGCCTGCAGCTTGCCTCTCTAGACTCTCAATATAAATGTTAAAGACAAAAATCATTATCATTAAATGGTAGTTAAAGGCAGATACTTGGATCCTTTTTTATTTTAATCACATAGAGCTCCCTGGCCTTTGCTGATAGCATAATATATCTTATTACATCTAGGTAGTAAAATTCTATGTTCTGCCTCAGAGAATTTATATCTCAGAATATTATGCCACCTACTTCTCACTCTGGTAGACACCATGGTAATAATCTTTAGGGATATGTTTCTCCCTGCAAGGCTTTTGGCATCTCCCCCTCTTTAAAATATTACACACTAAGTCTACTTCCTCATTTTGTCAGTCCAATAGCCTGGAGTAGTGAAATGTATTTAGAACAGTTTATCCAAATAAACCCAAAGTAAAGTGGCCTGTCATTAGAAAGAATTGATGTAGTTTAAAGTGCAGTTATAAACATATGTGTTAGAGTTAAGGAAGATACGAGATTGCTTTCATTCAAAGTTGCTTAAAATAGGCTTAGCACAGATGCAATCCTTTACAAATGTTGGGAAAAAAATGTGAAGAGTTAACCCAATAGCACAACATTAATCATTGCCAGGAGTGGGGTGTTTTGTGAGGTGGCTACAAGCAATATTTGCTCATGAAATTAGATTTCAGGGTACAACATCTAATTAGAAAGTTAATAGAAGCTAGGATTCTCTTTAGAATAGGACCATATTTTACCCATCCTACAAAATGAGAAGAGCCCTTATTTTGGAAAGCTCTGCCAGTAAGTAAATCAATAAATTTTCACAGCTTTTCTTAATTAAGCACAATTTTATCCATGACCTAATTGATGAATAGCTAACAATGTTTCTAAAAATCTGTATTTTTCATTCATGTGCCCTGTTTTATTTAAAAGAAAAAACTCATAGTTGAATAAAACTATTATGGTGGTCTTTAGATGAACATGTCTCGGGCCTACTTCAACATCACCACACTGGCCAAAACACCTGGCCATGTAAATCATTCCATGTCAGCTGGTTGGAATGTCCCTGAAGTATAAATCAACAGGACATTTTTTAAACTAATCCTACCTAAGCTTTTCAGTCTTTTACAAAAGTCCCATGTGAAGGCACAAACACAGCAGGCATTTCTCTAAGACAATATCAATCTAGCAGACTTGAAAATGCAGATGACTTGAACTTGAACGCCATGGTTCAAGGTACTGTCATTGGGATTTAATTGATGTTTCTTATTCTAAAATATGCTCTGATAATTGATGGATTTTTGCCGTTCCACTGAAGTTTATGATTATGATTATTATGTTACTTTGTTTTAAATAATGTAGACTGATAATAAATATTTAAAATAAACATTTCCTCAAATCTTGTATACTGATAGCCCATCTCACATGCCAAGGGGTTGAAGAATATTATTTATTATTATAGAACATTTCCCTTTTCATTTTTGAAACAATGTCTTGTTCTATATCTAGTGGTACCTTCAAACACACACTTCTGCTTCAACTTCCAGAGTGCTAGGATATTAGGTTTACTATACCATATTCAATATTACAACAAATTTGATAATTATTATATAGCAAATGAGTCTGTTTATGTTACAAATTTTCTTTTTTTTTCATTTTCGAAAACATTTTATTGATTCTTTTTGAGTCTCACATTATGTACTCAGTCTCCTACATGGACCCTTTGCCCTTGTAACTTCCCCTCACCAAATAAAAACAACACAGTAACAAAACATACAAAACCAATGGCAACAAGAACAGCAACAAAAGCCAAAAAGCCTTCTCATCATGGAAGCTGTAGTGTGTCAGTGTATCCCACAGTGTGCCCAGTGGTCACATGTTACAAATTTTCTATTTCAAATTGTTAAAATTATATAAATTATTTGACAGAACACATACATTAAATTAAAATATATTTTACCTATTAAGATCAACTTTAGAAATTCCATGAATGAAAATCAAATTACAAAATAACAGTAATAAGGATTTTAAACAAACACAGAGGTAAAAGTTAATAATAAATTTGGGAGGAGTTGCAATTTTTTCCTTAAGTAAGTAGAAATTGTAGAAGAAATGCTTTGTACAACCAGAGCCTAGATATATTTATTCAGAAGTATTAAATGAAAATGTAAGTCATCAGTGTGGCTGCATTTAAACCAATGGTTTGGAATCTCCATAATGCTGCAAACCTCTAATACAGTTCTTCATGTTGTGGTGACCTCCAACCTTAAAATGTTTGCTGCTACTTCATTTACTGTTATGAACTGTAGTGCAAAGATCTGTGTTTTCCTGAGAGGGCTGTTTTCCTTTTTTAAAGGGAAAAAAATTATGTCCCTTGTAGGTTTCCTTGACTGAGAATTTTCTATCAATCAAATGAGAGAGGGATAGACCTTGCTTGAGTATTAGCCTTGGAGCAAAAGTGGCTTTGGAGGACACACAGAGAGTAATTTTGAATCTGTTAACGCTTACCACAATACTAAAAGTCCCAGATCTAGGGTCAAAGGCACAAGGGGAGATTAATATGGAAACCAAAACAATAGTCAGAAATGGAACAGAAAGGACAGACAGCCTACCACAGTGCCAGTTTAAATGAAATCATGTTTTAACAACTTAAACATGATTTAAAAGTGTGCATAGAGTCAGTTTAAAAGAAGAAACAGTCTAAACTTGGCTTAAGGGCTCTTTGAGGTACGTATGGCTGCCACAGACCCAAATTCAGGACAAAGTCGGCTTTCCACTGTTCTTACTGGAAGTTTCCAGCCAAGGATACTGCTCAGTAACTGTAACACAGTTGTAAAAGATTCCACACTCCCGTGTTTCCCTTGGGAATCACTAAAGTTATCCCTCATGGCCTGCTCTTTAGGTAGCCACTCCATGAAGAAAACGTTTTTGTTTGTTTGTTTTGTTGCTTGTTTTGTTTTGTTTTGTTTTGTTTTTCTGTCTGCTCCTATAACCTGCTTTCAACAATCTCTCTGCTGTCAAAAAGTTTTCAGGCCCTCTCTTTATTCGGAGCTAAGCTGATAAGAAAAGAAATCTTTCCAACAGAGTCGCACAGAAAAAAAAAAAAAAAAAAAAAAAAAAAAAAAAAAAAAAAAAAAAAAAAAAAAAAAAAAAAAAAAAAACACTATGAGTGGAGTTTCAAATTAAATATATTTTTTGGGGAAAAAAGAGACAAATAAAAACTGTCTTTGGATCAAAGATGTGCAGGTAAGGTGGGGCAGGGGTGAGAGGATGAGAACCTTGGGAAATGTAACTGTAACTGCACATCTGAAACCCTGATGCTATTTAGGAACAAGGAGGGCCACAAGGTTCACTACTTTTCCAGGGCTGAGAGGAAGGGGAAGTACAGGGATCAAAGCCGGAAGGGGTGGAGCTCCTTTGCTCAGAAAAGACCTTTAATTCAGTTTTCATTGCTTTCAGCGTCATAGCACCCTCCGGTGTGAATCATTTGTCTAATGAGCACTAGGCGGACTTAACTAAGACTCTGGGCTTTGTCTCTGCTCACAAAGTAAAACTTGAAAGGGGAACGCAACAATAGCGGATGTCCAGGCAGAGAGGCGCTTTCCAGAAACCTAATTGTAACATCTCAACAATCATCAACCAGCCCCTTGGTGGTTTGAGGTGTGATGCGGAATGAATGGAGCAGCAGGGCAGCATCTTTTAAATACCTGCAGCATAAAAATGCAAGCCCGACTGCCTAGTATTCAAGTGGGGAAAGACAATTTCAAAAGTGCAAAATCATCCAATTTAACTCTGCTCTCAACGTTAAGGACTGAAATGAATATCAACCGTTTTTATTAACTGTGACCCTCATTTATTAAATACTAAAACCTGCTAGTCCAAAATGCTTACAAATGGGATGATGTGTATTTTGAAACATACACATAAAAGCCACGGAGATGAAATTACAACATGCTTAATAAATTATATAAGCTTTCACCGTTCTTGCATTAACGTGAGAGCTTTCATTCTTAACCACGGAAATTAAGAACTAAGCAGTGTTACCCAAGAGTCCTGGTGGCTGTCCTCGGGTAGGTAGTGTGAAGTAGGCATGCGGCTGTTGGCATGAAGGAGCAGAGGAAACGAGGTAAGGCCATGAAACGGGAGATTTTATGAGCACCAAATGGCCTGCTCCAGAGTTCGTATTTAATGTGGCTTCATCTTTCTGAAATGTTGTTTCCTGACCTTCAAATGGAACTCATTTCCATAATGATTTTTTTTTCTTATTTTCATATAATCAGAGGTGGGGCTCTATAAAAGAACTTGTGTTTACAATTCAGAAATAAGACAAGAGATCCAAACATTTAACAGATATATCTAACTTCAGTTTTACAAGAAATTATGGTAGAGAAGATACATAAAGCCAAATAATTTACTTAAAACCATGAAAGTAGATGATTCTAAGTTGTCTACACAAGGGGAAAGCATAGAGGGTTAAATATGGGTATCTGAACTCATAAAGAAATGGTAAATTCTAGTTTTTTTTTAACTGATGGAATCATAATTCACAGTGAGCTATTATGTTTGTTTTAAAACTAAAAGAAAATGCCTCAAAGGTTCAAAAATAATATTAATTCGATGGGAGCCTCGATTATCTTGAGATGATGCCACACAGTTACCTGGCAACAAGCCAGTTTTTCCTGACTCACTATAAAAGAAACTGCCTTCTCCCTCCTTGCTCTCTGGCTCTTGACTTCCTGCTCCAGCTCTGTCCTTTCTTTCCTTACCCCCCCATGGCTGTCCCCTATTTTCTCTACTTTTCTTCTCTCTCTCTCTCTCTCTCTCTCTCTCTCTCTCTCTCTCTCTCTCTCTCTCTCTCTCTCTCTCCCTCTCTCTCTCTCGATCTCCCTTTCTTTGCCTCTACTACTGACTTTCTTGACCACCTCTGCCCAGTCTCTGAATAAACTTTATTCTATACTATACCATCTTGTGTCTGGTCCCTGGTCCCTCAGGGAGAAGGAATGTCTCATCATGGACCTGCTGAGGTACCCCTTGCCCCATACCTGATTACATGTCCACAGAACATATTCCCCCTCTCTTTATCTTTTTATAAACACATCAATGGGTACAAATCATAAACATACATCAAGATATCATACTCATCAATATATGCAACTGTTATATGTTATCAAAAAGTTTTAAATGTTTAAAGAGACCTGTTCTTAGTATAGTTGTTAGCATTTTGGCTAAGCTCTGCCCCCACAGTTACCTGGCAACAGCCAGGTGTGCCTGATTCACTATAAAGGGGGATACTCTCACCTCTTCTGCTCTTTCTTGCCTTCTTGCTCCCACTCTGTCCTGTTGCCCCTTTCCCCTCTCTCCCCACTCCTCTTTCCCCTCTCTCTCCACATGCTCATGGTCAGTCTTTACTCCTCTATATTCTCTCTGTCTCTGTCTCTGTCTCTCTCTCTCTCTCTTCTTTGCTCTGTCTCTACTACCTTCTCAGCTCTCCTCCCCATGCCTGAATAAACTCTATTCTATACTATACCTTCTTGTGGAAGAAGGGATGCCTCAGCATGGACCAGAGAAGGCACCCCCTTTCTCCACACCTGACTAGACATCCACCAAACATATTCCTTCTCTCTCTCTCTCCTTTATCTATTTATAAACACAACCACAATGACATTAAGAGATAATGCATGGCAGAGAAGGTGAGCTTAAAGACAATGAAGGCTCAGGAAGAGTGGAAAGAAGTGTTGGCCATTAGAAGACTATATAGGTAAGCAGAGAGCACAGGAGAGAGAGGAGTGCTCAGGTAAGAATCCACATACAGCAAGCATGGAAATGGATGTCTTTAATCCATCTACTCCTCAGGAGGAAACCATGGGAGGTTAGCAATGCAAAAATAAGATGACACATCCGGCTCAGTTCCTCCATGGTCCTCACTGTCATCAGGCCTATTATTATCTTAACAAGCCTGTTTTCCACATTTCTTGAGGGCACCATTAGCTTAGTCATGAATTAAACACAAAACACTCAAAATTGTAAATTAACTTCTCTACTGGTCATTAGCCACATGAGATAAAATGGCTACATTGATTAGATGTGGGAAGGGGGATTTCATGTTTAAATATGTTGTTTTCCTCTCCTAATCTCACAAATTTGCCATTTGGACTTATTCTGACCCAAGATTATTTCATCAAACTTTTCTAATATTGATAATTACTGCAAATAAAGTTTTTGTTGGTCCTAATATGGTAGGGTAGAGCTTGCCAAAATCAGACACCTTTGTAATTTTGAAAATTCTTCTGTCAGATGTAGAGTTATGCCTTTAACATGGTACTTACATTTTGGCCCACTTATCTAGCTCTTCCTCCAGGTATGTTTTGACCATTTTTGGTTGAAGGCCAAGGGAATTTCCCAGGAAATAGATGGCATTATCATCTTCATTCACTAAAGATAGATCAACTGAAATACAAAAAAAGGGGGGGGGGGACATGTTAAACTGTTAAATTAATTAACAGTCTTCCAGTTGATATTGTTAATCCAGCCCAATTAACATAATTTACAAGACAAAGGGTAATAAATAGCTTGCAGTTTCTCCCATGGAAGCATCCGGCTCTGAACAGTAATTAACCTTTTGTACTTTACATGGAAACATAACTTAAACCCACAGAGGTGACATGGTGATCTCTCACAGTTATTGTGTTCCAGGAAGAAATATAAATTAGCTTTCTCCCAATCATAAATAGCCACGGGCTATAGGAAGACTTAAAATAGTTTTTGTAGGAAGTATGATAGCCTATCTAATTGTTTTAGTTTACCAGAATTCAGGCAGAGTACACTCTGAATCAATTGGTGTCATGGAGATATTTAGAATTTAAACACCATAATGCTATTGGAGTTACGTATCTCATGATGTGTTTTTATATACACATGTATAGTACAATAAAAGATGGTCTCTACATCTTTTCCTCTTTCAGATACATCAGAACATTGCTGTGTTCTCCATCTTAGCTCTTTGTCTTGACTTCAGCAAATAAACAATTTTCATGTGTAAAACCATGGAGAAAAGGACACATTATTAATAATAACTATAAAGTACTAAACTTTCTCTTGATTCTAAGAGAGAAAGGGCCAGAATTCTGACAATTTTTCCACTCACATCACTTTAGTCATTATGTCTCCTGCTAAGTTTTAGAGATGGCTTTGAGGCAACCCAAACACTTCATTGTGACCAACGACTGCACTTTCTTGGAGTATCTTTTGAACCTGACACAACAAAACAGCTGTTAATTTTATGTAGAGATTTAAGCTGAGACTTGTTGGTGGGTGAGTGGGGACAACTCAGAACTCTGGATGTAGCATGGATATTACTGGCTGCTTTTAATGAACATATAGTGAGCAATGTGAACACAAAGCAAAAAGAATGGAAATGTTAGAAAAGCTTAGAATGTTCCCAGAAAGGAGCAGATAAAAGATGGAGCCACAGGAAGTATTATAGAGATTAACATCATTACAAAGAAGGCAATACAATGGCCTGAAATAATAGGGAGATGCCTTGAAGATGCCAGAGGAATCAACAAACCACAGTGTGGCCAGAGGAGTGAGCACATAAACTCATTTGGAAGACTTTTCCTAGAGAGAACACTGCTCACATTGGGTAGCCTGGGGAATGTTTTCTCAGAAATAGCTATCCAGGTTCTCTAAAGTAATTCTAGTCATGGTTTAAATGAGGTGAGGGTGGGGGTAGGGTGAGGGTTTTTAGGAACTTACTGCTTCAGCTCAGGATGACTTGGTATCATCTAGGAGCTGCTGGTTTTGCAGGAATGGAAAATGTAAGAATTACAGTTAAGTAGGCTTCCATCAGAGTATAAAGGAAAACTAGGAGGCCAGGCAACATTTGAGAGAGTTGGGATCATGGTGGGAAGTCTTTGATAAGGCACCTTTTGAAGTTAAAAACACAATGGAGACCCCAGGGAAGTTAGAGATAACAGAAAAGTAGAATATTTGCTGAGAAAAGTCCCCCCACCCTCTACCTCCAATTCAGCTAGCTGAGAGAGACATTTAGTGGAGGGTAGCTTGTAGGTGGTGATGTTCATAGGAACAAGGCCACCCACACTCTTGGGTTTGCAATATGACACTCACTACATGTCCTAAACCCTGGATATGAAATTGCAAACCCATCCTGGAGGAGGGTTGTGAATATACACACACACACACACACACACACACACACACACACACACACACACACACACACACAGAGAGAGAGAGAGAGAGAGAGAGAGAGACAGACAGACAGACAGACAGACAAGAGGCTTAAGAGAAAGAGGAGGGGGTGAGCAGTCCCCTTTTATAGTGTCAGGTAACTGGGGTAGATCATACCTGGCTATTGCCAGGTAACTGTGGGGTGAAGTTTACAGAATCCCAACAAATATTGCAAGAACTGAGACTTTGCAGATGTCTAGAGGCAGACTAATTTCATCCTGCCTTATGAGATGGATGGGTACCTGCCTTGGAGGCCAGGGGTAGAATTTTAAGGTTTGTATAGGACATGTCCCTATGCTCATGTATTGAAGACATTGACCCCCTTCTAGTGGTGATAATTTGGGAAGTTGTAGGGACATTTAAAACTGGATCTTCCTTTAAGTGAGTAGCAACTGGGCCATGTTTGGAGGCTATACATTGTTCCAGTCTCTCCCTTTCTCGTCTGCTTCTGGCACCATTAGGTCAGCGCATTTATTTCTTCATGTTCTTTTCTCGTGAAGGTCTGCATTGTAGTCCAAAAAAGATCAAGTGGTTGACTGTGAACTGAAACCTTTTAAAATGTGACCCTAAAATGAATATTCCCTTCTTGAAGTTACCTTCCTCAGATGTTTTCTGATGTGATGAAAACTAAGTTGTACAACTTCAGGCATTACACCTCCCTATGTATCCAGGACAAGAGCAAACAGGAAAGACGGGTTTCTTACAGAATCTAGGAGTTCAGAGGGCTCTAAGAGACTTCTCAAAGTGTAGACCCACAGGAGGAGGGAAGGGAAATTCCTAGTGAAGGTGGCTAACTGGTTATCAAATCATGTGCTAGTCAATTTGCTCCTGCCTTGAAAATGAAATTATATTTGTTCCTGTAATTTGACCATAAGTATTCATATTTATAACTTTTGAATTATACAAGATGAAATAACCTTCTTTCGCAAATTGAACTAACTTCCATTCTTCTTTGTTTTTTTTTTCCTGAAAACTGAAGCCAAGGCATTCTAGGAGCTAGCGAATCACTTTACTACCAGCAGTTCTTGGAACATGAACTTCTATTCCTTAACTCTAATTTAGTTTGCAGTCACAAGGTACAGAAAAAAACCATAAATGAATTTCATTTTATTTTTATCACATTGCTGCCCTTTGAACAAATCTCATCAGTGGGTCATTTATTCACCTTGACGATATTTCCACCACGTTCCAGCCTCATACTATTATAGTGTTCTCTCTCTCTCTCTCTCTCTCTCTCTCTCTCTCTCTCTCTCCCTCTCTCTTTCTTTCACGCACAATCACACCCACAAACACACTTATTCTCTTTTCTTTTTCTTAATACTTCCAGAAAGATTTATTTCCATAGGGAAATGGAGCATCACGTCAGCCATTGTTTAGCATTTTATGAAGAATTGGGTGAAAGGAATTTAATATCTTCAAACCTAAAGCTCTGACAAGGAGGAACCGGTACACGCGTGTGCACATGTTAAAAATAAAATAAAACTTCAGCATCATATTGGACACGAAGTCTTACGATTGATGTATATTTTGTTGTTACTGATGTTGCTTCTCATTCCTCCACTGCAGGGGAAAATGACTATAGAAACAAAACCAAGCCCAGCCACAAAGTACAGAAACAAAAGCAAGCCTTACTGTGGCTAGGTGCATCTGAGCTAGCTCTTTCTCTTTTGAGGTGATTATTGTTAGTATTTCAGAAACTTTTCTCCACAGGGGACCACCAGAGCCTTAGAGTAATTACTGTTCCTTCAGCTGACATTTCACATCTGCAGCTACTGCTGCTCACCGTGGGTAGCAAAGGATATACCCAGCCCTTCTGCTGAGGTTATGGAATCCGACAGGTGGATTTCCCAAGTGGGATTCTTTCGAGTGACTTACGGTCTGCCAGGTTTCACTGGGTTGATTTAACTCAAAGGGAAATTCACCCCTTTAGTTGTTCTAGGCATACTGATGAAGCTATTTTATGTTGTAATCATTTTAATATTTGTAAGCAGAGCTTTATGTCTCCTGTATGTATGAATTTTCTATTATACTGCTTTCTACATATGCAAAATGTTTAAATCATATGTTTAGACCATTCACTTAGCAATATAATTTGTACACACAAGCTTTAATTGAAAATGTACTACATATTAGGTAAAGGTATGCTCTGATTGAAAGAGATAAACTACTGCTTTAGAAACATGTAAATATATTTGCATACTTGTCTATAGAATTATTTCTAGATAACTATATGGTTGCTTCTGTTTAAAGTGAATATGCCCCTTTCATGAAATAATGACTCAAAAACTGCTGTAGGTGATAAACAATTCTTCATGTGCTTCCTTTGGTTTACTTTCTAGTCAATCATTAAAAAAAAAAAAAAAAAAAAAAAAAACTGGAAAAAAAAACTGGCATAAAATACCAATATCTGGGCTAGAATCCTATAGAGTACCCCCCCCCACACACACTGTATTAAGCATTAAAAAAATTCACTTAACAAATTATCCAGGCTTAGTTTAGGAAGTCTTTTACTCAACTCAATTCACAAAAATTACAAAACAAAACAAATGAAACTCTTGAGATTCCTGGCGATTAATGGAATTACCAAGGTCACACAGGGGACTTTACTTTCTACTTAATATGACATATAATTATAGGACTATAAGACTTGTCAAACCATATTGAAAATGTTTTAATATTCAACAATAAAACACTTGAGATCAAAGTCTTTCCTCTCTTCACATGGTAAAGTGCATATTGTTCAGCATATAATAGTAAATCAAGTGGTTCACGTTAGGAGTCAGGCAAAAGGTTCTGCCCATCTGTTTCAAAATAAAGAAAACTACATTCCCAACACCTTTTAAATGAGCATAGACACAAACAGAACCAATAACCATCTCATTTTTGAGCATTCAGCAGAAGTTTAAAGTAGAAAACATGAATTATCCTTATCATTAACACTGTTATCCATATTTTAATTTATGTTCACTTTTATTCATGTGTCTGTCTGCCAAGTATGTGCAGACAGATGCCAAGCATCTGACCACAGACCAGAGAATTATTAGATCACATGGTGATTGAGTGATTAGTGGTGGAGGTGGTGAAGTGGGTGCTGGGGACCAAACTTAGGTCCTTTTGAAGAGCAGCAAGTGCTCTCAATCTGTAAGCCATCTGTCTAGCTGATCATCATCATCATCATCATCATCATCATCATCATCATCACCATCATCACCATCATCACCATCATCATTTTTGCAGCTTATGAAGACAACCCAGAAGTGACCCAGTAGGTTTTGCATAAAAGGTCTGAAGCTTTCTAAATGTGTACAGAAGAATATTTTTGAAATAAAATGATTCTGTAATGCATTCGTATGTTAGAGACTGAGTTTACTGGGAGCCTGGTATCAACATAGAATGTCTGAGCCACAGATTCCTAAAATCTATACTTCAGCACCTAGTGTGACTAGAGGCAATTGCTCTCAGTTTCAGAGGTAAAAAAGTAAAGTTTTCATGCAATTCATGTTTGTTATTAGACTAAATTAGGATAAAAGGCTAGCATTCTTTAATTATTTTGCAGAACATGTTCGTTTAAAACAATATTGTCCAGCTTTGACTTTCTTTTTTCCTGTGAATGAGAGAACACCACTTTGTGCTTCGAAGATGTCAAAGTACCGGATGACACATAAAAGCCAAGCTGTCAAGCTGAGGTCCTGACTTGGGGAACATTTCAGGTCCCAAAGCTACTTTGACAACATGGTCTCAGGACAGATTGCTGTGATCAGCTAGAAAAGCACTTTATGCTAATATTTCGGCCTGAAGGCATGTGGGGGGGGATGAAAGAAAATGAAATACCTCAGTAAGATTTAGCTCCAAAAAATACATTATTTTCTTTGAAGGAATTCATACGTGCGGTGTCCTTCCTCTTTTGCGTACGTGAAGATAGGTTTATAATTACATTCTCAATCCACAAATCCTTTATACCATATGATTACATCACATGGACAATGATACAAACTGCCCTTCTATATGAGATAAAAGACCTATAGAATCCCTTAAAATATTCCTATCTACCTATTGCCAATTATCGCCACCAGGATCCAGGTCTTCTTTCTCCTGCTCTGTCTAGATCTTTCAATTTCTCTTCCTCTTCCTCTTCCGTTTTCCTCCCTTTTCTCTGCCTACCTCTCCACTGTCCAATCATGATTCAACTTAACATAAATCTACACTCCATCACCAGCGGCTGGCTGAAATAGGTTAGCTGTTAAGAGCCCAGCAATTGTGCCATCTGTCTAATTTTAAAATAATAAAGCCGCCTAGTGTTTTTAATTCCACTGAGCTAAGGTGGGCAGAGAAAAGAGAGAAGACAGGGAGGTTGTTGGCGGTTTGGCAAAGCTAACTAGGAGGAACAGGCAGACTGGGAGTGATGCTGGCAGCAGATCTCAGAGCTAAACCAGGGGAGGTGGAGCATAGCTAAGCTCCGGGGAAAGGCGCTAAGTGGAAGTCACTGCCTGGCAGGAGCAGGCTCTCAGAACTAAGCCGAGACCGCTGCACCAAGCAAGGAAGTAGCGTGTTTTGAACCTTGTATGCAGCAGAGCTATCTAATCTTTCTCCCCTAAGGTAACTTTCCTTGCCAACAATAATAACACTCAATAGTGAAAGTGATAGAAACTACTCCCGAGGCTACAGTGACCTTTCTGTCCCAACAAAGCTTTGTATGGCAGACTGTGACATAAAGTTCCATGGTAATATCAATCAGATTATAAAGCCAGGCAGTTGGGTGAGTGATCACCGTGACAATCTTTATTTTTTTTTTTTAATTAGAGGTTTTATTTTTATTTACATTTCAAATGTTATTCCTTTTCTGGTTTCCCCTCCAGAAACCCACTATCCCTTTGCCCCTGCTTCTATAAAGGTGCTCCTCCATCCACTCATCCCCTCCCACCTTCTACCCTAACATCCCCCTACTCTGGGGCATCAAGCTTTGACAGAACCAAGGGCTTCTCCTCTCATTGATGCCCAACAAGACCATATACTACATATACTGCTGGAGCCACGGGTCAGTTCATGTGTACTCTTTGAATGGTGGATTCGTCCCTGGGAGCTCTGGTTGGATGATATTGTTGTTCTTCCCATGGGGTTGGAAACCCCTTCAGCTCCTTCAGACCTTTCTCTAACTCCTCCATTGGGGACCCCATTTCCAGTTCAGTGGTTGGCTGTGAGCATACACCTCACATGCTCTGGCAGAGCCTCACAGAAGACAGCTGTATCAGACTCCTGTCAGTCTGCATGTCATGGCATCCACAATAGTGTCTGGGTCTGGTGGCTGCATATACCATGTCAATCTTAAATCTCATCTTTGTTTCCCTTTCCTACAGAACAGTGCGACTGCTGTGAGCAAATGAAGATGAACTTTAGATAATTTTCCTCACTTCTGCCCAGTGTTTACTGGG
This sequence comes from Micromys minutus, assembly GCF_963924665.1. Lineage (NCBI taxonomy): Eukaryota > Metazoa > Chordata > Mammalia > Rodentia > Muridae > Micromys > Micromys minutus. The sequence goes on along the minus strand of NC_137982.1, from coordinate 18,674,137 downwards.
TTGTTAATAAAGATCTTCTCATATGAACACAGCATCTTCCTTTGCACAGCATCTTAGTCTCCTGGATGCTGAGATGAGGCTCAGAGTGCCCTCTATCAGCTTCTTCAGAAGCTTAAGGAAGGAGTGTAGAAAGCAAGCTCTGCATTCAGGAGCTTAAATCTTGCCTAGTTTTGCCAATATCCCATAAGCCCCAGTTGCACTTCTGTGGAAGAGATTTTTTTTTTTTTAATGTTTTCTGGCTCCTACAGAGAGAGGCTTCCAGAAGCTGGTTTGGTAGAAAGCTACTTGACTTGTCCTCCTTGCCTTCCAGAGATTTCTGAACACTAGAGGACCAGGGAGTGGACAGCAAAACCACCACACAGTGTGAAGCTGGAGGCACTCCTCATTCAGAGCATCCTCAAACAGCTTTTAACTCTGCTCAGTAACAGGGTCATGTCTGGAAGACTCCATCACACATCCTGACACTACCATTTCAGATGACTATGGCTGTTCCCATGTCCACCTGCAAGTGTTTGCATGACTATAGTGCCAGGAACTTTTCTACTGAACTTGTTGATACCTTGCTTTTCTCCTTTCCCAACAACTGTCCAATAAACCTATACATATGGCTCTTTCCTGCTTCTATTCAGGCTAATTTCTGCCTCTCCTCTCCAGGACTAGAGCTGTGACACAATCTGCCAGGAATTCCAACCCAAAGTTTTGTCTTATTACTGGGACACAATAACTGTCTAAGAAAATGCATTTGTATTTATTTTTCATTTTTGTCTAAATTGAGGACTTCTTTCCACGTTTAAGGATGGGTAAAGAAGGAAGGAAGCAAATAAAAGATATTCTGTTCTTCAGAAACACACAATGTTTTTACAAGTTAGTGGCCGTAAAGAGGTTGCCGGTTGTGTTTCGATCACTAGTTGAGAACCCAGATGGCCCAGCTGTGCCTGTTTCTTTCTCGTTTTTGATTATTTGGAACCCCTTATTACCAGGTAGAGCCAGGCAGGCAATCTGAATTCATTGGATATGAACTGCCTAACTGTAAAATTGTTCCAGTCTTAATAATTGTGATACTAAAGCAATTGTCCTGTTATTACTGTTGGCAATATCTAACTGCATCTCAGTCGTCTGGAATAGCATCTAGCTGGGACTTAGGCTTATGTCTGTAAGCCCGAGATTCCAGTCTTCTAAAGAATCAGGTCAAAACGTTAGCTGAAAATTAATAACAAAGCAATTGGCTAACTGGGGAGGGAAGGTTTACTTTCCTTCCATTATCTAGTAGACTTAATTCGGTGGGTCACACTTCCTAAGGAGTAGATCTGTTCCTGGTCATAAGATAAAAGAGAAAGTGCTAACATATTCTGTCTTAAAACATTTTTTTAAGATAAAGCTCATTCTTTTATATTCAGTTCATTATGATGCGTATTTACTTTCCTTTGAGCTTTGGAACACTTGATTGTATGCTGTACTTAGGTAGCCATCAGACACACTTTGACAAGGTGAAGCCTGCCCGGCATGACATTGGAGTCTAAGGTGCTGTGTCTAGTGGCTACTGATGATTCTGGAGATGTGATGGCAGAGGCACGAGTCAGTTCACCTTCACAGGCATAAGAATCACTCACAGTTTTTCAACTTTCAAATACATTCACAACATAGGATGCTTTCAATTTGTGATGAGCTTATTGGGGTCTAACATCTTCTTTAAGGGGACATCTGTAGACTAGGATAAAATGTCAGAACTGGAAACATAACCAAACTGTAAAGGAGCCTCAAGGTTTCTTTCTATTCTCCAGGAATTCACTGAATTAGAAACCCTGGATCATGCATTTGATGGTCTGTCAGAACTCTGGGAGAATTCTACTCCTCCTTTTCCTTGTCTGAGCAGATCTCCTCTACAGAATGTGTGAGGAAGGGATGAGATATTGCCCATGTGATACATCCATTTTTCTCCAGGCTACGTGTTAATCCAGCTCAGGTTTTTTGGCTCACATCTCTGAGGAGAAAAGCAATACAGGCACTTGCGAACTTTGCTCCCAGTTTCATGCCCCTAGTACCAGCAGAAGAACACAAATCCAAGTCTCAATTTTCTAGCAGAAATATAGGAAGCTGTGCCCTTGGAAAGCTGTGGAGTGTGCAACCTACAGAAGAGAAGGTCCTTGCAGTAGCCTTGCATTCTCATCAAGAGAGAACGTAAAGCCAGAACTATCCTCTCTCAGTAGCATGCATTTGCAGAAGATCAGATGGAGATGAACTTCGGGAATTCATGCTGTGCACAAAGATCTGGTGCAAATTTGCAAAATGGAGCCGATGCATCTGACTATACAGATTTATTCACATCATAAACACCCACTAACCTGGCTTCTATATGTTACTGAATAAAAGCTGTATCTGTATCTAGTCTACAATTGCTCAGAATGAAATGGGTGAATAGCTTTTTGTATTTCTGAGTGGATTTGCACAAACATCACACACAATACAACCTTATTAAGCACAGCTAAATATTATTAGCTTTTTTAACATTATCTTTTGGAAATTGCCACAGTGTTTAATTATTCTTATATAATAAAATATTGCTTTTTATCGTTTATTTTATTTCTTTACATTTCGAGTGTTATTCCCCTTTTCAGTTCCCTCCCCAGAAGCCCCCTATTCCATTATTCTCCCCCCTGCTTCTATGAGGGTACACCCCTTTCTACCAATGCCTAGTATTCCCTTGGGGCACTGAGTCTTCATAGGGCCAAGGGCTTCCTCTCCCATTGATGTCCGATGAGGCAATCCTCTGCTGCATATGCAGCTGAAGCCATTGGTTCTTCCTTGTGTACTCTTTTGTTTTTATGAGGAGGCAAGGCTAGGCCTACCCGAAGCCCTTGGGACTTGACTGTGAAAGAGGAAGATTGGGAAAAATATGCTTCATTACCAGATTTACACTTACAACTGATACAATCTTGTGAATATTTTGAGTCTGTTAGTCTTTTATGTGGTTTGGAAGTTGTGGGATAGAGAGCTCCTGAATAAAGGCTGTATTTTGAGGTCTTAAAAAGGATTTCCTGATATTCTTGAAAACAAGTTCCTCTTAGGAAAAAGATATGTAACTGGTTTTTTGAATGGGAACTTCTGAATGGGAATGACTCCTATAGTCCCATGTATTTGAAAACTTGGTCCCAAGTTTGTGAAACTGTTCAGAAAGGATTAGGAGGTGTGGCTTTGTTGGAGGAAGTGTGTCACTGTGGGTGATCTTTGAGGTTTAAAAAGACTCATGACTTCCACTGTTTCTCTCTGTCTTACAGTTTCTGCATTGGCATGTGAGCTCTCAGCTGTTCATTTACTCCTCCATCACGAACTCTACTCTTCTGAAATCAGAAGCCAAAGTAAATGCTTTTTTTTCATAAGCTGCTTTCGTCATGGTGCTTTTTCACAGTAAAAGAAATGTAACTAGGACAATGCCCGGAGGAGAAAGTAGACCTTGTTGCCACACTTGGGTGAAACTCTGGTCTTTTGATAAATACATTTTTATGTTCAACTCTCTGTCACAATGAAGTGTAGGGCATGGATTGTGTTGTGAGGAAGATGTAATAGTTAGATGGACCCATAAAAGTTCTTCAAGAAATATCCATCTGAACTGTAGAGCTTGTTCACTATGCCCATTTCCTGAGAGTTGTAAAGACTGTCTTCAGCAGTTCACATTATCATAGGACTGAAGGCTCCATAAGAGGAAAATGTAAGGACAGAAAACAAAGCCACTCTAGCTTCTTCATAACTGAGAAATATATCTGTCTATCTCACATTCTCCCTACTCTTTTTTTTTTTTTTTTTTTTTTTTTGTAAAGCGCATCCATAATCAAAGACTTCTGTGGTTCCCTTTCTCTCCTTGTGATCACTGGTTTGGTTCTTGATTCTTGAGAAATCACTGTAAACTCCAGTTTCCAATCTCTCAATTACACCTGCAAAAATGTATCCCCACTGTCACTCCAGTGATTTGATTAAAGTTAAGCCTATGAAATAAAACCTTCCTATCTACAGGAATAAAAGGCTAGATTCAGGTGGCAGAAGCTGGTAAGCAATCTAAGTTCACTAAATGCCTCTCTACATGCATTTTACGTTTCTCATTTCATTTTTCCTAGTTCGTTAATAGTTTTGTTTTTTTATGCTCATGTTTAGAATTTCATTTACAGATACTTTTTTCCAGCACCATGTCTAGTCCTTAATGTTCAAGCCCATACTTTCAAATGTTACCTAAATGTTGATAATTCTCAAATTTGTATTTTCACTGTAAATCCAGCTGTTAGCTGCTCCCTAATTCTACTCTGATTTTCCTGTATAGTATTAGAACTGTTAGATTGCCATGTGAGGCCCGGGAGAGATGGCTTGGCAGTTGAGAGTGTTTACTGCCTTTGCAGAGAGCCTTGATTCTTAGCACCCATATCAGACAGCTCACAACAGCCTAGGATTTCTAGTGTTAGGTTATTTGATGCCTTTCTTCCTGCAAGGGCACTAAATCAGCCTCACACAAACATTTAAATAAATCCATTTTAAAATTAAGGAGGTGGGGGAGACATTTTATCAGCACACCTTTTTTTTTTTTTTTTTTTTTTTTTTTTTCCAGTTATGTGGGGACCTGTTAGGTAAAGGTCACACATAGAAAAGCTGAAAAGGCATTGTTTTTTAAGTGAGAGGCCACAGGAATCATGTCAATGCTATTTAACCTATCCCATAAAACTGGGATGCTGCAGTGTCTGCCAGCATCAAGTTTATTGTTTAATAAGTAGTTCAAGTTTGTCCTGAAGCTCAGCCTCTTCCACACCTCCATCACTTTTCCTTCTTTGGTTTCATTGCCTGCTTCTCAGACTCACGCTTTGTCTCCCTCCTTCTCTCTCTCTCTCTCTCTCTCTCTCTCTCTCTCTCTCCTCCCTTCTACCTTCTCTCTTTCTTCTATTTCTGACTATCACCTGCAGACCAATGTCAACCATTAAGAGCATCACCAGCTCAGCACAAACATTTTCATTATTTCCACAATAATATCTCAGAAAATGTTTATAAAGCCTATTTACTTTGAAAAGTTCTACTGGAAACCTATAAAAAACTTAGATCTAATTTAAAAAAAAATAGAAATCCATTGGTTGTGGTTGTAGGTTTTTTTTCTTGAAGGACTTTTAAAATTAATTTTTAGGTTGTCTTACAAAGTAATAGATTTCATGCCAATGTTTGGGCATTTTCTCACATAAATACCAGTGTTGTTTGTTCCTACTGGTTTCTACTTTGCTCTTCTCCTTGCTGTTTGCTTCTCTCTGACTACTTGTCTTTCTTCCCACACACTGTCCTGTAGATCAATTTTGTTTCCAAAACATGGCCACTCTGGATGAAATACATACACTCTCTTAGCTCACACCTTTCAGCCCTCTGGCTAGAGTTTAGTACACAGTTGAATCCCAAACACTGAAGAGAAAGTTAGCCGGTAGAAGGAAGCATCTATGCTTGAAAGTGATGTGAAATCGAGAGGCAGACAAAGTGATGAATTAGAGAAACATGTAACAGACTAGGATCTGCCCAGCTTTCAATACAACAGAGAAAAAAACCAAGGCTACTTAAGAGAGAACAGTGTTGAGAGAGAGGGCAGTTTTACCAGGACAGTTGCAAAGAGCCATGTTGAAGAGAGAATGGGATAGACACAGGTGAAGACAGAGCAAGCCAGAGAATGAGAAGAGCCTGAAGATTATGGCACATTACCAATGTTAGTTTGAGGCACAGCAGAGCAGTTTAGTCAAAAGCTAAAGGAAGCCACTTTGGATCAGTCAACATGAAGAGGAGTTTAGATCCAGAACATCTGAGCTGACCAAGCAGCCAGTATTCAGAAAGAGCTAGAAAGGATGAGCTCATTGAGCTGTAAATCTCGGAAGCTGAAAACATTATGAGTCCAGATAAGATTGTACAGAGGCTAGACGTTTTCAGGATGAGGCCTAGGTTAGCAGACTGAGGCAGTAAGCCTCGGAGATGACAATTATATCAGGTGAATAAAAAAATTTTTATGTAGTCCCTCTGCTTCTTTATGTATTCCATTGGCCTATTTCCTCTCCGTTAAAACCCCCTTCTCTCATTTTTTAGGATTGAGAAACCACACACAGACTTCTGAGTCCCCACAGAGAAAAGAACATGTGGTACCTACCTGTCCTCACATATTTAATTATCTTGCCTAATACAACAGGTTATTTCCTGGAAAAGGTACACTTTCATAGTTCTTTATGGCAGTGTGCCATTACATTACATGGAGCACATTTTCTTATCCATTCCTTTGCTAGTAGATATGAAATGCTGGCTCAGTTTCCTGGACATTGTGTATGGCACAATAGATAAACAAAAGCACATAAGAAAGAGTGACAGAGCAGAGAGGCATGGCAGTTCTGACTTTGACACTGGACACCCTCCACTCTCCTTCTCACAGTCCTTCCTCTGCTTACATCCTTAACAGTGGTCAATGAGAGTTTCTCTTTCCCATGCCAGTATTTGCTGTTGTTTGACTCCCCCACCTTTATTTGTTCCGTTCTTTCTTCTTCCCTCTCTTCCTTCCTTGCTTCCTTTTTCCTTCCTTTCTTTTTTCTGCTTTCGTGTTTGCTTTTATATTAACCATTCTTTCTGGAGTGATATGGAATGTCAAGAAATTTTTTATTCTCAATTTCATAATGACCAAAGATGTTGAACACTTTTCAAGTATCTGATATTCCTTCTTTCAAGAAATGTCTGTTCAGTTCATTAGCCCAGAATACATATATGATAAATGTTATATATCACATATCACACATCTCATATCATACATAATTTATCATATATTATCATTACATATTAAGAGTCATTATACACATTATACACACATGCATATATATACACATATACATATAACGATAACTATTGACTAAAAAAATCTGCTTAGTAAATACTTCTTGCCAATCTTTTCAGATTTGGAATATGTCATGAATACCATACGGAACACAAAAGATGCCAAATTATAAACAAACAAACAAACAAAAAAAAACCTCTTATAAACTCTTATAAAGAGCTGTTCTGGTGGAACTATAGAACCCAATGTCAAATTATATTACAGAGCAAAAGCAACAAAGCCAGCAAGGTACTGGAACATAAACAGACATGAAGACCAAAAGAGAAGAGGCCAGGAAAAAAATCCAACACCTAATTTTTGACAAGGGGTGTCATATATATGAGTTCATTTGATATATGTCAAATGTGTGTGTGTGCACGCGAGCATGTGTATTTATAAAACATACATAAGACATGGTTTGAGAAGAGATCTATAGGTACAGGAAGAGTTAGAATGTGAAAAGAGACGAAATGGTATAAAACAGTGGAATAATATATGAAATTCTCAATAAACAAAATCCATAATTAAGGAGAGATCGACTTTACTAAATAGGGCTGGACAAGTAGAATTTCTGTATGCTCTTTACATTTGTAGTCTCTAAAGCTGAATTCTTATCTCCCAACCTGCAGACTTATCTACACAAAGTGCATCCAAGTAGACCCAGACCCTCGAAGCTGTTTGGGGGAAAGCATCGGGAAAGTACTTCAAGGCAAGAACACAAGCACTGAGTGGAGACAAGATGAGAAAAAGCTTTGGTGGCTACACCTCAGATGGGGTTTTAATGTCTAGGGTCTCTATAAGATTGCAAAAGTTAAGCACCCAGACCACATATGACTAGGTCAGTAAGTGCGGTGTTTTCTTATGATTCTAAGGTACATACTATCAGAGCTGGGAATGGCAGCATAGTCCTGAAATCCCAGCACCCGTGAGGCTTGAGAGCAACTGCCATTTTGTAAGCTAGACGGGGCTACAGAGTAAGATCTTGTAGACAAAACAAAAAGGAAAAATTCTACCATTGGGCACCCTGCTGCCTTCTGTTTTCTAAGCCTTGTTGATCTGCCTTTGTTTTTCATTGCTCAGCACTTCAAGCTCGGTGTTTTATGTTAGTCATCCAGAGCTGCTTGCAATGCCATTGCACTGTGCTCTTGGAATATTGATTTGTCTTAAATGTACCTGTATTCTATAAATGTAACCCAAAAGAGGTGGCACCATCACTTCCTCCTGGGTTTGGTGCTGTTTTGTTTGAATACGATAAACCTGCTCCACGGTTTAGTTCCCCTGCATCTACACAGAGCATCTACCAGAGCAATATCTCAGAGCAGAGCATCTCCACGCTCTTCATGATTTTCTTAATTATAGGTCTCCTCATACTACATATACTTTCAAGCACACTATAAATTTCTACCTACTTCACTTGGTTATTCTGAGGAACGCGAGTCAGGTATAGAAAATGGTAAAGAAATGGTTGTTGAGTTGGTGAATCCTTGGAGAAAACCACACACATAATGAGAATTCAAGAATAAAGATGGAATAGATCTGTCTTCAGTGTACCACCCTGATTCATCCAGGATAAGTGACAGAGAGAGACCACAACCTAAGGCTGTGATTAATTAAATTTGGGATCAGAACCAAGAAACAGAATTTTTAGTAAAGACCCAGTTCATCCTCCTTCTGTTCTTGAGGAAACTATGCTTTGTCTTGACGAACTAAAATTGTTTACCACCTGAAAGTCTATTTATTATAACAATTTTATTGAACATATTTATTATCTGCCTTTTCATTTCCTTTAAGAGTTAGCAATGAGTTAACCAAGCAAGTCTGCTGGACTGAAATTGAAAGCAGATGTTATTCTTAAGCTATCGATGATACAATGATACAATGGTATCAACTCTCAAAGGATTGTATATGTGATGCTGGTTTTTAAAAGAAGCATTTATTTTAAAAATTAAACTATATAAAAATTATATGTACGTATGAATACAGGTGGCCACATAGGTCAGAGGTCCTGAATTCCCCTGGAGCTGGAATTATAGGGCAGTTGTGAATCGTCTGATATAGGTATAAGGAATTGAACTCTGGTCTTCTGAAAGAACAGTACGTGTTCTTAATCACTGAGCAAAAATCTTTTCAGTCCAGAAATTTCTACTTGTAACATATAGGAAAGCAAAATGCTAAGATGCACACAACAAAATTTAACATCTCATCTATTTTTAAGTGTACATTCTGAGGTAAGAATATTTATCCTGTGACACCCAGTTGGCAGGCCTCTTTTGTCTTTCCTGAATTTTGTCTGATGGTAGATATAGCAGTTACACACGGATGGATCTTCTAGGTGTCACATTTCACAGGGGGTTCATCCAGTGTAAGCCAAGTGTGGGTATGTGACCCAATCCTATCCTGAAATAACGTGAGCGGAGCTATCAGATTCTGAGTGTTTGAGACTGAAGGCAAAATTAGAGGAACTTGGACTGTATAAATCATGTGAAACTGACTCTGTAATTCACTCCAGCTATCCTTGTTGTCTTTGTATATATATGAACACACACACAGACACACACACACTCATACACACACACACACATATACAGACACACACATACAGAGACACACACACGCGCACACACACATATATGTGTGTGTGTGTATAAATATATAATTTGTTCCTGTGCTATCTATGTTTAAAAATAGTTTTCCACAAACAAACAGAAACGTTCAGGTCACTTTGTCATGGAGTGTGGATTCTCTGTATCTCTTACACTGAGGCCTTTCCTTATAGCATGTAAAGATAGCTATTCTTATAATATGCCCCCTAATACTCCCAGCCACAAGCACATTGGCTCCCAGACAAGCACCAGGCTATCATCAATGAGATGCCACATATATGAGATGTTCTAATATCGCTTTGAAAAGAACTGCTTTGAGCTTTAAGTGCCGAGAACAAGTAAACGCCTCCGCGTATACTTTTCAATCAGCTGCCTCATTGTTCAGAGAAGTGGGTGACAGCATAAACACCCCGTGAGCACTATATTCAGAGAAGGATAAGAAACATAAAGAACACGAGGCTCAGGTAGGCGGATGGGCTTATAGGGTAGCACTAGGGCCTGCTGTTTGCTCAGAAACAATTGTAGCAGCTCTATTATGTAATGGAACAATGGTAGTCAAAGAGTTATGACAGTTACATGCTTTAGCAGAAATTACTAAACTGATTTATAAAACCTTTCCCAGTATTCTTACTTGAAGGCAGGTCCCGCATTTTGGGGATATAAAAACAGTCCCTAAAATGCTTCAGTTTATCTTCCTCATCCAAGCGGAGAGCAACCCTCTCATCTGTTGGGTCACAATTGAGTTCAGCCGCGATGCGCCTCACTGCATCAACTGGTAGCTCAAGAGGCGAGGGCTCCATCAGAAATGGTTATCTACGAAGGAAGTAAAATGTTGAAATAATGTAGCTATCATCATTTCTTTTCTGTAGAATATCATCCTTTTACAGAGTGCACCATAACTATGATTCTCATTTTTTCTCTCTCTGAAACTCCAGAAGCAACAGAATTACAGCCACCCGTGGTGGTGCCCACCTGTAATTCAGGAAGTTAAAGGCTGAGGTCAGAAAATTTCTGAGAGGCAGGAACAAGCCTGGACTATACAGTGGGTGTCACATCAGGATAGGCTACATATTGAAACCCAGTCCCCCCAAATCAAACAAACAAAAAATGCCTGGAGATAGGGCACCAAGAGCAAAGGTCCGTACTGCAGAGCCTGAAATTCTAAATTCTAATCCTGTGACCCGTGCGATGGAAGAAAGAACATAATTATTTGCCTTAAACCTCATCCTGAGATTTTGTCATTCATAGAATGAAGAAAATAGTAGTAACTTAGAGATGTTCGAAAATCCTGTGCTCAATGTGCTGTCCCAATAAGGAAGCAGAGGCAAACCTCCGTGAGTTTGAGGTCTGTCTGGAGTAAGTAGAGATTTCCAGGTCAGCCAGGAATATATGGTGATGCCTTGACTACATAAACAAACAGTGCTAAGGTTCTTGTTGTTAGTATTGTTGCTTTTCTAGTGTGTGTGTGTGTGTGTGTGTGTGTGTGTGTGTGTTTGTTGTTTGGTTTTGGTGTGTGTGGTGTAAGTATTTTTGTATGCATGCATGCATGTGTTTCTGTGTGCATTTGGAGGAAAGTGTTCTCCCCGAACACGGAGCTTACTATAGCCCGGCATTCTTGCTAGTGAGCTCCACGGATCTTTTAGTATCCACCCTCTCTCCTACAGGGCTCACAAATGCCAAATTGCTGCACCTATATCTTTCTCTGGGTGCTGGCGTTCTAAAATCAGGTTCCGATGCTTTCATAGAAAATGGTTTCCTTCCTGAGCCATCTCCCCTACTTTCCTCATTCCATTATTTTTTAATACTAGAAATTATTTATTTTTATTGTGCACATATATATGATTGTCTGCCTGCATGTATGTGTTATGGATCAGATGTGTGCAGTATCCACAGAGGCCAGAAGAAGGCATCCCTGAACTTGAGTTACAGACCGCTGTTAGCCATATAGGTGCTAGGTACCAAAGCCATGTTCTTTGTAAGTAAACAAGTACTTCGTCTCTGTTCCATCTCTCTAGCCTTTATTCCATTCTTTTCTGAGAAAATAGACTGCAAATTAATTTTTTTATGATTTATTTACTTATTTTACTAAGTTGTGACAATGAAGATACTTTCTTTTAAAATTGCACCTACTTCTCCATGGAACATTTTAGAACTATGAATAACTTAGAATGTAACACTTAAAAACCTTAGTGTATATGCAAAGGATATTGATGCGGAGGCAAGTTCTCTCTGAATGTCATCACTCCCTCCATGACACCTGAGCAATTCAGCCACCTGATTCTTTTCACCACTTCACAGGAAGCATGATTCTCTGGTGTTTCTCCTGTTGCATAATCATCTAAAGCTCCCCTGTTTCAGGAAGTGTGCACAACCTTTCTGAGGAGCATTTGGAGGGTTGTTATTTATTTATATTTTAAATTTAACTTCCAGTGTGAACTCCAGAAGAAAACTGGTGGGAATCGGTTTGACCTTTGCACTGTGAGTATTGAACTGGGGTCATTAGGTGGTGCAGCAGGCAGGTTTACCAGCTGAACTATCACAATGGCCTGACGATGGAGGTTTAATCACTTTTTAACCCCATTCATTTCTTGTTTCACTCATTTATATTTTCACTCCATTTTATGTTTTGGAAATTAAGTTAGAGAGGTGTGCATGATAACCAGCCCTCCTTAGACTTTATTTGATTTACACTTGGCATTTCCGCAGTCTTCAACTGCATGTTCCTCTGCTTGAGCTGAGAAGACGTATGCCTGTCACGCTTCTTTGTGTGGCTTCTGACACTGGTGGGAGGGGACGGTATAAAGCTGTAAGTGTCAATTCTAGGACAGCTTACGTTTCATGGAATATCTGGAGAGTAAATACTATAGTAAGGTCATAGATTGTTTGAGAGACAAGAGAACAAAATAATGGGATGCAGCTGTGGTTTAGGTGACCAACCTCAGCCTCAGTGGGGCCACGTGCATTTGTCTTGGTGAAGATCTGAAATTTGAAGGAAGATGAAAGTAACTGAAAGGTCCAGGGCAGGAGAAGACCTTGACCAGGTCAACCGATACCCACTCAAACAGAGTGAGGTAGACAGGTGGGTGTTAGTCATGGAGGACTTCTGTGACTGAGGAGCGTAGAGATACTTGCTGAAGAGAATACGTACTTCTTTGGACACTGGAGGGTTTTGAGCAAAGCAATGATATAGACACTTACATATAATGAACACCATGATGTACTGTGAAGAATTATAAGAATGTAACAGGAAGATGAAGAATTGAATAAGCAAGTGGAACTGTTTGCTGTGTAAGTCTTTCAACCTGAGATTGATTCTCAGAACTCAAGTAAAAAACACATTTGTAGTCTCCGGAGTCTTGCAGTAAGATGGAAGGTGGAAACAGGAGAACTACCCAACATTCTCTGGGACAACTAGCCTAGACTATGAGCATGACAGAAAGAACAGGAAAGCCCATGCCTCAACAACTTGAAGGGAAAGAACCAACTCCCAAAAGTTTTCCTCAGACCTCAGACATGTACCATGGCATGCAAGTTCTGTCACTGACATAAATCTCTCTCTCTCTCTCTCTCTCTCTCTCTCACACACACACACACACATACACGCTCACACACACAGTCACACACACACACAGTCACACACACAGTCACATGCACATATACACACACATATTCACACACTATTACTAATACTTGGAACAAAGAAAATTTTAAAATATTAAGGGATTTAAGAAAGAGAACAATGTGAGTCCATGGTACATTTTGTAATGAAAGTATAAAAATGGATGCAACAGTTTTTCCTTAGTGTGAGAATTCAGAGTGCTACACAGAAAATATCCAGTGCCATAACTACTGGACATCTAGGGGATAATGCTGCTGCAGTCATTCGAGTCCGCAGTGTGGAGTGTGTGTGATGTTTGTTTTCACAGCGCCCTAAGCTGAATCTAGAATGGGTGCTATTCAAATCTGTCAGGGAAGAGGCTTTGAAGTTGCCCTTTATCTTCAGTCCTTCCTCTTCTATTCAACCACAATGAGAGAACACAGTGTTAGGTGACAACTGAGATCAGGATGCTCTCCGTATCTGATCTTCCTGCTACCTCGAGTCTTTCTCACAAGACTATCTCTGTGAATTTTCTGACTCTACAATCTTTCCCTAAACCACGCTGCTTTTATTCCAAAATGTTCAGATCTCAGGAACTGCTCATTGTCCTAAATCAAATGGTACATTTTCATTCAGGTCTGTAATGTTATCGCTGCTAAAAAGCAGTCTCTCTTCCTTTAAGCATCAGTAACCTTTACAGGCATACATCTTATAATAACAGATACATCCTGTCTGGTACTATGTTTATGTTGGTATATTTGTGGATGAAAAAGATAAGAGTATGCTTGCTGTGCCTGCAACTTGATTTAAATTGGTTGCTGTTGGGTATCTTCCTATGTAGGAAACAGAGATGGCTGTGTCTCTCCCTTGGCGTCATCAGTTGCCTTGTCACATTTGGTTAAACCTTGTCTGAACGTTTGACCATGCATTGCTGCCTATGAGTGATTTCTTTTTACAATTCTATCGAGGCAGTGGGTATAGTATTTAGCTGAGCATGACACCAAAAAATAAGAGCTTGCCTTTTATTTTGGGATGTTAGTTGGAGAGCTGACATTTTGCTATTTCTTTGGGGACAAGTACATTTTTGAGTGGGATTATTTCAATTCCTAGACAACCTCACTGTCATGTGAGAGGCAGCCCTCCATTTTCCTCAACAGGGAGCATTTGTTAACACTGCGCAGTCGGCTGTGGCCACATTTCAACTTAGCTATTATTCCTTCAGTGAAGGAAAGACTGGTACAGTACTCACAAATGGAACTAGGAGTGTTTGCTGCTGCCTATGATCTCAGTACTAGGGAGACTGAGGCAAAGAGCATTTCCTTGGCTACAACATCACCCTGGTTTATGCAGTGAGCTCCAGGCCAGGTTGAACCACATAATATGGCTCTGTCTTAAAGAACAGCAGCAGCAACAACCATCTAAAAAGGGTCTTCCTGGTTATTTAAACTTATTTTAGTATACAGCAAAGCAATATGAGAAAGCCACGGGTAATGGTTTATGTGAACAAACGCAGAGACCTCTATTCTGAATGTGAAAAAAAAAAAGGTATTCCATCCCTAATTCAACAAATGTTTCTGAGCATCTACTATGACTCAGGCATATAGCTCTGAAAATGTAAAATAATGCTTCTGACTTCATGGCAAAGCATGTGAACAATATACATGTTGGGCACGGTGGCAAATTTCTATTATTCCAGCAATTGTACTGGGGAAGAGACTGAAGGATTATGAGACCTGACTACATATCAAGACCTTATCCCAAAACAAACAAACAAACAGGGAAAGTGTTAGTACGTTTGTATCAACAGCTAGTTCATCCTCGTAATAATACTAAGGCGTTAGGGTTACTTACCTTGGAGGCCAATGACTGTATAACAAATACATTCAAAAGTGGGCTCTGGGCTGAAGAAATAAATGTTCATAGTCAAGTGTGTCTGAGAGCCCAGAGCAAACTGGGCCTTTTTCGCTAAGGCATGTAGTCAGACCCCCAGCTCAGAGGAAGAAAAGCCTCAGCTCAGAGGGAGAAAACCCCTGCTCACAACAGCCTCTTGTTTCCTTGTATTCTGTTTCTTGAGTTTTAAGATCAGTGGCTTTTGCTTATTCCCCTTTCCTCTGTTTTCTCTTTTCAATTCCACATAAACTCTATATAGCAGTACTGCCTTTAGGGGAATTTATTTCCTTTTAAAAACAATACTTTGGGACAGAGCATCATGAGGCAGTCCTGACTTATCTGCAGTCCATGAATCTCCTGCTTCCTAATTCCTAGGGTTAAGGGCATAGGCCTTTAGGCCTTTACAGGAAAGTCCAATCCCTTCAGTCTCAAGTGTAGCTCTTTACAGTTCTGGCCTTGTTATAATGGAGATAGAATACAGGGGTGTCTTTTCTGAAATGGTGTTTTCTTCTGGGGTACCCCTCTGTGCACAGTTCTAGCAGGCTGCAATGCTCCTTCAAGGACTTTGTCCCAAGAGAGAACTGATTAGCTCCTTCTAATTGCTGCCTAATTCTGCATTCATACCACCAGCTAAGACAATTAGTGCTTCAAAACATCATTTTACGCCTTGTTTAGGCTTATCATTTGCAAGTAAATTGGCATGATTTGTTTGAAAATATAGACATTAACTCCTAACTTATAATAACTGTCAAATTTCATATTTCATGTATCTAGCATGGTTTAATTTTACAAGGGTAAACAAACATGTCGTGTGCTGACGTGCAAGTCATCTGAACACTATTTGGTCATTGTTATATAAAATAAAGTTCATTTTAACCTTTTAAAAGAAACAATGGATTTGTGAGGTATTTCCCTAAAAGTTTTAAATATCAATGTCTTTTGATGGAAATTGATTTTGTCCTTAAATTATACAGTTAAAGTTTTGAAACATTATGTCTTTGTGGTTTCATTTACGGAACTACATTTTCACCTGTGAAAGGTTGTACAAACTCAAAAGCTGTTCTTTGTAAAGAAAGAATTACAAATTAGAGATCTCCTGACCCTGCTGGTCTAAGGTCAACCAGCTCAATACGTCACCCAATGCTCAACAGTTAATCTTTTACACAGCAAAGGTTCACTCACACCCTAAAGTGAGGAAACTGGATACCCAGTTCAAAGTTTAGAAGCCAGTCAAGATACATCCATAAAATGTCATATTTCATTGGGAGAAGTCAAGTTTATATATATGTGCACAAAGCATGCTTCTGTCAGACTGTCATTGAGAATTATGTGACATCAGAGTGCAAACAGCTTAACGGATCGGTAGAAGATCCTGGAGTTTGTTCCCACATTCCAAAAGTAGCAAACACTGGGAACAAAAAACTGCTTACAGGAAAAAACAATTCTATTCTTAGGCAAAAAAATGCTCTAGAAAACAAAAGGGGAAGAAAATCCCCCGAGAAAATACACTTTCACTTCTCTAAATGTTAACATGCCGAGCAGCAGCACAGGACAAGCAGGTAGAACCAGAAATAAGAAAACCCCTTAAACATGGATCTTCTTTACCTAGGGTGGTTCTACCTGACCGATTAAAGCTGCAGTGAGTGGGCTAACCTGCCCGGTCTGCAACCACATCCGTTTTCTCTATACCAGATTTAGAGATGAGGGCTTTAAGGGAGGTCATTGACTGTTTTGCTTATGAAGACAATTTATACAGAAAGAGGAAGCCAGGAAAAGAAGTCTCCCAAGTTCCATTTGGAAAAGAACAAGAGAAGTGAGTGTCAGTTTGTGTGCAGAGCCCTACCGTGGCCTCTCCCGCTTACCTGCTCTGATCCAGACAGGGCTCTCAGTTTCCAGTACTTTCTCAGGGGATTCCGGATAGATATTTCCTTGTCCCTAGCTAGCCAGACTCTAACAACTGATAAGACTCCACCCTATGGAGAAAATTTGCATGTTAACTTTAGCTCCTCCCACCCCATTGAATCAGGTTGCAGATTTCAAACCAATGACAAAAACTAAGCAAAATGCTGCACCTCCCCCAACCCCACCCCAGGTTGCCAAACCACTGGCTCTGCTGATAGCCTCTTCCTGCTCTTACTTATGGGTTCCAGACCCCTGCAGCGACTTCCGTGCTCCGTGTAGCTCTGCTGTGTCAGAGAGCTGAACTCCAAAATCTGCATGTATTTTCAATCTGTGCTCCAAAATACCCTACACCCAGAGAAATGTTCTCGAAATCTGGACGCATTGCTCCTGGATTTTGAGACAATGAACCACTGATCAATTTAGACTGCAGGGTTTTTGACTTATAATGGATACAGTTTTTAGACAAAGGGTTTAGAATAAACTAGGTGTGGTGGTTCCTACTCAAGTGCTTGGTCCTAACTATGGAGGTCCTTGCTGCAAAAGAAAAGTTAACATAGTCTCTTAATTCCTCAAAAAAGTTTGTTGCCCAATAAATAGAATTATTGAAACTATTTGAGGCCGTAAATCTTGGAAGTAGGATAACCACAGAAAAATGAGTTAGGGCTTGCAAAGCCAAGTGGACAGAAGCCTGGGATGTTAATACTAATTGTTTCTGTGAACTCTGCTCCCCCAGCTGCACTTAGCTTACACGACCTCTCCTGGCCTAACCTGAACTTGGGTCTTTTGAGAAATAGAAATACCGTATTAGGCTAAGACCCAAGGTTTTCAGAATAATGACTACAGAAGAGACTGCCTGGGTCACAGTGTGTTTGCTGCTGTGGCTTTCCTAAGCCCACAGCACATTGCTCTTTGTGAGACCTTCTCTTCCGAGTCTTCACTGTAATCCTGGACAAGTTGCTGAACCGTAGCCCAGGTTCAGGCTCCCGTCTACCCGATAAACAGAAAACACATCTTCCTTACAAGATTATTGAGATAGAAAAACAACGCAAGGGGAAAACCCACTGTACTGTGACACATAAATCCATTCGACAAATTCTTTGTTTTTCCTCAAATTACCCAGACAAAGTGTACTGTCCCCAGCCACTAAGAGAGGGCAATCGAGGCCATGAGGTTACTTTGAGATAATTTACTGACCACTGTTAAAACCATGAACTCCAAAATCCTCACTTGATTCAATAGGAATTATAGAACTTTGAATCGAATCAAGAAATCTGAAGCTTGTAATATATTTATTCATTTTCTACCATCTAGTATTTTGAGTCATTAGACTATTGGAAAATTTGTTCTGCTCTGCAGGAGAGAATGCCACATTCCCTTGTTGTCTAGGTTTGAAGAGAAAGAGAAAGATGGACAGGTCAAAGTCTTGCTGTCACGTGTTTGGGAAGTCCTTGAGCAATGACTGCAGTGCACACGAATCCTGCTGCTGAGGCCTGGCTCAATTCATCACTCCTATCGTTCTTCCTCTTACAGACTTTAGATTCTTGACTTCTATCTTTCCGCCCTACTGCACTAGTTATATTTCATAATTTAAATTATTTTTCAATTCCCTTAAATGTTCGATATTAGGAAGTTATTGTATTTCATTTAAAAAATCATTTTATGATATGTGCATGCCACTTTGGTCTAGACAGTTAGAGCAGAAAAAAATCCTATTGCCCTGACAGGTAGTCTTGAATTCCATCCGATTCTTCAGAATCAAGGAGATGTAGTTTGCTCAGAGTAGTAAAGCTATAGCTAGCTGCTCCGGGTTGTGGTAATCTTGCATGTCTAGGTGACAGTAAGCAAGTCACAGTGTTGGGATTCTGTAAACCCCATGCTTCAGTTACCTAGCAACAGCCAGGTATACCCCAACCCTCAGTTACCTGGCAATAGCCAGGTATGCTTCACCCCAGTGACCTGACACTATAAAAGAGGCTGCTTGTCCCCTCCTCTCTCTCTTGCTCTTGTTCTCTCTTGTTTTCTCTCTCTCTCTGGCTCCCCCCTCCGACCCTCATTTCCCCTCCCCCCCACCTGTTCATTGGCAGCCTCTACTCTTCTACTCCTCTATTCTCTTTTCTCTCTCTCTGCCTCTGTTATTCTCTTAACTCCTCCATGACTCGAATAAACTCTATTCCATACTATACCATCATGTGACTGGTCCCTCAGGATGAAGGGATTCCCAACATGGGCCCCTAGAGTCATCTCCCTAGCCTCCAGGCCTCACTGCACCACCATGGGCCACATCTACCCCAATCTCTTCATCCTTTTCACAACATTGGTGCTGAAATCCGGGACATCATCTTTTAACAACATTGGTGCCCCATGGGAGGAGATTAGATTTCCTCAAGACCAGATATCTCTTTTTCCTTTTATTGGTGCCGTGACTTGGGTCGAGAAACTACAGGTTCAAATCCTGAAGCTCATTAGCCGGAGCTTCAGAGACCTGGTAAGCTTCCTCCCCACATTGGTCAGAGTAAGCATCCACACAGTCCCATGGAAGAGTTCCTGAGCTTGGAGCCACTCTTGAGGACAGATGTTTGTACTGACTCTCATTCTAGGACTTTTGCCCTTGGGACTTCCCCGCCCCCCTCATTTTACTGATGCTAGGCTGGGCCTGGATAAGCAGCTCTCTCATTCTGGAGCACCGGCTCCACAGAGCGCAGTCTCTGAGTATAGCCCCATTGCCTATAGGGGCAGTTATCCCCACTCTCACCCATGGGCCTGTCTTCGCCACTGTTTGTCACTATTTTCTGGGATCCTTTGGTTTAATTTACAGTAGACAGAAAGCAATAAACTGCACTCCCTTGCTAGCGATCTGAAGTATAGGCTCCCTGTTCCTCTGCCTGTTGCCTACTAGTCTGCTGTGTGGAGAATGAATCTAGTCCTGCCTCTGAGTTCCACTAGCGTGCTCTGTTTGCAAGGCTCATTCTTCCACATCTGTAGCCCAATTCTAGCTCATGCTATCTGCTGATTTGTCCTGTAGTCCCCGTTTGCCGGGAAAAGCTGGTTTTGCCCTACGCCTAGCCTCCGCTTGGGACTCTGTTTGCTAGACCTGACTGTTCCCATCCTACATGTGCTTTCATCATCCCGGACTCTGCCCCAGACTCTTTCTGTCTGCTGCGAGCTGGTGGCCAGGCATCTGGTCCCGCAGGAGGTACAGCTCTGGTTGTTTGGGCCCCACATAGTTCTGGATATATCTTGTTATCCTAAATGGCATAAGTCTGTACTTAGAAATGTTTTTCTCCAGTTTGTACATTTAGGTAAAACAATCTTTTTTTCTTTTTTTAAAGATTTATTCATTTATTATATATAAACACACTGCAGCTGTCTTCATAAACACCAGAAGAGGGCATCAGATCTCATTACAGAAGGTTGTGAGCACCATATCGTTGCTGGGATTTGAAGTCAGGACCCCTAAAAGAACAGTTGGTGCTCTTAACCACTGAGCCATCTCTCCAGCCCAAAACAATCTTCGTTTATGAAATTTGAATCCTCATTTCATTAAGGGTCATTCCCTGTGCTCATTCCTATGACAGGCATATGTATAATCTCTTGGCTTTATGGATACTGCGGCTTTCGGTTGGCTTTGAACTCAAGATCTCCTATATTTGAGATCTTACCCTGAAATGCAAGACTGCTTGTTTTCCTGATGCATATACAATAGTCTAAACTCTATCTGTAATTTATCTGCTTATCGTTAGTTTGTCTTTCTATAGTCTGTCTTCTAACTCCAGATATCTTTAGTATTATACAAAGGATATGTTTTCGAGTTCCAGTCTGTTCTGTGACTTACAACTTAACTGCATTATTTTACAACATTCCTTTCTTTTCTATCCATTCCTATGTTTCTGTTGTTTGATTATCAATTTTTAACTTGAAGTCTTATTATGGTTTTGTACCTACTAGGTAGGCACTTTCCATTTCTGTCTCATGAATCCCTTTTTGTCTTCTTCCTGCCTGTTGCATTCCCCTTAGGAAAATGACACCTTTACTGAGGTTTTCATTCACTTTCTTTCCCTTGTGTTTCTGCTTATTCACAGAAAAGAAATTTGAAAATCTTTCCTGTCCTTCTTGAGTTACATTCCTTTAAAACTTGGCTAAATAGCTTAGTGTTTATCAGACTTTCCAGCAAGAGATCCCTGGGCTTTAAGGGACTGTGTCTAGGGTTACAAACGACCACATGTAGGGTAACGAGAGACAGGATACATAGTTACTTGAGTCTGTCATTGTCATCTATCTTCTCACCATACAGAGATGGCTTTTCTTAGAGAGACTTTTTGCTCTCTACCTTACTCTATGTAGTGTCTTTTCTGACTCACTATTTATTTCAGTTATTTCTCAAACTGTTTAGCAGAGTTGCATGGAGTATTTTAGGATTAGAGCAAATGCTTAGCATGCTTGAGCACATGCAGTCAATCCATGACTCTCAAATTATTTCTCATAGATCATGCTCATAAAAAACACATCAACTAACTCTGTCCATGGTCTGCGATATATTTTTGTTGTCCCAATGACTAATTGTTATCACATATCATTCCGGGATAATATTATTGGCATTAATTTGTAGGTGACATTCCAGTTTCCTTCAGGTCAATGTTAAAATAAGAATTCAGGACTGACTTTGTTGATTTTGCCTACAGGTTTATTCTATTGAAGTTCATGTTACAGTTCATGAGTATGTGAAGAATAGGCCTATATTCAAATATTGTCATTATCTGCCCTGCTTGTAAATAAGTGAACACTTTTATTCAGATGATTTGGAATTCCTTTGGGAGTGACTGAGAGCTTAATGGTATTGTATTTCCTACATATACTACTGAACTCAACATTATGATTCTGATGGAAAAGTTGATACAAGTCATGGCATTTGATGATTACGTGTAACAAAACTTAGAATCAAATGGGAGAGTGTCACTAAGGCATTATGTACATTGGGTTGATCTGTGGGCATGTCTGTGGAGTATTGGCTTTTGTTAATTGTTACAGGGAGACTCAGACCACTGTGAATGTAACCATTCCCTAAGCACGGTTGCTGAACTTTATATAAGGGTAGAGAAATTGAACTGAGTGTAAGCAAGCAAGGCACAATTCATGACTTTAGTTCTCTTTTCTCTTGACTGAAAATATAAGGAAACTAGTTTTTTTCTAGTTCCCGTCTTCGCTTCCACCTTTGGGAATTGCATTCTGAAATGATGACTCTAATAAACTAGCTAGGTTGCTTTTGGTCAAGGTATTTTATCAGAAATGAAACTAAAAGAAGATCATCTCAAAATCTTTGGACCCTAATAATGTTTCATTTTAGTGTCCTCTTAACATCTCAGACCAATGACACTTGCTTATAAAGCATAGCAGATCTTCAAAGAGCTTGCCTTATTGTGGCAAAAATGCCTTATTGTCTAGTGCCAAACCTTGAGTGACTTAAGGATCTTGAAGAAAAATGAAACAGAGGTCAAGAGAGTTTTTAAAAAGTACCTCTGAGAACAAAAGACAGTGTCAGAAAACATAAGGTGTTTGAATAAATAACCCAGTAGCAGAGGTAAGCTATCTTTCTGTGAATTAAGAAAAGAGTCTCACAACACTCCCACACCAAAAAGGCTGCGGCTACTGTTATTGATTACAAGCTGGAGCCAGGTGATAACACTGTACTGCTGAAGACACCATGTGATTCTACTGTGTGACATGGAGAAATAAGATAGAGCTTCAAGCTGCCTGGCATTTATCTTGTTAGAAGCACTGTAATTCCTTACAAGCATTGTATTGCTTGTTTGTGGACATGGTGTGCATGCAACACTAACAACATGCCAAGCAAGATATACCCACTGGTGCAATAAAAGCAGGACTCTCATGAGTGCCACCAATTGCTATCACTTGGATTTTTCCAGAGAAGGAACTCACACTCTCTATGGTACACCGGAACAAATATCTATGTCTAAAGATGTCATATATGGATGAAACTGCTAATGTTCTGTTAGAGGGTTGTGACATGTCTTAATGACACCCTTTTATTCTCAGCATCTGTTATGGAGGGAAACTTCATATGTAGAAGTATTGGTGACAAAAGCTTCTATATCTTGGTTGTTTATTCCAAAGATGCACAACTAATCAAACTTTTAATGTATTATAACCTTGTGATTGATTATTGGGACTCATCTACCAGATCTGAAAGAGACTTATTGAAAGTATATACTATCTTCTACCAGTGACTAGTTTTCTACTTTAAAAGCTTGGTGGATGCTGACATTGAAATTGGCCAGCATCAAAAATCTTTCATTGATTGATATATACTGATTCCCTTTAAGAGACTCCTAAATGAGAGGGCAAGTCTGCCCTGTGAATCTGAAGTCTCAGCAACTTCCCTGACCTTGACTATTTTCCTTTTCCTTCCTCCATGTATATGCATATACATTTACATGCATACATGTCCAAAAATCACATCTTATTTCATGAAATATCTACATTTGTAAGAAAACATGCTATAAATGATTCAGTCTGACCTTAGTATATCCCCTCAGATAAATCAGGAAACTCACACTTTGTGAGACAAAAAGGATTTCAAGAGGTTTTCATAAACTTCTATCTTCCTAGGCTCCAGAAAACTGAGGGACAGTCAAATTAACAACACAAATTTAGTCCCAAGCTACTCATTCTGTAAACTGGCATTGCTAAGTTGAGTTCAGTCAGGTAGAGCAATGTTTTATATCATTTATAAATGAAAGTAATGCTCAAACTTATGCACATAAAACATGATGGGCAAAGAGGTAATAAAAGAGAGAGCTAAACAAGTCTGTCCTATTACCTGCTTTTCTGTTGGTGTGATAAAAGAATGTACCAAAATAGACTTAGAGAAAAAAAGCCTATTTTGACATATGGTTTATGTGAGATAAATTCTACAATTGTAGGGAAGTCTTGGGATTGTAGCAGGAGTAGGAAGCAGACTGGTAACATTTTCATGCATACAAAGTAAACACGCACCCCCCCACACACACACACACAGAGAGAGAGAGAGAGAGAGAGAGAGAGAGAGAGATACAGAGAGAGACAGAGACAGAGAGACACAGAGACACAGAGACACAGAGACAGAGACAGAGAGACAGAGAGCAGAAACCGGAGCAGTACTACCAACCCTTTCCCCGGTGTTCTATTTCTGCCTGCAATGCTACATAACCTAAAGTTCCCATAAACATTCCAGTGTGATGAACTGGAGACCAAATACATGAACCCATGTGGAACTTCTTTTATTCATACCTCCAGAGCTGGTGATCTTTAATATTAGTAGCCTATAATGTAGACTGATTTCTATGTCGAATTTAAGTTAAAAGAACTATGCCCATGTAACAATTTTCAAGGATAACACAATAGCATTAACATTCAACACAGTTTGATCCAATGGAGGGAAAGAAAGTCTTTGATAATGACAGTCTCCATGATGAAATAAAATTGTGAACATTGGAACTCATGCATGTAGAGAGGTTGAATATTTTTACATATGTATTTATACACCTTGGTGTTCATGAGCCTGAGAAGAGACCTTGAAAATGGAAGGTTCAGTAGCAAGTGCACTCACAGTGCATTGTTCTTGGCTCCATAAGTTTTGCCTTAGAGAAATCTCTTTCTCCTGTGCTGCAAACTGCACCATGTAAAGGCAACAAAAACATGAATTTCACTTGTGATGAGCTTCGATTCAAAATGGTTTTGTTTTCTGTCTCTGTGTCTATCTCTGTATTGATCTGTTTCTTTCTTATCATTTGTGGATTTTTTAAGACAATGTCTTGTTATGTTGCCCAAGCTGGGATCCAAATTGAAATCTTCCTGCCTCAGACTAGAAGTCATCACTGTGTGCTAGCACATCCAGTACAAAGCATGAGTTTTTAGTTGAGAAGCCGTGAGAAAGAGCTCTCAAATATCAAGTGTTTCAAAAATTATACAGATTTCTGCTGATTACTTTTTCTTGCTAGAGACAGGCATCAACAAACTTTTCACTCACCTTTATTGCCCTTACTGATCACTCAATACTCTTGTGCTGACTTTTTTTTTTTTTGCCATTCTTTTGTGTAGACATCATTTCAATACATATAATTCCTTTTTTTTTGTCATTTCTTGTGTTGAAGATCAAATTCATTGCCTTGAATGTGATAGGAAATCATATAGTTATTAGTGAGCCGTAGTCTAGGTTCCGTCTCTCATTTTCTCTGGCCCTTGAGTGCTTCTTCATAACCGATTCACTACTCCTCTTCATTCAGTATCAGACACTTGACGTACACACTTATCATGTCTATCCCAAGATCAGAAGAAGAGCTCAAATGCAGGCAGGTCTTCACACATCCCTAGACCAGTATAGGAAGAGACTTTAGGTCTGGATACTTGCTGTGTCATGTAAACAGAACAGTCATCAACAAGCTCCTTTAATGTCCTGTGTTTGTGACGTTTGCTTCTAACAAGGCATTTTACGTATCTTATTCTTTATTTCTTGCAAATTACACTTATTCATCATGTTTATCTGCCAAAATATTTGTGATTAGTCCTTTTATGTGAGATCTCTAAGAATGAACCTTTGGATTTATTGTTCTGAGATGCAATCATTGGTCAATGTTTTCCTTTTACTAATAAGTAGCAAGGCATGGCACAGTCAATACTGAATTAATGAAATACATAAACACAAAACAGAAATGTCATGAGGAAATTTATTCAGGAGGATTCATTTCTGGACTCTTATCTGTCATTCTTGACAAAGATCACAGAATCAGCACCCCATAGTTCTTTATGGCAAATGTGGAGCTTTCCTGGTGCTATGAGCTTTTTCACTCCTGGCATGGAATATTATAAACAATCACAAAAGCAAAGATCTACTTGTTTCATGTTTTCAATGCATTGTGACTTAGTCACATCATTTTGAGCCCGTGAGATGGTAGAGCATCATGGTGGTGGAACACATATCAAAGGAAGGGAATGATAGGATGCATGACTTGTGAGAGGGAAACCAGGGAGCAGGGTCCCAATAGACACACATTCCTAGACCTAGTCCCTCCGTTTATGTTCGACTTTAGAAAATTTCCACCTTCTGGTACCATCCAGTGATACACTGTCTTGGGTCACAGTTAGGATCTAGACAACAAACTTGATTTGAACTCATGCTGTGCATTTATTCCTATTTTGTTTCTACCTGCTTTTGTATTTCATTTTCCTTAGACAATAACCCAGCTTAATTCCTGACATCTGTAATTTCCCCAACAACATAAGTCTCTGTGATCCATATATTAACGTTTTTATTATTTTTATTTACATTTTAAATGTAAATGCCTTTTTGGTACCCTTCCATGAGCCTTTCTCCTTTCCCTCTCCTTAACCACTAAGATGGAGCTCCTCCACCCTCCACTTCCACCTCACCACTCTAGCACCCCCCTTCTCTGGGACATCAACCCTCCAAGGACCAAGAGCATCCCTTCCCACTTAGACCAGACAAGACAGTCCTCTGTTACTTAGGTAGCAGGGGCAATGGACCAGCTCATGTGTGCTCTTTGGTTGGTGGCTTAGTCTTTGGGAACTCTTAGGGGTTTGGTTAGTTAGTGCTCTTCTTCTTCCTATGGGATTGCAATATCCTTCAGCTCCTTCAGTCTTTTCCCTAACTCTTCCACAGGGTTCCCTGAATTTAGTCCAATGGTTTTCTGTAAGTATCTGCATCTGTCTCAGTCACATGCTGGTAAAAGCTCTCAGAGGACAGTCATGTCAGGCTTCTGTATGCAAGTATGACATGGCATCAGTAATAGTGTCAGGATTTGGTGCCTACACTGAAATAGATCCCAAGTTGATGTGGTCTCTAGATGAACTTTTCTTTAGCCTCTGCTCCATTTTTATACCTGTATTTCTTTTCAACAGGAACAGTTCTGGGTCAAAATACTGAAAAAGATGGGTGGCTTCATCCCTCAACTAGGGGCCATGTCTATTTCCTGCAGGTAGTAACATGCGATTCCATTTCTCCATTGTTGGGCATTTTGGCTAAGGTCATTGCCACTGGGTTCCAGAATATTCTCACAGCACTGGTGTCTGGGACTTTCTGGGGGTTTCCCCCTTTCCTCCCACCCCACACCACTGTATATTTCTATTCATTTTCCTGGCTCTCTGAGCTTCACTCTTGTCTCTTGCCATACCTGATCTTGTCCCCCTTTTTCCTTTACCCCCTCTCCTCTCCAACCTTCCTTTTGTTTGCCTCCTGTGATTATTCTATTCTCTTTCTAAGTGGGATTAAATCATCCACACTTGGCCTTTCTTCTTATTAAGCTTTGTGTGGTCTGTGGGTTGTATCATGGGTACTTTGAACTTTTTGGCTAATATCTACTTATCAGTGAGATCATACTGTGTATGTCCTTTTGGGTCTTGGTTATCTCACTTAGAAGGAGAAAATGATCCTTCGTGCAGTAGTATTTGAAAAAGATGAGAAGTTCTTGACAAGACCTGCAGGGCTCTTAGAATCTGACCTGTGCTGAGCTCTGGGTCCCATGTTGTATGTTTCTCCCTGTGGGTAAGATGAGCTCCATTAGATTGTCTATGAGAATTTGACTTTCAAACACTCTGTCAGCCCGCTCTGCCTCTTCTTACATGTGGATTACTTTCTCCTGTCAGTGCTATTTTCTCTCTCCTTACTCTTGAAAAAGAAGATGAAGGAAAAAAGGGGGGGGGGGAGGAAACCCTTCAGTCTCAATTTTAACTCTGAGGTCTTCCCTTGTCAATGTGTTTTTTTCTCTATATATAATTCTTTTCACAATGTTTTATTTAACTGTCTTGTTTTGTTCTGAGAGAGGTTAGATATCCAGGAGCCATGAAAAGATTTATCTTCCCAGTATGGCCCAATCCTTTTTGTTATTGTTAAAGCAGAAAATCAATAAGGTTCAAGATTATCACCAGGTGACCCTGTTTTTTTTTTTTTTCCTGTTGTGCAATGACTTAGCTAACTTGGATCACTGTGTATAAAGCAAATTGTTGCTGCATTTACTCCATGGCCACAATGCCTTCAATTTCCTAAGATAATATGTGATCTATGTAGTTTCTTCTTCAGTCTTATGTCTTCCTTTAGTATTCTGAGAGGAGTTAGAGCTTATTTTTTTCTTTTTCTGTTTTTTTATGTATATTTTTGTTTGCAGGCATATAAGTATGTGAATAGTCCTATATGAGTGAGGTACATTCACACAGAGGACCAGTGGAGGCCCAATTCATGTTCTGAATCTTCTTAGATCACACTTTCATTTCATTCTTTGAGATTTGATCTCTCAGTCAAACCTAGAGTTTTCTGGTATGGATTGCCATAGCTAGCTATCTCAAAGGTCCTCTGTATACCTTCCCAGACTGGAAACTTAAGCACATTACCACACCCACACAACAGTTAAAGGGGGTTCTTACTGAGTCTGGCATGGCTGCCTAAGGGGGGGGGGACTAAAATAGTTCCTGCCCCTGGAGCTTCACCAGGCTATGGTCCCCATGGTCCCCCTGTGTGATGATGACTGTTGTTGGCCTGAAACTGATCTGCTATCTCTCCTACTCTACTTCCAATCTCTCTTTCTTTGGAATATACTTCCCCCATTACTCAGAGCTAATCAAGCTGTGATAAATGAAACAAATCCCGTTCTCAGGAATGAGAGACTGAGGTGGTCGTGAGCCTGGGGAGGACAAGGAACCGACCTTTAGGGTCATGGAAAAGGGTCTAGACAACATAACCACAGAGGCCATAGAAGGCTACCTGGTCCTTTATAAAAATAATCCACTGCCAGACTTGGTCTTGAATTTGGAATTATGAGGAGATACACATACCCTGTAATCCAATGCTTGATGCATTAATTAGCCAGGGTGAACTTGGGGACATCAAAGACCATCACAGAAGTCTCAAGAAGAAAAGGCATGGATATGCAAAAGAAGAAAGCTATAAAATACAAGCAAATGATAGACGGGTTTATCTTTTAGGAGAAAAGCTTGCATATGATCTAGAAATAAATGGTATAAGAAAAAGAGTATAAGAACATGAGGCCATGGAATTGCTAGGACAAGAAAGCAAAAATCAGAGAATTAAAAGATGATGTAGAATCATATAAAATGTTAGTAGTCCATTCTCCTAGCTGAAGGATTGAAAGTAACAAAGCCTACTTGCATAAATTTTATAACTTTGTAAGAAATCATTTTAACCTTAGTAGTCTATCACCTTTCTCTCCTTGCATGAAAGTAGTTACTAAAGACTGCTGTCTGCTGTGCCCAGCTACCCGTGAAGAGCCGGCTGTGTAAAGATCCTAAGGAAATGTGCTTTTTCTCTGTATTGAGTTTAAGGATGTAGGGGGTTGGGATAAATGATGCAAGACTCATAGGATTTATGTGAATTTAAGAAATTCTAAAAAATTATTAGCAATGATTAAAATCTTGATAATATAGCTCTCATAAATAAAAGACTGGTTTCAAGCTTTCTGGTTGGGAGAAGGCAAAAGAATTAAAAGGGAGAAGGGTAAAGTATAAGAAGGGAGATGGCAAAAGAATACAAAGGGAGAAGCCAGAAAGAATGAAGAGGGAGAAGGCAAACAATGAAAAGGGAGTGGAGAACATTTGAACTGATAACTTGCATCCACTATGGACTCTGACTCAGAGTCGTTATTCAATCGTCTTCGCCCCGGCATTCCCTCCTCTTTTGAGACCCTCCTCATGCTAAGAGTGGACTTCGGTAGGGTTGGGATCTGATCTTGGATACTCTTGCTTGCACAAAAAATGCTTCAGAGTTGAGCCATCTGTTTCATCACAGAATGGAGTTTATAGATCGTTCCCCAGCTTGTTCAGTTATTTAGAAACTCCTGCTGAGTTGGGCTGCAATGGATTGCCAAGGACCACATCACCTGTCTTGGGAGAGCTCCTCCATTCACAGCAATTAGCAGTGACCTCTCCACATCCAGGCTTTTGCCATCTGTGCCTTTCTCCATCTGTGTTTTTGCAAAGCTCAGATCAATCTATATTCTAAACCTGCTTTACTTCCTTTCTTCCCTTAGAGGTACCAATGTAAAACATAAATCTCAGTTGTATATTTGGATTACTTTTTTGTTGTTCTTCATGGAGCAGTCTTCTCCCCTTCCATCTCTTCCTCTTCTTCCTTCTTCTCCTCCGCCTCGTTCTATTTTAAAATTTATTTATTTATTTTAAATATTCATGTAGAAGAAAGCATCTGATCGTATTACAGATGGTTGTGAGCCATGTGGTTACTGGGAATTGAACTCAGGACCTCTAAAAGAACAGCCAGTGCTCTTAACCACTGAGCCATCTGTCCAGCCCCTCTCCTCTTCTTTTTAATGTTATTTATGTTTACAATAGTTTTACCATATGAATTTATCCAAAGTATGTACCTTAAAACTTAACCTTTAGGATGATGGTATTGAGTTAGCTTCTAACGGTGGCATACACATTTTCTAAGGCTTCGTTTTATGGCTCAGATGAATGCTTGTATGAAGGGAGTTTCAGAGAGCAGTTTCTTCATCCATGCTGACCTGTTAGGACACAGCACTCTCCTCTTCCATCCCAGAGGTTGTAGACAGGCAAGGGTAAATCCTTACCATACATCAATTTGTCAGCATTTTACGATTGATAATCTTAGAGCTTGGAGAATGATTCCTGGTGTTGTTTCCATATTGTCTGTGGCAGACTGGACTGGAATGTCTGATATATGTGAACTGAATAGGTTCTATATATTTGAATGCAAAAAGAGACCATGGATTTGAGAAAAAAGCAAAGGGGATGGACATATTGGAAATATTGGAGGGAGGGAAAAGTGAAGGGAAAGATGATTTAAATATATTTTAGGTTCAAAAATAAAAAATAACATATTTTGACATGCCCCAAAATGTACAGTCAGCTCTGTGATAGGCAACATTAGAAGCCAGACCCTACCAGGCTATTCTGTTAAGAACTCAGAAAAAGATAAAAACTGTGGAGGGAGAACCTACTGAAGCCTACTAACCAGGAGTTTCTGGGAAACTATACAAGCTCAGGAGCATATTGCATGAGCTATTATAATCATATTATTGAAGGAACACACACAGGGAAAGAGAATTCTCAGATCTTAGATACAAATAACAAATACAGCACTGAAAACTGGCCAAGAGGCCATTTTTTTTTTTTTTTTTTTTTTTTTTTTTTGTTATAAAGTGGCACAAAATGTGGCCAAACTGTGTCTGTGTCCTAGATCTGTGTGGAAACTACAAGGGAACTTGAATTTTGGACAGAATAAATGTCTAAAAAGTTTGAAGGGCTATTTATGACTTCCCTTGGCTGCTTACTAGAAACCATGGGAAGAAAGACATGAATTAAAGATGTAATTTATAGGCAAAAGGGATGCAGAACCAAAAGATTTAGAAAATGGTCAGGCTCGTCAGCTGATAAATAATAAAAAGGAGTGTTCATGACGGAGGAACAAGGGCATCAAATAAATATTTGATAAAGATATTGATACAGCTATAAGGGAGGTAGAAGCTATTTATCAAGACAATTGAAGAATAATCTCCAAAGCATATTGCCCTGTTGGATAGCATCACTAAATAGAGGCCAAGAAAACTAGGACCTTTGGGGAGAACAAGATGATCTTAATAAGAAGTTTAGGGAAGTTGTAAGAATCTGGGTTTCCTTACCTAGCTTAAACCTTTATATATTGTATTTCAATGCAGGTCCTGGTGCCTGTCATAATTATTTTTTTCATGTTCAAGAACAATTCATTTGAAATATTGAAGGCAAAGATATGGGTCACATATATGAGAGGCATACTCAGTATTTATAAAAATAAAAGAAGGCGCGAACTCTGGGGACATACTACTTCTACTTAATTTCATAGGCCACACCTAGGAGTTTCAAAACCAGTCAGTGAACTGCTACATAGGCAAACTATTACTGAGAGTCCACATAACTTCAATTTATTGTGGAGACAAGGAAGCAGGGGACACCTGCAGTGCCATTCTGGGAGAGCTGAAGCAGTTAAATTCCAAAGAGGAAGAATTTCAAGGAGAAAATACAGGGTCAGCTTCCACTTGGTTCATTTACAATACCTGTGCTAGTGAATACACAGAAGCTAGAAGCCCAGATTAGTCTTAAACCCCGAGTCTTAATTTTGTAATTAATTGGTTGATTTTAATTAGTATACAAAGTATTCATTTTCATTATGAAATTCTCAAATAAGATTTCTTGTGGTTGACTATCTTGCGTCCCATCTGTGTCACCTGTTTTTTAGTCTTTCTTCAACCTTCAGGCTGATGGTGATTTGAATGAGACAGGTCTCCTTATAGTTTTACCCACTTGAACAGTTGGTATCTGCTTGTTGGTGGTGATTCTGGAAAAGGTGGAGCCTTGCTGAAGGCTGGTTTAGGATTTGGTAGTTTATAGCCTTATTCCACTTCCAGTTTACTTTCTCTGCCTAGTGTTTGAGCTGATGTATGTCACGTTTAAGCCAGGCTCCTACTTAATATCCTGTGCCCCACTTATGGAATCTTCCGCTAGAATGCTAAGCACAGATAAACACTTTTTTTCATGAATTGATTTTGGCCATGGCATTTTATCTCTTTATCGGAACAACAAAAACATACTTATATTACAGGTCAATCATGCATAGATGAATATATATCATATATATATATATATATATATATATATATATATATATATATATATATATACACATATATTTTTTAGACCTCTGCTATCCTTATTTCTCCTCATTACAGTCTTCTTTGTACTTTCAAATCTTCTAACAGAAGCACACACAAACACACACACACACACACACACACACACACACACATACACACAAAGAGACAGACAGACAGACAGACAGAGACAGACAGAGACAGACAGACGGAGAAACAGAGACAGAGAGACAGAGACAGAGGCAGAGAGACAGAGATAGATTATATTAAAAGTGAGGATCTTCATATGAGAGAAATTACATATTTTTTAAAAATCTTTTTTAGCCTCAGTTAACTCACTTAGTAAATAAGATTCAGATATACCTTTTACTATAATTTCATAAATTTTTATAGGAAAATTTCAATATATGTGTGTATGTGTGTGTATAAATCATTTTCATGATCCATTTAACTCTCAATATACATCTAGCCAAGATTCCATAAGAATGATATTGTGCATTGAGAAGCAGTACACACGAATATTAAAGCGTCTGCAGTAGAATATTGAAACCTTTGGGTCCATGCACAGGAGTGGTATAGCTGGGTAAGATGACAGTTAGAGTGATTTTCAAGTTTTGGTAAAACTCCATAGTGATTTTCTTAGTGGCTGTGCTAGATTACACTCCTAGCAGTAGTGAAAAACAATTGTTTTTCACATCTTATCTGCATTTACTGTCATAAGCTTTCTTTATGATTGGTATTTTGACTGGGATAAGATGGAATTTCAAAGCACTTTTAATTTATATTTTCATGATAGCTAAGAATGTTGAAACTTTTGAAAAATGTTTACAGATCATTTGACATTCTTCTTTATTACTGATTTTTAAAAGTTTTACACAGCTATACATATTTTGCTCAAATGTATATTTTACTACCTCCCTCAATCTCCTTCTAGTTCTCCCTATCCTGTTTTCTTTCCCACTTCCTATCTTCTTTTCTATTGTACTAACAATTCTGAGTCTGGCTCATGCTGTCTCTATGTTCATGGTTATGTGCTCACACACAAGAGTTTGGAGATCCATCAGCATCACTTTCCAAAGTAGAGTGACTTACACTCAGTATCCACCAAATGCCAATAGTTTTTACACCATGGGTGAGGCCTTAGAAAGTCTCCAAAGTCTATGGAAGAGTTTTAGTTGAATTAATCTTGTGCTGCTAATCACAAGTGCTGTGATTTATGTGTCTAATAACTATTATGTCCTGAAGTCAGGATTTCATTTATCCCCCCATGTCTCTTACATTATTTTTCTGCTTCTTTCATGAATTCTTATGAAGTTTTCCAAGCCTTCTAGGTGTGGAGGTGGTCCATGTGTGTGTGTGTGTGTTTGTTTGTGTGTGTGTGTGTGTGTGTGTGTGTGTGTGTGTGCATACTGCTGGATTTCAAGATAACCTCTTCATATATCCTAAGTTTGGCCAGCTATAATCTAACCTCTACTCCACTCCCCCAATCCTCCATATTCCACTTTAAGCTCTATTCCTAGAAAGTTTTGCAAGATACACATATAACAGAATTAATATCCAGTGTTTACAAAAACAAAAAAATTCTAACATGATAAAAACTAAAACAAGCTTCAAAGCATGCAGCACAAAAGCTGGTAAAGACTTTTAAAAGTTTGCAGCATCCTTAATGATGATGGAAGCATTCATTAAACCTACTTTGGGATTTCATCTCACCCTAGGCAGAATGACCAAGATCAGAAACACAAATAACAGTAAATGATGATGTGATTTTAGGAAAAGCAGACCCCTTAGGCCTGCTGGTGGAATGGTAATCTAATTAAAACACTGTAGATAAAACGTCTGGTGGCTTCTAAAAAAAAATCCTAGGATTACCATGTGATCTAACTATTTCCCTCTCCTAAGCATATATCTAAAGGATTTTTAATATCCTACTAACCTGACCTTCTGGACAGTCAATGGGAACCCGGGATCACCTAAGAGAAAATGGGGAACCAGAGGCACAAAGAAGACCAGCAAGTCAAGTGGTCTGATCAAGCTGACAAATTTTCATTTTTTCACATGCTAGTTTTATACAGGTAGAAGAAGAAAATAAAGCATGAGAAAGTAAGGCATAGAATTAAGGAAACTTTCCGGTTAAAGGATTTCTCACAATAACCTTTGTGAAGAATTACTTGAGGAGGGGGACAACCCAGGTGCAGGGGAGAATGTTCTGCCAAGCAGGATCTCCTGCCTGGGTGACCTTACCAAAGATAGATCAACTATTTTCTGGGAAAAGGAATTACTGTGATAAAGAGAAACCTAGGCTAAGATCTATGTAAAATGGCGATACTCAGGTTAAGGAAGTTACTTAATTCTGTCAGCTCCCAGCATCCTACTACAAGGATACCTGCATACTATTCTCACTGTTCAATTCAAAATAACTAGGAACTGGAATCCACCAAGCTGTCCTTCACCAGATGAATGGATAAGGAAATGTGATGCATGAAAATAATAGATTACTACTTACCTGTAAAGGAAAAGGAAAGAATAAAATTTGCAAGGCAGTGGATGAAAATGGAAAAATGTATGTTTACTAAATGCAGTTACCTTAGCATAGCAACACAAATGCTGCCTGCTTGCGGTCTTTCATATTTAGATTTGAGCTTAAAATCTTTTGTTTTTGTATGTTTAACCTGGAGTAGTGGTAGAAGCCACAGCACAGTAACTTTGATCTTAGATAACTCAGACATGAGCAGTGTGGAAAATAAACTTACATTATTTATAAATATTCAACCCCATTTTGTCATAGCTCCCTGAACTGACTAGGGCAGTTGTCATCTTTTCTAGATTATTTTTCACTTGTACAGGTGATTTTACCTCTCTATATTGACCTTTAAATAGAAGGAAATCAAATATTTTATGATTTGGTTTACATTTGTAAAATTATCCTTATTGTTTTTGAATTACATTCATTCATAAAAATTCATTATTAATTCGTTATATTTATTTAAATGTATTAGGGTATCACAAGGTAAAGCTAAAATGTATGGTAACAAAATAGGAAGGAGACAGGCTAGATACTGTCATGTACTTCTAACCACAAATGCTGGGATACCTGAAACAGAAAAATCACTTAAGATCAGAAATTCAAAGTTAGCCTGACTGCATAGCAAGGCTTCTCAAACATACAAACAGGTATCCAATCAAGCAGGCTATGTGTCTCTGTATTTTATTGACTTGACATGGAAAATGAACTTGTCTTTTCATAAAAAGTGACTAGGAGTAAGTGAATTATGTAAATAGTTGTACGAATAAAATAAATATATTCTTAAAATGCTGCTTTTGAAAATTATTTTCAGGTTTGATGCTTTTCATGTTTTTTTTAACAACTTTATTTTACAGAACCAAGATAAATGTACAGATTTCAAGCATTTTTTTTGCGTAAAATTATACAATACATTTTTTTACATCCTGATTTACTTTTTATTATTTTTTGAACAAATTTATTTATTTATTTATTTTTAAAAACAACTTTATTTTACAAAACAAAGATAAATGTACAGATTTTAAACATTTTTTGCTTAAAATTATACATTTTTGTCAGTACTTTTTTTTCCAGATTTTAACAAAATTTTTACATAAAACTATATGAATATATTTTTTAGTCAGTACTTGATTTTTTTTCAATGTTTGATTGTATGCCTTGAAAACTTAATAGTTACAATGAGCTAAAGTAAAAAAAAATTATAACATGGATATAGTTAAAGTTTTCTTGTTTTGTAAATATTTTTTTTTTGTTTTGTTTTGTTTTCTTTATTTCTTGGACTTCATACAGTCTGTGAGTTGTTTCTGGGGGAGTGCAAGCCTCTGGGGTTAGCATCCCACTATCAGTGACTACATATTATGTCTGTTCTTTTGTGACCGAGTTATCTCACTCAGGATGATATTCTCTAGATGCAGCCATTTTCTTAAAATGTGGTTAAGTCATTGTTTCTGGTGGCTGAGTAGTATTCCATTGTGTAAATGTACCACAATTTTTGTATCCATTCATCTTCTGAATGACATCTGGGTTCTTTCTAGCTTCTGGCTATTATAAATAGAGCCGTTATGAACATTGTGGTGCATATATCTTTGTTGTGTATTAAAGTGTCTCTGGGGTATATGCCCAGAAGTGGAATAGCTGGGTCTTCAGGTAGTACTATATCCAATTTTCTGAGGTATCGCCAGACTGATTTCCAGAGTGGTTGTATTAGCTTGCAACCCCACCAACAGTGGAGAAGTGTTCTTCTTTCTCCGCAGCCTTGCCAGCATCAGCTGTCATCTGAGTTTTGGATCTTGGCCAATCTGACTGGTGTGAGGTGGAATCTCAGAGTGGTTTTGATTTGCATGTCCCTGATGGCTAAGGATGTTGAGCACTTCCTCAGATGTTTCTCGGCCATTCGGTGTTCCTCAACTGAAAACGTTTTGTTTAGCTCTGTACCCCATTTTTTAATAGGGTTATTTGATTCTCTGGTGTCTAGCTTTTTGAGTTCCTTGTATACCTTGGATATTAGGCCTCTATCTGATGTGGTGTTGGTAAAGATCTTTTCCCATTCTGTTGGTTGCCGTTTTGTTTTCTTGATGATGTCCTTAGCCTTACAGAAACTTTGCAATCTCATTAAGTCCCATTTGTTAATCTTTGACCTCAGAGCTTGAGCCATTGGTGTTTTGTTCAGGAAATTTTCTCCTGTGCCTATGTGTTTTAAGGTTTTCCCTACTTTCTCATCTAATAGTTTCAGTGTATCTGGTTTAATGTGGAGATCTTTGATCCACATACACTTGAGCTTTGTACAAGGAGATAAGAAAGGGTCTATTTCCATTCTTTTGCATGCTGAGTGCCAGTTGGACCAGCACCATTTGTTGAATAGGCTGTCCTTTTTCCATTGAATGTTTACTGCTCCTTTGTCAAAAATCAGGTGACCATATACATGAGGGCTCATTTCTGGATCTTCTATTTTATTCCATTGATCCACCTGTCTATTTCTGTACCAGTACCATGCAGTTTTCAGCACAATTGCCTTGTAATATAGCTTGAGGTCAGGGATAGTGATTCCCGCAGATGTTTTTTGTTGTTGTTGAGGATGGATTTTGGTATTCTAGGTCTTTTGTTATTCCATATGAAATTGCACATTGATATTTCCAATTCCATGAAGAACTGGGTTGGAATTTTGATGGGGATTGCATTGAATCTGTAGATTGCTTTTGGTAAGATGGCCATTTTTAAGATGTTGATTTTTCCAATCGATGAGCATGGGAGATCTTTCCATTTTCTGAGGTCCTCCTTAATTTCTTTCTTTAGAGGTTTGAAGTTCTTGTCAAACAGGTCCTTCACTTGCTTAGTTAGAGTCACACCAAGGTATTTCATAGTTTTTGTGACGATTGTGAAGGGTACCTTTTCCCTAATTTCTTTCTCCACATGTTTGTCCTTTGAGTATAGGAAGGCTACTGATTTGTTTGAGTTAATTTTGTATCCAGCCACTTTGCTGAACTTGTTTATCAGCTGTAGGAGTTCTCTGTTGGAATTTTTGGGGTCACTTAAGTACACTATCATGTCATCTGCAAAGAGTGATGTTTTTATCTCTTCCTTTCCGATTTGTATCCCCTTGATCTCCTTTTCTGTCTAATTGCTCCAGCCAGGACTTCCAGTACTATGTTGAATAGGTAGGGGGGAGTGGGCAGCCTTGTTGAGTCCCTGATTTTAGTGGGATTGCTTCAAGTTTCTCGCCATTCAGTTTGATGTTGGCTGTTGGTTTGCTGTATATTGCTTTTATTATGTTTAAGTATGGGCCTTGGATTCCTGTTCTTTCCAGGACTTTTAACAGGAAGGGGTGTTGGATTTTGACTAATGCTTTCTCAGCGTCTAGTGAGATGACCATGTGATTTTGATCTTTGAGTTTGTTTATATGGTGGATTACGTTGATGGATTTTCTTATGTTAAACCATCCCTGCATCCCAGGGATGAAGCCTACTTGGTCATGAAGAATGATCGTTTTGATGTTTTCTTGGATTCGGTTTGCAAGGATTTTGTTGAGTATTTTTGCATCAATGTTCCTAAGTGAGATTGGTCTGAAGTTCTCTTTCCTTGTAGGGTCTTTGTGTGGTTTAGGTACGAGGGTTATTGTAGCCTCAAAAAATGAGTTGGGTAATATTCCATCTGATTCTATCTTTTGGAATAGTTTGGCGAGTATTGGTGTTATATCCCCAATAAATGTCTGATAAAATTCTGCACTGAACCCGTCTGGACCTGGGCTTTTTGTGGTTGGGAGGCTTTTGATGACTTCTTCTATTT
The DNA here is from genome assembly GCF_963924665.1 of Micromys minutus. Taxonomy (NCBI): domain Eukaryota; kingdom Metazoa; phylum Chordata; class Mammalia; order Rodentia; family Muridae; genus Micromys; species Micromys minutus. The sequence continues at coordinate 18,635,298 of NC_137982.1, read as the reverse complement.
CTTTAGGTGTTATAGGGTTATTTAGATGGTTTACTTGGTCCTGGTTCAACTTTGGGACCTTTTATCTGTCTAGGAATTCGTCCATTTCCTCCAGATTTTCCAATTTTGTGGAGTATAAGTTTTTGTAGTAGGATCTGATGATTTCTTGAATTTCCTCAGTTTCAGTTGTTATGTTGCCACTTTCCTTTCTGATTTTGTTAATTTGGATACTCTCTCTTTGCCCTATAGTTAGTCTGGCTAGGGGTTTATCAATCTTGTTGATTTTCTCAAAGAACCAACTCTTTGTTTTGTTGATTTTTTCAGTGGTTCTTTTTGTTTCTATTTGGTCTATTTCTGCCCTAATTTTGATTATTTCTTGCCGTCTACTCTTTTTGGGTACATCTGCTTCCTTTTGTTCTAGGGCTTTTAGCTGTTCTGTCAGGTTGCTGATGTGAGCTCTCTCCAGTTTCTTTTTGGAAGCACTTAGGGCTATGAGTTTTCCTCTCAATACTGCTTTCATTGCATCCCATAGGTTTGGGTATGTTGTGTTTTCGTTTTCGTTGAATTATAGAAAATCCTTAATTTCTTTCTTTATTTCTTCTTTGACCCTGCTATCCTTTAAGAGAGCGTTGTTTAGTTTCCATGTGTATGTGGGCTTTTTGTTTTCTTTGTTGTTGTTAAAGACCAGCCGTAGATCATGGGGACATGAGAGGATGCATGGGAGTATTTCAATCTTCTTATATTGATGGAGGCTCATTCTGTGTCCAATTATGTGGTCAATTTTCGAGAAGGTGTCATGGGGTGGTAAGAAGAAGGTGTATTCTTTTACTTTAGGATAGTATGTTCTGTATATATCTATTAATTCTAGTTGGTTCAAAGTCTCTGCTAGTTTTGCAGTGTCCTTGTTCTGTTTCTGTTTCCCTGATCTGTCCATTGGTGAGAGTGAGGTATTAAAGTTTCTCACTATTATTGTGTGTGGTGAAATGTATTTTTTGAGCTTTAGTAGGGTTTCTTTTATGAATGTGGGTGATTTTTTTATTTGGAGCATATATATCAAGGATTGAGAGTCCCTCCTGACAGATTTCCCAGGTAATGAGTAAAAAGTGTTTTTCCTTATCTTTTTTGATAACTTTTTTTTGGAAATTTACTTTATTCGATATTAGAATAGCCACTCCAGCTTGCTTCTTGGAGCTGTTTTCTTGGAAGTTTTTTTTCCACCCTTTTACTCTGAGATAGTGTCTGTCTCTGTCTCTGAGATGAGTTTCCTGTATGCAGCAAAAGGCTGGATTTTGTTTATGTATCTAGTCTGATAGTCTATGTCTCTTTATTGGGCTTTGAGACCATTTATGTTAATAGATATCAAGGAATAGTTGTTTCTGTTTCCTGCCATTATTCCTTTTTTGGGTTAAGTTGTGTCTGTGGTTTTTTTTTTTTTTTTTGTTGTTGTTGTTGTTGTTGTTTGTGGGGCGCCGCCCGCACATTCTCCATTACAAGATGGCGCTGATATCCGGCTGGAGTTAGCAGTAAACAAGCCAAGTGCGCACGTGCTGGGTAACTTTCCACTTCTTGAGCTCTGCCTCTTCCGTGGCGTCATAGGGCCTGATGAGTTTCAACCAATCAGGGGGCTCCGCGTCCAAGGCAAGGACTGATCCTTTTATAAGGGCACGGGCTAATTAGTTCCCCTCTCTCGTTGGTTTCGTTCTTCTCGTGGATCTCGTTCGTCTTGTTCGTCCTGTTCGTCTTCTTGGATTTCTTGGTCTTCTTCGTCTTTTTCGTCACGTGTAACAAGTGCTGGTTCTCGAGGATAATAAAGTTTACCGCAGAAGGATTCTATTTCGTGTGCCGCGTCGTTCTTGCAGGCGAGACGGTTGCTCGGGACATCTGGTGCCTCAAAACCGGGAATTCGACCACTCCATCGTCTGCACCACAGAAGACCCTTTGTCTTTGGGCAGAGAGGATCCAGAACTGCGGGGAGATTAGTTCGGCAAGGTATGTCTGATCCTGGATCTTTCTTTAATGTGGTTTAAATCTTCCACGGCCGTGTGAAGGGTCCGTAGAGGCTCTGGTATTCGTCAGTGCAGTTTTTATTCTCTTCCTCTTAATTTCCTCTTGTGTCCAACGGGGCTGGTGTTAATTTTGTGCTTAATTTGGACGTAGATAAGCCTAGGCACCCCTGCTTTCCATAAGTCTTTGTAGATAAAAAAAGCGGGAACGCGCTGAGGCTTGCCTTTCTGTTTCACTTTGTGCCGCCACGCAAATAAGCCGCGGGCATTACTTCGCTGTGATGGGCTCTTCACACTTGACCATTACAGCCCTGCAGTCAATTCTTAAGCAGAGAGATTTAGAATTGCCCACCCGCATTTTGCAGCGTTTCGTAAAAGAGGTTGAGCGTACTGCCCCTTTGTTTGCGGTCTCTGGGTCTCTCTCACCAGCCTCATGGAAAAAATTGGGTAGAGAATTAGACTGTGCGCAGAATGCCGGAGACCTCGGGCCTGGAACCATGGCCATTTGGATGATGGTACAAAATTGTTTAAGAGATGAGAGTTGTAGGCCTGCCATCGCTGCGGGGCAAGAGGTATTGAGTGAAGTCCAGGATAGACTATCAGAAGCCGAACAGAGTGAGAGGATGGGCGCGCGCAGGAAAAGATATCCCCCCCTAAGGAAAAAGGACCTCCAGGTACGCTGTACAGCGGGAGAGTAGTTACCCACAAACCCTCAGATTTTCATTCCCTTATGCCCTCTAATGTTAAGAAAAGGGGAGTCAGCTTGTACCCTGTAGAAGACTTTGAGGCTCTTAACATTGATAGCCCCGAGACTTCAGATGATGATTATGAGCGAGAAGGCTTAGACCCAGAAGAAGAAGAAGCGGAGGTAGATGAAGAAGCAGCTAGTTATGAGGAAAAAAGATATTATCCTGACGAGCAGTACAGGCCCATGCGCTTGTCCCCAGTAGTCCCGACAGCGCCTCCTTTACCCGTGGCTCCCCCTCCTTATGCAGCACGCACGCCTGTAAAATCCTTTTTGTTCCTCCCGGAAAGGGTGAGAAGGCAGATGTGTCTTGCTTTCCCTGTGTTTGAGACAGCTGAGGGTGGCCGCGTTCATGCCCCCGTAGAATATAATCAAATAAAAGAATTGGCAGAGTCAGTCAGAAAATACGGGGTAACCGCCAACTTTACCATTGCTCAGCTTGATAGATTGGCTATCTCTGCCTTAACTCCCTCTGATTGGCAGACAATTGCCAAGGCTGCTCTACCGAGCATGGGACAGTATATGGAGTGGAAGGCTGTTTGGTATGAGGCTGCCCAAACCCAAGCAAGAGCCAATGCTACAGCGTTGACTCCTGAACAACAAGAATGGACATTTGATCTGCTGACGGGCCAAGGTCGCTATGCAGCAGATCAGACAGCTTATCATTGGGGTGCCTATGCCCAAGTGTCAAGCACAGCCATTAAGGCCTGGAAGGCACTTTCAAAAAAGGGAGGGGCCGATAATCAGCTTACAAAAATCATTCAGGGACCCCAAGAGCCTTTTTCAGATTTTGTAGCCCGCATGACCGAGGCGGCAGGTCGGATCTTCGGGGATCCCGAGCAGGCTGCCCCTCTTATAGAACAGCTTATTTTTGAACAGGCCACCCAAGAATGCCGAGCCGCTATCGCCCCTAGAAAGGGCAAAAGTCTTCAAGATTGGCTTCGAGTCTATAGAGAACTGGGAGGGCCACTTACTAATGCAGGTCTCACGGCAGCCATTTTGCAGTCCCAGAGGGGCTCTCCACAAGCCCCTGATAGACGGGTTTGTTTTAGATGTGGAAGATCTGGACACTTAAAAAAAGATTGTCGGATGGTCACTAGGGACCCTCCGCCCCTTTGCACAAGATGTGGCAAGGGGTACCATAAAGCTGAACATTGCCGCTCTGTTAGAGACCTCAAAGGCCGGCTCCTTCCCCCGCTAGAGAGTCAGACTGCCCAGACCAATGAGATGCCAAAAAACGGGTCACTGGGCCCCCGTTCCCAGGGCCCTCAAAGATATGGGAGCAAATTTTCCAAACCCCTAGGGGAGAGCAAAGTGAGCACACAGACAGGCCAACAAGAATGGACCTGCGTGCCTCCTCCTCAGTGGTATTAATGCCTCAGATGGGCATTCAGCCCATCCCTGTAGGAGCGGTCACCTTGCCTCCAGGAACCCTAGGGCTGATCCTCGGACGAGGATCCCTTACAGCACAGGGACTGATAGTCCACCCAGGCATAGTAGACAATGACCACTCCTCTGAAATACAGGTACTGTGCTCCAGCCCAACGGGCATATTCTCTGTAACTCAGGGTGACAGGATTGCACAGTTATTGCTCCTCCCTGATAGCTCTAATAAAAAGACTAAGGAAAAAGCAGAAAGACAGATGGGTTCCTCTGGGACCGACTTAGCTTATTTAGCAGTATCTTTGAATACCAGGCCAAGGCTTAACTTGTGGGTTAATGAGAAGAGATTTGAGGGCATCCTTGATACAGGGGCTGATAAGAGTATTATATCCACTCATTGGTGGCCCAAAAATTGGCCTGTTGTAGAGTCATCACACTCCTTACAAGGATTGGGTTATAAGTCCTGCCCTACCATTAGTGCAGCCTCACTCACCTGGAAAACCCCTGAAGGCCAATGTGGGCAATTTGTCCCCTATGTACTCCCTCTTTCAGTTAACTTATGGGGGAGAGATATAATGCAGCAAATGGGGCTAATTCTGTCCAATAAATATTCTGCACAGGCTTATGATATTATGAATAAGATGGGATATAAAGAGGGAAAAGGCTTGGGACGCTATGAACAAGATCCCCTAGAGCCTGTCTCGCCTAACCCTAACAAAGAAAGGCAGGGTCTGGGTTTTTCCTAAGCGCCATTGAGGCAGCGCGGCCCATACCATGGAAAACGGAGGATCTGGTATGGGTTCCTCAATGGCCCCTTACCTCCGAAAAGTTAGAAGCTGTTACCCAATTAGTTAGAGAACAACTACAATTGGGTCATGTAGAACCCTCTACTTCCCCTTGGAATACCCCCATTTTTGTGATTAAAAAGAAATCAGGAAAATGGCGATTGTTGCATGACTTGAGAGCCATCAGTAAACAAATGCATTTGCTTGGCCCTATACAACGTGGCCTACCGGTTCTCACGGCGCTCCCAAAACATTGGCCTTTAATGATAATAGATATTAAAGATTGTTTCTTTTCCATACCTTTACATTCTCAAGATAGGCCCAGGTTCGCCTTTACCCTTCCTTCTATTAATCATGCGGAACCTGACAAGAGGTTCCAATGGAAGGTCCTGCCTCAGGGCGTGGCTAATAGCCCGACTATATGTCAGTTATATGTTCACCAAGCCCTTATTCCTGTTAAAAGGCATTTTCCATCATTAATTATGGCGCATTATACAGATGACGTCTTATTATGTGACAAAGACTTGTCAATCTTAACAGAGGCTTTTCCCCTATTGCAGCAAGCTTTAGAAAAAATGGGCCTACATATTGCCACAGAAAAGGTCCAGATTTCTGATACTAGTCAATTCCTAGGGTCTGTGGTATTCCCTGATAAGATTGTCCCTCAAAAGCTCGAGATAAGAAGAGATCACCTCCACACTCTTAATGATTTTCAAAAATTACTGGGAGACATCAATTGGCTTAGACCTTTTCTTAAGATTCCTTCTGCTGAACTTAAACCCTTATTTGATACTCTAGAAGGAGATCCTCATGTCTCCTCACCTAGAAGTTTGACCCCGCAAGCAGAAAGAGCGTTACAGTTGGTAGAAGAAGCTATACAGGATGCACAATTGGTTCGCATAGATTATGATAAACCTTTTTCTTTATGTGTTTTTAAAACGAACAGGCTCCCTACTGCTGTGCTTTGGCAACAAGGACCATTATTGTGGGTACATCCTAATGCCTCGCCAGCTAAAATAATTGACTGGTATCCAGATGCTGTGGCACAATTGGCGCTGAGGGGACTAAAATCTGCCATCACACATTTTGGCACTGAACTACAGCTGCTAATTGTGCCCTATAATGCCATGCAGGTTTCCACTCTTGCTGCCACTTTGAATGATTGGGCTATCTTAGTCACTTCCTTTTCGGGAAAAATAGATAATCATTACCCAAAACATTCAATTTTACAGTTTGCTTTAACTCAACCTGTAGTTTTTCCCAAAGTAACGTCCTGTAGTCCCCTAAAAGAAGGATTAGTTATTTATACTGACGGTTCCAAGACCGGGCTGGGGGCTTTTGTGGTTAATGGGCAGGTCTATTCGAGGCAGTATACAGAAGCCTCTCCACAAGTGGTAGAATGTCTAGTGGTTCTTGAGGTCTTACAACGTTTCTCAGAACCTATAAATATAGTGTCTGATTCATCTTATGTTGTTAATGCTGTCAATTTGCTTGAGGCGGCTGGCATTATTAAACCGTCTAGCAGAGTTGCCTCAATTTTTGCGCAAATTCAAAACTGCCTTCTAGCCAGAAGATCACCCTTTTATATTACTCACATTAGAGCTCATTCTGGATTGCCAGGACCTATGACTCAAGGTAATGATTTGGCAGACAGGGCTACAAAAATGATTGCTATAGCCATGTCTTCGCCTCTAGAGGCTGCTAAAAGTTTTCACAAAAACTTTCATGTAACTTCTGAAACTCTGCGGCGCCGCTTTTCCATTTCCCGAAAACAGGCTCGCGATATTGTTGTCAATTGCCAAAATTGCAGTCAGTTTCTGCCTGCGCCCCACTCGGGGGTTAATCCTCGGGGCATCCAGCCTCTTCAAATATGGCAAATGGATGTTACCCATGTGTCCTCCTTTGGTAAGCTGCAATATGTACATGTATCCATTGATACCTGTTTGGAAATAATTTCAGCCACTCCCTTATCCGGAGAGAAGGCCTCACATGCCATCCAACATTGCTTGGAGGCTTGGAGTGCCTGGGGTAAGCCAAAGTTCTTAAAGACAGGTAATGGTCCTGCTTTTACCTCACAAAAATTTCAACAATTTTGTAGCCAGATGGCTGTGACTCATCTTACAGGTTTGCCGTATAATCCACAAGGACTAGGTATTGTGGAACGTGCTCACCGCACCCTTAAATCATATCTAATAAAACAGAAAAGGGGAATTATGCAGGCTTTGCCCCCTGTGCCTAGGACTGCAGTATCCATGGCACTATTCACCTTAAATTTTTTAAATCTTGATGACCACGGCCATATGGCGGCTGAAAGGCATTGCCTACCCATGGACAAACCAAGAGAGATGGTAAAATGGAAAGATGTCATAACTAATAAATGGAAAGGACCGGATCTTGTGTTGATAAGATCCAGGGGAGCTGTTTGTGTTTTCCCTCAGGATGAAAATAATCCCTTCTGGGTTCTCGAGAGGCTCACGCGAAAAATGGCGGTGACTCCTGATGACAGCCCTGCTCCTGATGCTGTGGAACCAGAGAGTCAGAGGAGAGGCGAGATGGGCGATTCTGTCGGCATTCCTGAAACCAATTCCAGCGGAACATGATGCTACAGTCTTCCCTAAGCTTTTCACCCCCGATATTAACTTGGGTGGGGGTGGGACTCTTGGGAGCAATCCTTTGCTGCTGACTTGCGTTGCTTCTCTGGCTGGTTTGTAAGTTCAAGGCCCAAACAAAAAGAGAGACAAGGTGGTTATTGCCCAAGCGCTTGTCGCTCTAGAACATAGAGCATCAGCCGATATCTGGTTGTCTATGCTTAAGCAGTAGGCCGCCGGCCAGACAGCTCTTGCATTCCTAGAACTTCGGTTCATTGCACAGGATTAGAGTGTCTGGTTTGAGCAGTCCATGAGGGATGCCGAGCAAAGCATCGCACGGAGAACCCCTTGTCGCGGGGCATCTCTGGAAGGTACGTCATTTTGTGTGAGGGTTGCCTGCCCCAGTGTCCCTCCCTCAGAAAAACGGCAGAGTGACAGGTCAAGAGTACTACGGGCTACAAAAAGCCTAGCGGTTACTCCTGTACATGGTCTTTATACACCTTAATGAGGATTTGACCTCTATCTCCGCCCTCCTAATATGGGTGTCCTACTTTGCTCAAAGAATAAAAGATAGGGGGAGATGTGGGGCGCCGCCCGCACATTCTCCATTACAAGATGGCGCTGATATCCGGCTGGAGTTAGCAGTAAACAAGCCATGTGCGCACGTGCTGGGTAACTTTCCACTTCTTGAGCTCTGCCTCTTCCGTGGCGTTATAGGGCCTGATGAGTTTCAACCAATCAGGGGGCTCCGCATCCAAGGCAAGGACTGATCCCTTTATAAGGGGACGGGCTAATTAGTTCCCCTCTCTCGTTGGTTTCGTTGGTCTCATGGATCTCGTTCGTCTTGTTCGTCCTGTTCGTCTTCTTGTATTTCCTGGTCTTCTTCGTCTTTTTCGTCACGTGTAACAAGTGCTGGTTCTCGAGGATAATAAAGTTTACCGCAGAAGGATTCTATTTCGTGTGCCGCGTCGTTCTTGCAGGCGAGACGGTTGCGCGGGACAGTTGTTCTTTTAGTTTTCTTGTTTAGGAGTTTTCTTGTTTTTACTAGGCTGTATTTTCCCTCATTGTATTGGGTTTTCCACCTATAATTCGTTGAAGTGCTGGGTTTGTGGTTATATATTGTGTAAATTTTGATTTGTCTTGAAATATCTTCATCTCTCCATCGATGGTGATTGATAGTTTTGCTGGGTATAGCAGCTTGTGCTGGCACTTGTGCTCTCTTAAGGAGTGCATGATGTCTGTCCAGGCTCTTCTAGCTTTCATAGTCTCTATTGAGAAATTGGGTGTTAGTCTGATTGGTCTGCCTTTATATGTTACCTGACCTTTTTCCCTTACTGCTTTTAGTATTCTTTCTTTACTTTGGGTACTTGATGTTTTTACTATTATGTGTCGGGAGGTATTTCTTTTCTGGTCCAACCTATTTGGAGTTCTGAAGGCTTCTTTTATGCTTGTGGTCATCTCATTCTTGAGGGTAGGGAAGTTTTCTTCTATGATTTTGTTGAAGATATTTACTGTGCCTCTTAGTTGATACTCTTCTCCCTCTTCTATTCCTATTATCCTTAGGCTCGGTCTTCTCATTGTGTCTTGGATTTCCTGGACATTTTGGGTTAGGAGCTTTTTGGTTTTTGCATCTTCTCTGGCTGTTTTGTCTATGTTTGCAATGTTGTCTTCTGCCCCCGAGATTCTCTCTTCGATATCTTGTAATCTATTGGAAATGCTTGCTTCTGTGACTCCTGATTTTTTTTTTTGGTGTTCTGACTCTAGGGTTATCTCTTTTAGCATTTTCTTTTTTGTGTCAATTTCTGTTTTAATTTCCCTCTTCTATTCCTTTATTTCTTTGGTTCTGTTTTCCTCTAGTTCTTTGAGTTCTTTGAGTGTTTTTCTTGTTTCTTCTTTAAAAGCTTCTGAATCTTTTTGCTTTTCCTCCCTTTCTTGTTTAAGTATCTCTAGCAGTGTCTTGAGGTATGATTTCAGGTCTGTGTCTTCTTTTTCTGGAGTGTTTGGAATTCCGATGTTTTTTGTTATGGGAGAGCTGGGTTCTGGTGTTGCTAGATTGTCTTGGTTTCCTTGGGATATACTCTTTCTCTTTCCTCTTGCCATTTTGTTGTCAGTGATATGATCTTGCCTTTCCCTTGTCTCTGGTCTGTGTCCCTGGTTCTCCACTAGTCCAGGTGTCAGATGGGCCAAGCCCTGTTTTATGCCTCAGAGTCGTCGGGTGTGATCAGAAGTTCCAACGTTCTGTTTCTGGTTGCTGGATCAGGCACGGCAGGGCAGGGCAAGGTAGGGGGTGCACTTTCCGTGTGCACTCCGCTGAGATCTCTCAGCTCCCTGGCAGCCCAGGTCTTCCACCCACCAGTTGCTCAGCCTCTATGAGCCGCCGTTCCAGGTGGCAGATGGGCCAGGCTCCGCTCTGCGTCCTGAAGTCACCTCCGGGTGGAAACAGAAGTTCTAATTTTCTGTTCCCAATGGCTGGATCGGGCAAGGCAGGGCAGGGCAAGTTAGGGTGTGCACTTTCCGTGTTTACTCCACAGACATCTCTCTGCTCCCCGGCAGCCCAGGTCTCCCCCCCACCAGTTGCTCAGCCTCTATCTATACAATACATTTTTGTCAGTAGTTTTTTTTTCAGATTTTAAACTAATTTTTACATAAAACTATATGAATATATTTTTTCATCAGTACGTGATCTTTTTAAATGTTTGACAGTATGCATCGAAAACCCAATAGTTGCAATGAGCACAAAGTACATGCAAAACAAAATGTAACATGGAAATAGTCAAAGTTTTCTTGTTGTGTAAAGATTTTTTTGTATTGTTTTGTTTTGTTTTCTTTATTTCTTGGATTTCATACAGTCTGTGAGTTGTTTCTGGGGCAGTGAGAGCCTCTGGGGTTAGCATCCCATTATCAGTGACTGCATATTATGTCTGTTCTTTTGTGACTGGTTATCTCACTCAGGATGATATTCTCTAGATGCAGCCATTTTCTTAAAAATTTGGTCAAGCCATTGTTTCTGGTGGCTGTGTAGTATTCCATTGTGTAAACGTACCACAATTTTTGTATCCATTCATATTCTGAAGGGCATCTGGGTTCTTTCCAGCTTCTGGCAATTATAAATAGAGCTGCTATGAACATTGTGGTGCATATATCTTTGTTGTGTACTAAGGTGTCTCTGGGGTATAAGCCCAGAAGTGGAATAGCTTTTGAAATTTTTAATAGCCAAGGATTTGAATAAATAAGTCAGAGTAGAAAATCATATGAGAATATAATCATTAGTCTCAAAAGTTTATTTCATCATAAATTTTCACAATGAACTTTTTAATAAAAAGCATGACAAGGTGTCTTAGTTTGGATTTTACTGCTGTTAATAGACACTGTGACCAAAGCAACGTTTATAAGGACAACACTTAATTGGGACTGGCTTTTCAGAGGTATAGTCCATTACTTTCCAGGTAGGAACATGGTGACATCCAGGTAGGCATGGTGCAGCAGAAGCTGAGAGTTCTACATCTTCATCTGAAAGCTGTTAGCAGAATACTTGCTCCTAGGAAGCTAGGATGAGGGTCTTATAACCACACCCACAGTGACATACCTACTCCAACAGGGCCACACCTTCTAATCATGCCACTCTCTGGGCCAAACATTAATAAACCATCACACAAAGAGAATCTTATTTGGACAGAAATAAAAGAAAGCTCCAGTAAGAACACACAGTCTTGAGGAGAGCATCATATTTACAAAAATGCTGGACAAGACAACATTCAAGCTGCAGAGTCATTTCAGAGACTATGATTGACTTGTACCTTTAGTTCATTCTCTTATACAGTTCATACCTCCACAGCCATACCTGCTCTTATTACAAACACTTTCTGCACTAAGGAACCACGTGAACTTACACACCTAGACGGAAACCCAACCTGTTCCACCTCACGCTCACAGACTGCTTGCGTTTTCAACCGAAGAGGCTTTGTTAAAGGCTTATTTTCTTTCACTCTGCCTCATAGCCTAAGAGTTGAACAAAGTCTTTGTCTATTAAATAACTCTCACTTTTGAATCATGGAACAGATCCTAGTATATTTATTTCTGCTACCTCATGTGCTCTGAATCTTGATTATAGTATAATACAGAACAAAGGAATGACAGTAACACTTTTCATTCTCTTTGAGAGATTTGAACCTATTGACATATGATTTATAGAACAGTGAAACATCTACTGTTATACTCTCTTCATAATTCGCAAACCATATGAGCATACATGTAATACTCATTTGATTAGATCAAAGGCCTGGCTCCATTTGGAAAGTCCTAATTATTCATAGCTCCTAAGTACATAATTCCTAGTAAAATACTGATTAATGAATTGAAATTATTGATTAATGGTATGAATGTCCAGAATGAATCTTCAAGCTTCCCGGAAAAGTACTTTATATTTATCTTTGATCTATTAGAACTCTAGACTACATGATTAGAATGGCGTCATTTATAGTATTCTGAATTACATTGCCACAGAATTGCAATGAGGCAATGATTACTCTTTTTGAGGAAGTGAGAATGTTCCAGAAAAGTGGGAATGATAAATTTTATGTTCTTCTGTTCTTACTTGTGAATGGCAACCACTACAACTTGAACACACCATGTTTTGTTCTCTACTCAGCAGTGTACATAGACACTGATATTTTTTTCTCATATTTTTAAAATTAGATATTCTGTATTTACTTTTGAGATGTTATCCCTTTTACCCGTCCCTCTCCCATCTCTCCTCCCCCTCCATTTGCCTTCACAAAGGTGTACTCCCTCTTAATTACCCTCTCCACCCATTGCTTTGGTATTCTCCTACAACATGTTCTCTCTGGGCCAAAAGCCTCTTCTCACATTGATGCCAGACAATGGTATCTTCACCTACATATGCAACCGAATCAATAGGTCTCTCAGTGTGTGCACAAAGATTGGTACAGACACTGATTTTAAGGGTTGAACTGGTATTAAATCTGCTATGATTGAGTGTACTCAGTGCGGAGCAGCAGGAATATTAAATTAACCTGAATAAATGAGTGAACATAAAATGCTTCCCAGGACTCCTTTCTAGTGACAAATTTGACTCCAGAATTTGAGAACAGACACTGAAATGGATATTTATAAAACAGTACATATTCATTTTAATCATCAAGTCTTGGAACTTCTGAACTACCATCAAGTCATTTAGTAACACAAACAACACTTTCTGCTAAGAGAAAATGCTATGTATACAAACCTTTAAATGGCCTTGTTTCCACACTTACCTCTGTTGTTTGACATGGGTAGTAAAATTTTGAGGAAAACGTTTGCTTTATGAATGTATGAATGACTGGATTTACTATCATGACATCTGTAGGACCCTCTCTCTCCTCCCTTGTAGCTTTTTCTTCAGAGAGAAAATCAGATACAAGGTAGACTTTGTGTTTTGTCAAATTCATTTTAATATATTTTTGAAGTGTTGGGCAATAAATGCTATAGGAGACGCAAGAGTGATCAACATGAAAGTTGCAATGTTTTTAAAATGTGATACTGTAGATTCAATAGAAACAATCATAGATCTATCCATCACAATCCTGTCAGATGAGCAGTGCAGAAATGTGGGTCACCTGTAAAAGAGAGTCTCTATCCCACATAGATGAGCAGCTTAATGTGACCTTAAGGCTCCTCAATCTCCAGAAGTATACCATCTTCCATCAGTTCTGAGACTATTATCAGGGAGAAAATAGTACAACAAACGTCTTAGAGCAGATTAGCAAATGACAAGCGTGAATGCTTCCTCACTCCATGGCAGATGCGGTATCAGCAGCCTATATGTATTTTCTCATCAAATATTTAGTGAAAATGAACATCGCAAAATTATTTCTACTTTTCAAAAGACAGAAAGTAGATTATAATTATTACACATCTTTTTAACACAAAAGACAGGTTCACCACAATATCTGAAATTTTAAGAAAGGCATTATTATTGTTATTATTATTATTATTATTATTATTGCTATTATTATTATTATTATTAAAGACAGCATATGGTCTAGAGTGGATGAGTCCAACACTCCTAAGGATGAGGTCAGGGAATTTGTCATGGGGAGGGAGACTGACAGGAAGGGAAAGAGAAAGAACTAAGGCATGGGTGTGGAGAAAGGAAGAAAAGAAAGGGGAAGAAAAAGAGTCCAAAATGTCTGGATTATATATGAAAGAGCTCTTTGGGGAAGGGCATCCCTGCCCCTCTGCTTGGAAGATTAGGGGCATGTATGCCAAGTATGTATATATGTATGTATGTATGTTTGTATGTATATATGTATGTATGTATGTATGTATGTATGTATGTATGTATGTTTCTATTCACGTATGTATGTCTTATACAAACACACTTCTGAATTAACTACAACAGACACATTAAAAACATAGCAAGCTAAACTACGTCCAAATGTACCAAGCTTGGATTTCTTTTGTTGAATAACTGCTCATTTAAATGCTCACATACAGACTTCTCAGCTATGTTCATGTTGCCTATTTCAAGGACAATCTTTTGAACATTTTATGAGTATGATATCCACACCTCAGAAACTGTGAATGTAAACTCAGAATGCTCTAGAAAACCCATCACTAGTTCACAACTGAAAAGGACTCATACATTTGCATTACAGACTGAAGACTTACCAGATAACTTTATGTATCATTTAAAACTTACTGTCTAAGACTTTTTCATCTTGGCAACTCAACCTCGTTCACTTTCAAATTTTTACTCTTTCAAAGCACATTTAAATGTACCTATAGATAAAATAATAATAAGCCCGCACAAAGAAGAAAACTGCATAGAGATAGAGAGAAATCACTAGTTTATGTAAATCTGCTGCTTTAAAAGCCAGACTTGTTACAAATACTGTAATATTTTATAAATCTCTCATTACTTGTCGAAAATGAGTTTTACAACAGAAGAAAATGAAACACAAATGTAAAACCCTTTGCATCTATATTCAATATAATATTTTTTTCTAAAAGAAACAATTTACATTTAAAATGTATAAGCACTGATTACACATCCAGAGCTGTAATGGCCAGGCTTTGCAACCTGAAGAGAGGCCCTGCAATTTTTTTCTAATCTATATTACTATCTATTATCTTGTGCTTGCATGAAAACTATTTTACTAACGCTATTTGAAAAATTAAATGATTATTATACAGGCCAAGCACATGTTTGATCTCAAATTCAATATCATAAATATGACTCTCTACCTCTAAAGGAAGTTTCGAAATTTAAAACCAAACCAAATGCCCATTCATGGGATGGGAGCAGTCTTAGTTTTTTGGTGTTTTTTTTTCCTCAGACGGCAATTCTGTAGCACTGTGACCCCTACTGTATACAGATGCCAGCACACTAACATCAAGAAACACAATTTCAAGGACACAAATTCTCTCTCACTGTTTTCCTTCTGAATTCATCCTCTTTCCAACACCACAGACATCTCTGGATCCTACTGTAGGACAGATCATTTTCTATACCAGGCTTTCTGGATGAGAGCTTCTTTTATGAGAAACTCTACTATGCCACATCTGCCTTTCTTTTGTCTTAATAAACTTTCCCCTACCTCTTATGATACCTTCCCTATTTTATTTACACTGCTGCATTTTAAATTATAATCAAAAGTTTTATGACAGAGATTTTTTTAGCAGTTTAGTTCAAAATGTTTCATGTATTTATATTTCACTTTACCAATGCTAGTATTTCTTTAAAAAATTTTAATTGTTCACTAAATGTAAGAAATTTTGGAATATACTGGAACAAGATTAGAACAACCAGATTAATTTAAAAAAGAAAGTGTTTGTACAGTGATATCAGTTCATCAGATCTCAGGCAAGTTCTGCTCAGCTCCTGCATTAAAAGCTGTGTGTGGACCCTAGTGGAAACCCATGCATCACTGCTAAGTGATGGCTACATTGTCTCTTCATTCTCTTACTGTCTTACTAAGGGCTTTGAAGAGATACCATGACCAAGGCAAGGCTCAGTTCATTATCAACATGGTGGGAAGCATAGCATCATGCAGGCAGACATGGTAATGGAGGAGCCAAGAGTTCTACGTCTTGATCTGAAGGCAGCCATGCAGCGAATAAAATTTCAAATTGGGTGAAAAGTAAGAACAGGAGACCTCAAAACATACACCCACCATGATACACTTCCTCTAACAAAGCTGTACCTATTCATACAAGGCCACACATAATAGTGTCACTCTCCATGGGCCAAGAAAATATATATATATATATATATATATATATATATATATATATATATATATATATGAGAGAGACAGACAGACAGACAGACTGGGGGGTGTCAAATTCTTTAGACACATAAATTTGTAAAGAAATGCACAGAATTCATAAATTAAGGGTTTAAGAATTTTTATCTACTTACAAGACATGCTTATCAAAGTTCCTAAGCTTGAGATTATTAAAATACTTTAAAAATTTTACTTTTGTTATATATTTTTCTTTCCTTTTAGGTTATATCTATTCATAAATTTTTGCTAAGAGAAGTAAAAAATCTGTAATCCAGAAACTACTGGTCCTAGGATCAGATTATACACAGAGAAGAGGTAGTTTTAAAGGGCAGAACCGAAAGTTTAATTTGATTAATGAAACAATGAAGTATTAAGGCATATATGATGATTTCTAAGACCTACAAAGAAAGGAGAGAAATTATCATATCAGTGGATCGACTCTGGACAGAAGTAATAGAAAATAATGTTGGGGAGAATTGAAGATGTAACGAAAGCCCTGCACAGATGCTAAACTTCATATGTAATACAAGTCACAGTAACCTGTTCTTGGACCTTGTTATAAATAATTGACTCAACCAGTTTCTAAATATTCTTAATTTTATACATTACATGAAAATGTTTTCAAGGTTTTGTTCTATACAAAGTTTGTTCTTGCTTAACACTGTCTTTTTACTCTTTTATAATTTAGTATAGAGAAGCATGAAAAGAGGAAAGGCATGAAAGTCACAAGGTAATGATTTCTTCCTTTATGTGATGTCAGTGTTAGGGACCTGTCAATGTGGCATGGCTGTAAACCTAAGTTGTGCTATTCAATAATTATTGTGAAACTAATAGTTACAAAATCATATCCTATTGATTAACATATATGTAATTGTTATAGTGAGTTACAATTTAATAGTGAGATATTCTCTTCTCCTTTCCCTTTTCTCACAGGTGTGCATGAATGCACATATGCACATTCACACAGATGCCACATTAGCATGCCCCTTCTGACTTTTCTGTCAATGTTTTCCTTGGATGGCTTCTTCCTTCTTCTCAGCTCATCTGGGTCCTGACCACACCACATAAGTCACTGAGCAGGTGGCACTCACTTTTCAATACTGAGACCTCTGCAATAGCCTTGTAATGTCATCTGTCAATCATCATGTTCAGTCAAGCAGATGTACACAGCACATACTTAATAAAGCTTATGAAGATTTATCTATCATTCTGCAGATGGAATCATAAAAGCAGACAGTATGCAGATATGTTATAAGTGTGATCTCTTCTATACGCAGTTGGTTAGGTACTGCTCCTATCAGAATTCTGTCACTATTAGGCATTGGAAGAGATCACCATACCGGGTATTAACTTTAGTAAGGAAAAATGAAATTGTAAATTCAGAAAAATTGTAAAATTGTAAATGCAGAAAATTGCAAAAGAAGAAAGGTTTTTCTTTTTGAAAACCTTTCTGGAATTGTCAACATGCACTAGTATGTGACAGTTATGATGGTATTTTTTTCTGACATAAACAATTTTTGAGCAAGGTCAGATGTAATGGAAATAACAAGAAAGGAAGTATGATAGTGCCTTATTCATTTTATTTAACCTTCTCATCTGTATACCAGTGACTGCTTACAGCTTGCCTTGCAGGTTAATTAAGAAAAAGAAATAAGTGACATTAATTTTAGATTTGTTTGTTCCATACATCTTGACATTTAAAGTATCTTGCTGAGATGCATGACATAGTTTAACATGTAAAAAGGGGTAGAGTTAAAAGACCTCTCAAATATCTCACAATTTAAACACACACACACACACACACACACACACACACACACACACACACACACACACACACACACCACACCACACCACTTTTAAGCAACACAGAGAATGAGACACAGACAGTGAGAAATAAGAAATGGTAAGTTTTAATCTGTGGTATGTGCTGGCCATGAACTCTCTACCCTCCTGTCTCAGCTCACAGACCACGTTACTGTACTAAGAAGAAAAATGTCTCCTGTAGTCTTTACATTCAGCATCTAAGAGAGTCTCAAGGAAACCACCAAAGGATAGTGTAATAGAAGCAAGAATCATCCAATTTAGTTAATATTATATATATATATATATATATATATATATATATATATATATATATATATACACATATACATATAACATATATATATACATACATACACAAGAGGTTACAGAAGAAGAAAATCAAGCAAGTGGTAAAACATAATATTTTTTTAAACTTTGATTCTTTTTTCTTTTTGAAATGATGTAATACTGGCATAGAATGAAGTCCAATGAACCCTGTTAAGTTGATCTTAATGATGACATTTGAGCTCTTTCTCCTGCCTTAAGATTTCATATCTTGCATGCTAAGCCAAATGCTGAGCCTGGAACACATGTATACATTATGTAGACAGATCATGTTGTACTTAGGAATGTATATGTATATACATTATACATATACACACACTATGCACAATACATATATGTATGCACAGATATTTATATATTCCCATCATTTCCATATGTACATATATCAAATGATGCATATACATACAAAACACATACATAAATATCATATGCATCATTTTGACTTGCAAATACAATTAGTGAAAAAGAAGGCATTAATTTGAGGAAAGCAATAAAGAGTATATAGGAGATTTGGAGGTAGGAAAAGAAAGGGAAAATATAATTAAATTATAATCATATATATGTATATATACATATATGTTTAGATACATATATTTGGAAGATATTTATTTCAGACATGTTTGATTACATAAACTCATATTAAGTTAATCCTATGTTTAAATGATGAGTTCATGTCAGGGAGAGAAGGAGATAGAGAACTTTCTAAATAAAAAATTGTGACCTAATTTTAGCTTATTGAGAGATGAACAGAAATTATTCATGTACCTATGGATTATCAATGTCCTTCAGCTCAAAAGTATCTTTATTCCAGTGTGAAATAATTGCAGTTGGCATGCTATGACCACTTTTCACTGTACGGTACTGTACTTTAACTGTACTGTAATAGGTACAAGACTGACTCTGAATTTCCATTTTGAAAGAATAGTTATCATTTTTGAGTTATTGAAAATGGAGATGTGCCTTATGCTGTAGGAGATGATATAGTATGATCAGTCTTAAAGCTTCTAAGAAAAGAGAATAGCAGAACACATCAATAGTTGAACAGTGTGGTGCACTGTAGTGGACAGAAAAGTAAATGTTTTTTTTTAAACAACTTTATTTTACAAAACAAAGATAAATGTACAGATTTTAAACACTTTTTGCTTAAAATTATACATTTTTGTCAGTACTTTTTTTCAGATTTTAACATAATTTTTACATAAAACTATATGAATATATTTTTAGTCAGTACTTGATTTTTTAAAGGTTTGATAGTATGCTTGAAAACTTAATAGTTACAATGAGCATAAAGTACATGTAAAAAAATGTAACATGGAAATAGTTAAAGTTTTATTGTTTTGTAAATATTTTTTTTGTTTTGTTTTGTTTTCTTTATTTCTTGGACTTCATACAGTCTGTGAGTTGTTTCTGGGAGAGTGCAAGCCTCTGGGGTTAGCATCCCACTATCAGTGACTGCATATTATGTCTGTTCTTTTGTGACTGGGTTATCTCACTCAGGATGATATTCTCTAGATGCAGCCATTTTCTTAAAATGTGGTTAAGTCATTGTTTCTGGTGGCTGAGTAGTATTCCATTGTGTATATGCACCACAATTTTTGTATCCATTCATCTTCTGAAGGACATCTGGGTTCCTTCCAGCTTCTGGCTATTATAAATAGAGCTGTTTTGAACATTGTGGTGCATATATCTTTGCTGTGTATTAAAGTGTCTCTGGGGTATATGCCCAGAAGTAAAATAGCTGGGTCTTCAGGTAGTACTATATTCAATTTTCTGAGGTATCGCCAGACTGATTTCCAGAGTGGTTGTATTAGCTTGCAACCCCACCAACAGTGAAGAAGTGTTCCTCTTTCTTTACAACCTCTCCAGGATCTGCTGTCATCTGAGTTTTGGATCTTGGCCAATCTGAGTGGTGTGAAGTAGAATCTCAGGGTTGATTTGATTTGCATTTCCCTGATGGCTAAGGATGTTCAGCACTTCCTAAGATGTTTCTCGGCCATTCGGTGTTCCTCAACTGAAAACGTTTTGTTTAGCTCTGTACCCCA
The DNA here is from genome assembly GCF_963924665.1 of Micromys minutus. NCBI lineage: Eukaryota > Metazoa > Chordata > Mammalia > Rodentia > Muridae > Micromys > Micromys minutus. Next base: position 18,615,334 of record NC_137982.1, on the reverse strand, counting down.
TTTTTTAATAGGGTTATTTGATTCTCTGGTGTCTAGCTTTTTGAGTTCCTTGTATACCTTGGATATTAGGCCTCTATCTGATGTGGTGTTGGTAAAGATCTTTTCCCATTCTGTTGGTTGCCCTTTTGTTTTCTTGAT